>NC_030678.2:8313190-8620690 GCF_000004195.4 Xenopus tropicalis
CAGCAGAATTATGATACATACTGGCCCCCAAACAATAGGAGAAAATAATGAACCCCAAATACTTGAAAGCCAACTGAGTTCCCTGCGTCTCGGGGCCCGTCTCTCCATACTAACATCTATATAACTGCACACAGATCATTCCCCCTGTTCCAACTCTGATTGGGAGGTTGCGTTTGGTCTGTGAATTATGTTATGATCAATGACCTGTAAAGCTCAGCCTGCAGCCTTGTGCCCCGGGGGCATCAGGATTTCCAAGCAATTCCAAGGGATTGCTGTGCCGATCAATGGGAAGCAATGCTATTCATTTCTTTTTCTATCACCTGCCTGTGGTATTAGGCGTCTGGAAAGGGATGTGTCATTCAATATGTATGGTCCCAGAACCCCCCAGTGACTTCTAAAATCCTTATCATTTACAGTAGGGGGTACATTATCCCTTATAATACATGAGTGACCATATAAAGGCACAAGGCTGCATTATAAGGGATAATGTACCCCCTACTGTAAATGATAAGGATATTAGCAGTCACTGAGGGGTTCTGTGCCCATATAAAGGCACAAGGCTGCAGGCTGAGTTATACAGGGAACTCTGAGTATCACTCCTGTATTATAAGGGATAATGTACCCCCTACTGTAAATGATAAGGATATTAGCAGTCACTGAGGGGTTCTGTGCCCATATAAAGGCACAAGGCTGCAGGCTGAGTTATACAGGGAACTCTGAGTATCACTCCTGTATTATAAGGGATAATGTACCCCCTACTGTAAATGATAAGGATATTAGCAGTCACTGAGGGGTTCTGTGCCCATATAAAGGCACAAGGCTGCAGGCTGAGTTATACAGGGAACTCTGAGTATCACTCATGTATTATAAGGGATACTGTACCCCCTACTGTAAATGATAAGGATATTAGCAGTCACTGAGGGGTTCTGTGCCCATATAAAGGCACAAGGCTGCAGGCTGAGTTATACAGGGAACTCTGAGTATCACTCATGTATTATAAGGGGTAATGTACCCCCTACTGTAAATGATAAGGATATTAGCAGTCACTGAGGGGTTCTGTGCCCCCCATATAAAGGCACAAGGCTGCAGGCTGAGTTATACAGGGAACTCTGAGTATCACTCATGTATTATAAGGGATAATGTACCCCCTACTGTAAATGATAAGGATATTAGCAGTCACTGAGGGGTTCTGTGCCCCCCATATAAAGGCACAAGGCTGCAGGCTGAGTTATACAGGGAACTCTGAGTATCACTCATGTATTATAAGGGATAATGTACCCCCTACTGTAAATGATAAGGATATTAGAAGTCACTGAGGGGTTCTGTGCCCCCCATATAAAGGCACAAGGCTGCAGGCTGAGTTATACAGGGAACTCTGAGTATCACTCATGTATTATAAGGGGTAATGTACCCCCTACTGTAAATGATAAGGATATTAGCAGTCACTGAGGGGTTCTGTGCCCATATAAAGGCACAAGGCTGCAGGCTGAGTTATACAGGGAACTCTGAGTATCACTCATGTATTATAAGGGATAATGTACCCCCTACTGTAAATGATAAGGATATTAGCAGTCACTGAGGGGTTCTGTGCCCCCCATATAAAGGCACAAGGCTGCAGGCTGAGTTATACAGGGAACTCTGAGTATCACTCATGTATTATAAGGGATAATGTACCCCCTACTGTAAATGATAAGGATATTAGAAGTCACTGAGGGGTTCTGTGCCCCCCATATAAAGGCACAAGGCTGCAGGCTGAGTTATACAGGGACCTCTGAGTATCACTCATGTAGTATAAGGGCCTTTCCTAGATTTAGGGGATATAGGGGAGCCTGGGGCAAGATGGCCGCAAAACCATACTAGGCCAGTGCAAGAACTGTACATTCACTAACACTCATTTAAGAAGAGTTTACAGATTCCCATTACCTGGACTTTAATAAAAGAATTTTGCAGTGCCCGTGTAACCCGCGGCTGTGCTCCGGCCTCGGCCCTACGGCAGAATATCTGCCCCTGGGAAGTGTGATCTGCTGGAAATGAGACAAACGGCATTCCGTGAATGGCTGGAACAGGACAGGTGCACGCTGTACCTCTGCGCCATATGCCCATTCCTCGCTATTAGATTTCATCGGCAGAACCCGTTAACTCTTTCCTCTGCAGCTGGGGCTGAGAGGCGGCACCCCTGGGGGCAATCTCCACCTGTTTGGGCAGAACGGCCCATATATACCTGACTGTGCCCCCAGAACTGAATGGGAAGAATTCAAATGAGTCTGAAAGAAAGTGCAGATTTCACTGGGACTGTTATGGGAGGAAAAATAAACATGACCCAGGCACGTTTTTTTTCTCAGTATGTAAAAATAGAATAGAAATGTTACTTTATACTCTTCCTGTGTCCTTGACATGAGTGTAGCCATGCTGGTTTCTGTAGGCGGGGCTATAGCTTTAGCCGTCCTGTCAAGTGCCTGTTGCTTTGATACAATGAGGTTCTTCTAATGCAGGGATGTTCTACTTGTAACCCCCTAGCTATTGCTAAACTACAACTCCCAGCATTCCATGGAAAGCCCTATGGAACACGTTGCACCAGTAGTTGTATTGGACACCTAGCCAGATCGATGGAAACTGGTGGGAAGAGGGGGGTAAATGATCTTAACAACCAGGCGGCATTCTAGGCTTAATCTGAATAGTCTGCAGGCTCTAATACATAAAAAATTATTTTTAAAAAATGAATAAAAATAAAAAAGTGACATTGTTCAATAGCGCAATATATTTATAGCCACAAGGGGCACTGTTGCCTTAAGGCATATAAGGAATGTCTGGTTAAGGCAGTTCCTATTTATTTGTCTAAATGCAACCAGAAAAGGAATGATGCTATTTTATTTTACTGTCTTTTTAATTAGGAATAAGATATATTCTATATATGACGAGGTTGCCTTTTCTTAGAACTGGGTTCGAGCGAGGTCTCCAATGCCTTGTAAGCCAATCCTATCCCCTCTCTGACACTAAATGGTTAAGGGACTGTTCACTCGTATTAACCCCAAGGAAAAATGAGATTAGGCAGCACCTGAAACAGAGATTTTATTTGCCTCCGAGATCGCAGAGAGCATCAAAAATCTCTCAATAGCTTCAGTGCTTACTGGCGATCAGCTCTGTAACTGGATCCTCACAGGGTAATAACACTTGTCTATCAATAGGGAGGGTCTAACCAATAAAAAGAGCTGTTAAACCCATGTGTCTATTATAAAAAATAGCTAGAATCTCAGCCATAAAGCAGGGCAGGACTGCTGCTTACAATGGGGGGGATCAGATAGGATCTGTGCCACTGTGACAGAATGCTCTGTTATACAGATAGCTAGAATCTCAGCCATAAAGCAGGGCAGGACTGCTGCTTACAATGGGGGGGATCAGATAGGATCTGTGCCACTGTGACAGAATGCTCTGTTATACAGATAGCTAGAATCTCAGCCATAAAGCAGGGCAGGACTGCTGCTTACAATGGGGGGATCAGATAGGATCTGTGCCACTGTGACAGAATGCTCTGTTATACAGATAGCTAGAATCTCAGCCATAAAGCAGGGCAGGACTGCTGCTTACAATGGGGGGGATCAGATAGGATCTGTGCCACTGTGACAGAATGCTCTGTTATACAGATAGCTAGAATCTCAGCCATAAAGCAGGGCAGGACTGCTGCTTACAATGGGGGGGGATCAGATAGGATCTGTGCCACTGTGACAGAATGCTCTGTTATACAGATAGCTAGAATCTCAGCCATAAAGCAGGGCAGGACTGCTGCTTACAATGGGGGGATCAGATAGGATCTGTGCCACTGTGACAGAATGCTCTGTTATACAGATAGCTAGAATCTCAGCCATACATACGTATTGACTGAAACATTTGGAAACAATTATACAAATTTTCTCCGCATCTGTAGCTCAGTTATACCGTAGGTGTCCTCAGTTTCTCTTGCATTTGACTTCAACTCTTTGTTTCATTTATACGTCAAGGTACTTAGTGCTTGTGAAAGAAATTGATGCCATATGTCCTTGCAGTCTTCCGTTAAAATGTAGGAACCTATATAGGAATGCTGGGTATTCTGGGAACCTCAAGGACAAGTATGGGAAATGTATGATTCTGATGTTGTTGGATGATTACGGTATTGTAGTACAGTGTGAACAGATCAAGCCATTAATATAGTGAATTAATCCCGTCAGTCCATCCCAACCCAAAAGCACATATCTTCATATTATTGATCAGAGGATTCTTATGGGTAAAACATTTAAACACAGATGTCACTAGATCTAAATTCCTAACTATGGGGAAGACTAGCTGCTCTGCGAATTGGCAACTGGGGAACAAATTCACATGGTCGGTACTTGAGTTGAATGATGAGGTTGCTGAGAAAATCGAGGTAGAAGTTCTGCCACCCCCCCAAATGACTTTCAATGACCCTAAAACTGAGCTTATTGCTCAGCAAGGTTTATTTAGTTGTGAGCAATTGACATCAACATGATCAAGCATTGAACAATGGTTGACCAATGTGGTTGAGAAGCAATAGAACCGGCCTATCCATCTTGGCCAGTCTGGCTTAAAAAGACTGAATGGACTATCCATCTAGTTCAATCTGGATTAAATGACTGAATGGACTACTTAACTTGACTAGTTTGGTTTTAACAGACCAAATGAGCTGCCATCTCAACATAATTGGTTTAAAAAAGACTGAATCTTCTGGCCAACTTGACAAGTTAGGCTTACAAATACTATATGGTCTGTCTATCCCAACCAGTTTGGCTTCAAAAGACTAATTAGTCTGTCCATCTTGGCCAGTTTGGGTTCAAAAGATTGAATTGTCTGTCCATCCTAACCCGTTTGGCTTCAAAATACTGAATGGTCTGTCCATCTTGGCCAGTTTGGCTTCAAAAGATTAAATAAGCTGTCCATCTTGGCCAGTTTGGCTTCAAAAGAATGAATGTGTTGTCCATCCTGACCAGTTTGGCTTCAAAAGACTAAAAAGACTGTCCATCCTGACCAGTTTGGCTTCAAAAGACTAAACAGGCTGTCTATCTTGGCCAGTTTGGCTTCAAAAGACTCAATGGACTGTCTATTTCGACTAGTTGGCCTAAAAACATAGAATGGGCTTTCCATCTTCACTAGGTTGACTTAAAAGGGCTAATTTGTGTTTTTATTTTGTAGAAAAGGTTGAGTGGGCCATATCCATCTTAACCATTGTGGCTGAAGAAGCTGTGTTCATTTTGCCACGGCTAAAAGAGGCTGAAAGAGCCAAGTCCATCTTGCCCAATCATGGATAAAAGAGGCTGAATAAGCCATGTCCATCTTGGCCAGTTTGGCTTCAGAAGAAGCTGTGGTCTGTCTTGCCTGGTTATGGCTAAAAGAGGCTGAATGAGCCAAGTCCATCTTGACCAGTTTGGCTTCAGAAGAAGCTGTGGTCCATCTTTCCTGGTTATGGCTAAAGGAGGCTGAATCAGCCAAGTCCACCTTAAACAGTCAGGCTTTAAAAGGCTGAATAAGCCATGTCCATCTTGACCAGTTTGGCTTCAGAAGAATATGTGGTCCATCTTGCCTGGTTTTGGCTAAAAGAGGCTAAATGAGCCAAGTCCATCTTGCCCAGTCATGGCTAAAAGAGGCTGAATAAGCCATGTCCATCTTGGCCAGTTTGGCTTCAGAAGAAGCTGTGGTCCATCTTGCCTGGTTATGGCTAAAAGAAGCTGAATGAACCAAGTCCATAATGCCCAGTCATGGCTAAAAGAGGCTGAATGAGCCAAGTCCATCTTGACCAGTTTGGCTTCAGAAGAAGCCGTGGCCCATCTTGCCTGGTTATGGCTAAAAGAGGCTGAATGAGCCAAGTCCATCTTGTTTACATGTTGCCAACCTAGCCAGAAGATACATACAACTTGACTGGTTGATGTTGAAAGGAAATGCATCCATTTTAAACCTAGACTACCATGTACCAACGCTAGATTTCATTGGGCTGCTCATTGCCACGTTACCACGTAGTGAAGCCCAGTAATATTCTATATATGTTCCTTCTAGACCTTCGCCTTTCATCTATCCACAGCTACTGGAATCAAATTCTATTTTCCACTGAACCGGGTTGACCAGTGTGTCAAGACGTATAATTAATCCGTGCGGCTCAGCTCAAAGGTGACGAGAGCCCCGACTGGAATATGGAAAAATGTATTGACAGTTCCCCTCCCCCTCTAAAAATCATGGTAGCCTAGTTTCCATAGGAAGGCAATATCATCTGCGGTCTTCTAGGAAAGAGTAAGACTTGGCTCATTACGATGCTGTCTGGTACAGGTACGGGATCCCTTATCTGGAAACCCGTTATCCAGAAAGCTCCGAATTACGGAAAGTCCATCTCCCATAGACTCCATTTTAATCAAATAATTCAGAATTTTAAAACTGATTTCCTTTTTCTCTGTAATAATAAAACAGTACCTGTACTTGATCCCAACTAAGATATAATTACCCCTTATTGGGGGCAGAACAGCCCTATTGGGTTTATTTAATGGTTAAATGATTCCCTTTTCTCTGTAATAATAAAACAGTACCTGTACTTGATCCCAACTAAGATATAATTACCCCTTATTGGGGCAGAACACCCCTATTGGGTTTATTTCATGGTTAAATGATTCCCTTTTCTCTGTAATAATAAAACAGTACCTGTACTTGATCCCAACTAAGATATAATTACCCCTTATTGGGGGCAGAACACCCCTATTGGGTTTATTTCATGGTTAAATGATTCCCTTTTCTCTGTAATAATAAAACAGTACCTGTACTTGATCCCAACTAAGATATAATTACCCCTTATTGGGGCAGAACAGCCCTATTGGGTTTATTTAATGTTTAAATTATTCCCTTTTCTCTGTAATAATAAAACAGTACCTGTACTTGATCCCAACTAAGATATAATTACCCCTTATTGGGGGCAGAACAGCCCTATTGGGTTTATTTAATGTTTAAATGATTCCCTTTTCTCTGTAATAATAAAACCGTACCTGTACTTGATCCCAACTAAGATATAATTACCCCTTATTGGGGCAGAACAGCCCTATTGGGTTTGATTAATGTTTAATTGTTTTTTTAGTAGACTTAAGGTATGGAGATCCAAATTACGGAAAGACCCCTTATCCGGAATACCCTTGGTCCCGAGCATTCTGGATAACGGGTCCTATACTTGTACCACTGTCTCTCTCTCTCTATATATATAGATATATAAGGAATATCCCCCCACCCCCTACAGATACACATCCCTACATAGGTTTGAACCCTTACTAAATATTGCCTTCAAACCCAACAGAGCTTGGAGGCTGAGGCAGCATGAGAAGAGTTATTTCCAAGGGTATTGCTGCCTCGAGCATTTATCAGGGAGGAAAAAAAAAATAATAAAGAGACCTAAACCTCCACTCCAATTATTACCATAGCAACCGGTGGCCGGATCTTAACTCGCAATGGTTTTACCGTCAATCACTCCGACACATTGGGCTCGTTAATTACTAACTGCATGTTTTACTGCTGGATGGAGGAATATTTAGCTGAAGGGCATACGTGTATCGAGCGCACTCATGGCATCCCGTTAACCCTTTATTTCGCCCTTCGAGGCCAGCGCTCCATGGGCTCAGGGCTGTAACGTGGACGGAGACAGTTGCGGTTTAATGCTACTTTATCCTCCCCCCCCCTCGGCTTCCAATGAGTCATTATTTCTGGTGGCATTTAGATGATTTCCCCTTGCTCGGAAGCAAATAATGAAGGTCTCGAGCAACAAGATGTGACACTGAGGAATATCTGCCCTCCCCCTTTCTCCTCACTACCTGCCTGCTAGAATATTCATTTTTTTTTTTTTTTTTTTAAATGACAGAACAATGGATAGTATCCAGGGCCCCCAAGATGGAAGCTGCCATACTGTAACCATATTGTGCCCAAGGCCAATGCATTAGGTAAGCAAGAAGAAAGAGAGTATAAAATGGGGGTCACTGACCACAGCAGCTAGATATAATTACCCCTTATTGGGGCAGAACAGCCCTATTGGGTTTATTTAATGGTTAAATGATTCCCTTTTCTCTGTAATAATAAAACAGTACCTGTACTTGATCCCAACTAAGATATAATTACCCCTTATTGGGGGCAGAACAGCCCTATTGGGTTTATTTCATGGTTAAATGATTCCCTTTTCTCTGTAATAATAAAACAGTACCTGTACTTGATCCCAACTAAGATATAATTACCCCTTATTGGGGGCAGAACAGCCCTATTGGGTTTATTTAAAGGGAAAAGAAAGTCAAAGTCACTTGGGGGTGCCAAAATGTTAGGCACCCCCAAGTGACTTTGACCACCTACCTTTTACCCCGGGCTGGTGCCCCTGTGAGGAGGGAACAGCACCAGCCCGGGGTAGCTGCAGGCGCTTCCTTCCTCTTGTTTCGCTGCGCGCGCATGCGCAGTAGAGAGAAAAGCCGAACTTAAACATTAAAGTCGGCTTTTCACTCTACTGCGCATGCGCCCACCGCTGGCATTCAGGAAGAGGAAGCCAGAACACGGAAGCGCTGCGCTCCAGGTGCCCCGGGCTGGTGCTGTTTTCTCCCAACAGGGGCACCAGCCCGGGGTACGAGGTAAGCGGTTAAAGTCACTTGGGGGTGCCTAACATTTTGGCACCCCCAAGTGACTTTACCTTTCGTTTCCCTTTAATGGTTAAATGATTCCCTTTTCTCTGTAATAATAAAACAGTACCTGTACTTGATCCCAACTAAGATATAATTACCCCTTATTGGGGGCAGAACAGCCCTATTGGGTTTATTTAATGGTTAAATGATTCCCTTTTCTCTGTAATAATAAAACAGTACCTGTACTTGATCCCAACTAAGATATAATTACCCCTTATTGGGGCAGAACAGCCCTATTGGGTTTATTTAATGGTTAAATGATTCCCTTTTCTCTGTCATAATAAAACAGTACCTGTACTTGATCCCAACTAAGATATAATTACCCCTTATTGGGGGCAGAACAGCCCTATTGGGTTTATTTAATGGTTAAATCATTCCCTTTTCTCTGTAATAATAAAATAAAGAAAATATAATTACCCCTTATTGGGGGCAGAACCATCTCCCATAGAGCCCATTATAAGGAAATAATTTTAATTTTTAACTTTTCGTAATAATAAAACAGAATTTCTTCCTTGAGGGTATCTAAGCTGCATGCATTGATATTTCATGTTTTTTTTTAGTAGACTTAAGGTATGGAGATCCAGTTAATAGAAGGATTCCCTATCCGGAAAACCCGAGGTCTCAAGCATTCTGGATAATAGACCCCCATACCTGTATAGGTCATTTTTGATTCTGACTGAGCTTTCCCATTGGATTTTGGCTGGCAGACTGAGTGGCCTAAGGAACCCTATCAGAACCAGTACACGTGATGGGCCGAGGGCAGCTTGAACAATATGTCTTATGACCAGGGACTTGTGATTACAGTCAACAGCAAAGAACATCTTTTATTATCCACCATACAATCCCCATTCATTAAATGGCAGATTATTTCAGGTTGTGCAGAGGTTATGTCCCAGTCGCCATAGCAATCAGTCAGCAGTTGGTTTATTCTAGTTCATTAGAATAAATAAAAGCAAAAATATGGTTGGTTGCTATGGGTTACTAGACTGTAGCTTATTGGGGCCAATATTATTAAGTAACCCCGGAGTACAGGGGGTACTGCAGTTAGTCAGTGGCACCATGGTGGAGGGGGGACCCGAGATGGGTAACACAATTTACAGTGTGGGGGCTTGTGGGAGAGTTGGTGAGATTTGGGTCGATTGGGGCAGAGTTTTACATGGCTGGGGCAGATAAAGAGCATCACCATGTGTTCATGAACATTTTCATTGGGGCCCCATTTTTCTTGTTGGTAGGGCCCACCATCCAGAGGTAATATGGGACCCAGGTGACCAGTGAGCCAATAATAACTTAGTAATATGGGACCCAGGTGACCAGTGAGCTAATAATAACTTAGTAGTATGGGACCCAGGTGACCAGTGAGCTAATAAGAACTTAGTAGTATGGGGCCCAGGTGACCAGTGAGCTAATAATAACTTAGTAGTATGGGGCCCAGGTGCCCACTGAGCTAATAATAACTTAGTAGCATGGGGCCCAGGTGACCAGTGAGCTAATAATAACTTAGTAGTATGGGGCCCAGGTGACCAGTGAGCTAATAATAACTTAGTAGTATGGGGCCCAGGTGACCAGTGAGCTAATAATAACTTAGTAGTATGGGGCCCAGGTGACCAGTGAAATAATAATAACTTAGTAGTATGGGGCCCAGGTGACCAGTGAGCTAATAATAACTTAGTAGTATGGGGCCCAGGAGACCAGTGAGCCAATAATAACTTAGTAGTATGGGGCCCAGGTGACCAGTGAGCTAATAAGAACTTAGTAGTATGGGGCCCAGGTGACCAGTGAGATAATAATAACTTAGTAGTATGGGGCCCAGGTGCCCAGTGAGCTAATAATAACTTAGTAGTATGGGGCCCAGGTGACCAGTGAGATAATAATAACTTAGTAGTATGGGGCCCAGGTGACCAGTGAAATAATAATAACTTAGTAGTATGGGGCCCAGGAGACCAGTGAGCTAATAATAACTTAGTAGTATGGGGCCCAGGTGCCCAGTGAGCTAATAATAACTTAGTAGTATGGGGCCCAGGTGACCAATGAGCTAATAATAACGTAGTAGTATGGGGCCCAGGTGACCAATGAGCTAATAATAACTTAGTAGTATGGGGCCCAGGTGCCCAGTGAGCTAATAATAACTTAGTAGTATGGGGCCCAGGTGACCAATGAGCTAATAATAACTTAGTAGTATGGGGCCCAGGTGACCAATGAGCTAATAATAACTTAGTAGTATGGGGCCCAGGTGACCAGTGAGCTAATAATAACTTAGTAGTATGGGGCCCAGGTGACCAATGAGCTAATAATAACTTAGTAGTATGGGGCCCAGGTGACCAATGAGCTAATAATAACTTAGTAGTATGGGGCCCAGGTGCCCAGTGAGCTAATAATAACTTAGTAGTATGGGGCCCAGGTGCCCAGTGAGCTAATAATAACTTAGTAGTATGGGGCCCAGGTGACCAATGAGCTAATAATAACTTAGTAGTATGGGGCCCAGGAGACCAGTGAGCTAATAATAACTTAGTAGTATGGGGCCCAGGTGACCAGTGAGCTAATAAGAACTTAGTAGTATGGGGCCCAGGTGACCAGTGAGATAATAAGAACTTAGTATTATGGGGCCCAGGAGACCAGTGAGCTAATAATAACTTAGTAGTATGGGGCCCAGGTGACCAGTGAGCTAATAATAACTTAGTATTATGGGGCCCAGGAGACCAGTGAGCTAATAATAACTTAGTAGTATGGGGCCCAGGTGACCAGTGAGCTAATAATAACTTAGTATTATGGGGCCCAGGAGACCAGTGAGCTAATAATAACTTAGTAGTATGGGGCCCAGGTGCCCAGTGAGCTAATAATAACTTAGTAGTATGGGGCCCAGGTGACCAATGAGCTAATAATAACTTAGTAGTATGGGGCCCAGGTGACCAATGAGCTAATAATAACTTAGTAGTATTGGGCCCAGGTGCCCAGTGAGCTAATAATAACTTAGTAGTATGGGGCCCAGGTGACCAATGAGCTAATAATAACTTAGTAGTATGGGGCCCAGGTGACCAGTGAGCTAATAATAACTTAGTAGTATGGGGCCCAGGTGACCAATGAGCTAATAATAACTTAGTAGTATGGGGCCCAGGTGACCAATGAGCTAATAATAACTTAGTAGTATGGGGCCCAGGTGACCAGTGAGCTAATAATAACTTAGTAGTATGGGGCCCAGGTGACCAGTGAGCTAATAATAACTTAGTAGTATGGGGCCCAGGTGACCAGTGAGCTAATAATAACTTAGTAGTATGGGACCCAGGTGACCAGTGAGCTAATAATAACTTAGTAGTATGGGGCCCAGGTGACCAATGATGGAGGCCCGAGATGGGAAGCACAATTATAATATGGGGCTTGTGGGAGAGTTGGTGAGATTTGGGTGGATTGGGGCAGAGTTTTACATAACTGGGACATGGCTGGGGCAGATATGGGGCATCACCATGTGTGCATGAACATTTTTCATTGGAGCCCTATTCTACTTGTTGGTAGGGCCCACCACCCAGAGGTAGTATGGGGCCCAGATGACTAGTGTACTAATAGCTTATTGGGTATGGGGCCCAATGATTACTAATGACGACCATGACTTTAAAGGAACTAAAAATGCATAATAAATGTTTTTTTGAAATTTGTTTCTTTTTACATTTTCTTTTATTGGGCAGAATTTGAATTCTTGGGTTTATATCCCCTTTAATAAACACGAGTGCTACAGGTCCAGCGGGCTGTTATATATATATAAATATAATGGGTACTAGTGCTACAGGCCCAGCGGGCTGTTATATATATATATATATGGGTACTAGTGCTACAGGCCCAGCGGGCGGTTATATATATATATATATATATATATAATGGGTACTAGTGCTACAGGCCCAGCGGGCGGTTATATATATATATATATATACAGTATATATGGGTACTAGTGCTACAGGCCCAGCGGGCTGTTATATATATATATATATGGGTACTAGTGCTACAGGCCCAGCGGGCTGTTATATATATATATATATATGGGTACTAGTGCTACAGGCCCAGTGGGCTGTTATATATATATATATATATGGGTACTAGTGCTACAGGCCCAGCGGGCTGTTATATATATATATATATATGGGTACTAGTGCTACAGGCCCAGTGGGCTGTTATATATATATACAGTATATATGGGTACTAGTGCTACAGGCCCAGCGGGCTGTTATATATATATATATATATGGGTACTAGTGCTACAGGCCCAGCGGGCTGTTATATATATATATATATATGGGTACTAGTGCTACAGGCCCAGTGGGCTGTTATATATATATATATATATGGGTACTAGTGCTACAGGCCCAGCGGGCTGTTATATATATATATATATATATATATATATATGGGTACTAGTGCTACAGGCCCAGCTGGCTGTTATATTTATATATATATATATATATGGGTACTAGTGCTACAGGCCCAGCGGGCTGTTATATATATATATATATGGGTACTAGTGCTACAGGCCCAGCTGGCTGTTATATATATATATATATATATATATATATATATGGGTACTAGTGCTACAGGCCCAGCTGGCTGTTATATATATATATATATATATATATGGGTACTAGTGCTACAGGCCCAGTGGGCTGTTATATATATGTATATATGGGTACTAGTGCTACAGGCCCAGCGGGCTGTTATATATATATATATATATATATATATATATATACGGGTACTAGTGCTACAGGCCCAGCTGGCTGTTATATATATATATATATATGGGTACTAGTGCTACAGGCCCAGCGGGCTGTTATATATATATATATATGGGTACTAGTGCTACAGGCCCAGCTGGCTGTTATATATATATATATATGGGTACTAGTGCTACAGGCCCAGCTAGCTGTTATACATATATATATATATATATAGAAACGAGTTGCTGGAAAGCTGCACACCATAAGAGCAAGATAATACCTGGGTGCCAGTGCTGAAAGCGTAGATACACAGGGTTGGAATGACAGCACACGCAGGATGTTTTTCAAGAAGAATCACAGAGGTTTAGATAAATAAATGTGAGGCTTTATTCAGTCCGACGTTTCAGTTCCTATCTGGAACTTTCATCAGGGACAGTCCCTGTCCCTGATGAAAGTTCCAGATAGGAACTGAAACGTCGGACTGAATAAAGCCTCACATTTATTTATCTAAACCTCTGTGATTCTTCTTGAAAAACATCCTGCGTGTGCTGTCATTCCAACCCTGTGTATATATATATATATATATATGGGTACTAGATACAATCATGTGTGAGGAGTGCGGCCTCCCTGGCCAGAGTCACTAACAGCAAAATAAATGTGGGATTAGCGCCTTTCAAGTACTAATAATCCTCCCCCCGCCTCCCCGTGCCGCTAATGCTCCCTGCCATTCTGCCTGTCCCCTGCTTCTTACTCCCCATTTATTTCCCTTATTTATACTTTCCAAGCACATCCACGTATAATGCCGAGCGGCTCTCTAGCAATTCTGTTGCATAATTACCGCACTCCTCAACCAGCGTTGGGGCCCCCAGAGCTAATAATTTGCCCCTTCACCGCTTCCCGGCTCTTTCAAACGAATGTCGTTCCCTCTCCGCCTCTGGGCAATGCTGCATTAATGTAATTCCTATCATCTTTCTCTATGAAAAGCTGTTATGGATTCTTCCTCTTGCCTTTGGCACCCGCAGTTCTATATAAATAATCGACGGCAGCGTCTGTACCTCCTAGGGCTCAGATAGTAACCAAAGCACCAAGCCAGACACTGACGCAAAATTGCACATGCATTGATGCCATTCACACAAGTACATGCGTCCATACATGCATCAACATTTTATTCTTGAACCAACAAATGTATTTGTAGCTGTAATATTGGTGTGTAGGCGAAATCTCAGTGCCTTGTGCCTGAGTCTGAGCTTTCAGCCAGCGCTACCCATTAGAACTGCTTTCAGCTAACCTATTGTTTCTCCTACTCCCATGTAACTGGAGGAGTCCCAAGCCAGACTTGGATTTCTTACTATTGAGTGCTATTCTGATACCTACTGGGAGCTGCTATCTTGCTCCCTTCCCATTGTTCTGCTGATCGGCTGCTGGGGGTAAAGGGGGGGATATCACTCCAACTTGCAGCGCAGCAGTAAAGTGTGCCTGAGTCTGAGCTTTCAGAAGGAGCCAGCGCTACACATTAGAACTGCTTTCAGCTAACCTATTGTTTCTCCTACTCCCATGTAACTGGAGGAGTCCCAAGCCGGACTTGGATTTCTTACTATTGAGTGCTATTCTGATACCTACTGGGAGCTGCTATCTTGCTCCCTTCCCATTGTTCTGCTGATCGGCTGCCGGGGGGGATATCACTCCAACTTGCAGCGCAGCAGTAAAGTGTGCCTGAGTCTGAGCTTTCAGAAGGAGCCAGCGCTACACATTAGAACTTCTTTCAGCTAACCTATTGTTTCTCCTACTCCCATGTAACTGGAGGAGTCCCAAGCCGGACTTGGATTTCTTACTATTGAGTGCTATTCTGATACCTACTGGGAGCTGCTATCTTGCTCCCTTCCCGTTGTTCTGCTGATCGGCTGCTGGGGGTGGGGGGGTGCATATAACTCCAACTTGCAGCGCAGCAGTAAAGTGTGAGTGAAGTTTATCAGAGCACAGGTCACATGGCTGTGGCACCCTGGGAAATGAAGAATATGGCTAGCCCCGTGTGAAATTTCAAAATTAAATAGAAAAAAATCTGTTTTTAAAAAATGGATTCTGGTTTGCCTGCTCTGAGACATTGCTCATTGCAGTTGAATTACCATTTCCGGACCCCCTACTGCCCAGAACTTGGGCCAATCAGCTGCCAGCCCCCAAGAATGGCATTATGCTTTTCCTGGGCACATTCATCTTACAGTTTAGGATTCTAACCCCCCCGTGGCTTCGGAAGATTACATGGGTAGGGAAGTCTCTGAGGGATCAAACCCACACTTCCACTTAAAGTTGCCCCCAGCAGCTCACCTATCTTGGATCTTGTTCGGCCAGTTCTGGCTGCTATGAAGCTGCACTTAGGGGGTTGTTGCAAATCATCATGCAGAAAATGAGGTTTTTCATAGAAGCTGATGCTACGGGGCTGACTATATCTTCCATGTAATGTAAATCTGAATTAATTACTACTTAGCCTTGTACTGTGACTTTTATATTCTATATATACAGTATATTGTGCCATTTATATTCTATATATACAGTATATTGTGCCATTTATATTCTATATATACAGTATATTGTGACATTTATATTCTATATATACAGTATATTGTGACATTTATATTCTATATATACAGTATATTGTGACATTTATATTCTATATATACAGTATATTGTGCATTTATATTCTATATATACAGTATAGTGTGCCATTTATATTCTATATATACAGTATATTGTGACATTTATATTCTATATATACAGTACAGTGTGCCATTTATATTCTATATATACAGTATAGTGTGCCATTTATATTTTATATATACAGTACAGTGTGCCATTTATATTCTATATATACAGTATATTGTGCCATTTATATTCTATATATACAGTATATTGTGCCATTTATATTCTATATATACAGTATATTGTGCATTTATATTCTATATATACAGTATATTGTGTCATTTATATTCTATATATACAGTATAGTGTGCCATTTATATTCTATATATACAGTATATTGTGACATTTATATTCTATATATACAGTATATTGTGCCATTTATATTCTATATATACAGTATATTGTGCATTTATATTCTATATATACAGTATAGTGTGCCATTTATATTCTATATATACAGTATATTGTGCCATTTATATTCTATATATACAGTATATTGTGCATTTATATTCTATATATACAGTATAGTGTGCCATTTATATTCTATATATACAGTATAGTGTGCATTTATATTCTATATATACAGTATATTGAGCCATTTATATTCTATATATACAGTATAGTGTGCCATTTATATTCTATATATACAGTATAGTGTGCCATTTATATTCTATATATACAGTATATTGTGCATTTATATTCTATATATACAGTATATTGTGCATTTATATTCTATATATACAGTATTTGTGCATTTATATTCTATATATACAGTATAGTGTGCCATTTATATTCTATATATACAGTATAGTGTGCCATTTATATTCTATATATACAGTATATTGAGCCATTTATATTCTATATATACAGTATAGTGTGCCATTTATATTCTATATATACAGTATAGTGTGCCATTTATATTCTATATATACAGTATATTGAGCCATTTATATTCTATATATACAGTATAGTGTGCCATTTATATTCTATATATACAGTATAGTGTGCCATTTATATTCTATATATACAGTATATTGTGCATTTATATTCTATATATACAGTATATTGTGCATTTATATTCTATATATACAGTATTTGTGCATTTATATTCTATATATACAGTATAGTGTGCCATTTATATTCTATATATACAGTATAGTGTGCCATTTATATTCTATATATACAGTATATTGTGCCATTTATATTCTATATATACAGTATAGTGTGCCATTTATATTCTATATATACAGTATATTGTGCCATTTATATTCTATATATACAGTAAAGTGTGCCATTTATATTCTATATATACAGTATATTGTGCCATTTATATTCTATATATACAGTATATTGTGCATTTATATTCTATATATACAGTATTTGTGCATTTATATTCTATATATACAGTATATTGTGCATTTATATTCTATATATACAGTATTTGTGCATTTATATTCTATATATACAGTATATTGTGAGTGGGTCCCTAAGCTCAGGTAAGTGACAGCAGCCTAGAGAATGAGCTGGGAATCAGCAGAAAAGAATATGGGGGGGGGGGGCTCCTGGGGCATCTTTAGGGGGACAGATCTTCCCTGCTAAAGGGCTGTGAAGGCTTTGAGCCAGTAAAGAAGCCATCGGGCCATTTCTAGCCTACTTGAACCTTTGGTTCTCCTGTAAAAGTTTGAATTGCTTTTACTATTCCGATTGCACTAGATGAGCAAAAACGACTCCCTGGCTGGTTGCTATGGATTACTAGACTGACCTCAAAATTCCAGACTCCAGCACTATTGCATCTACGCCCCCCCCCCCATGGGGCACTGAGTGTGGGGCCAGTAACTCCTAGTTACCCCATGGGATAAATAAGCCCTTGCCAGTGAGGGTAACACAGTACAAAGGACTCCGTGCGAGAGCCGTACGGCTGATAATTGGAAGTTACTCATTAAGCCAATAGAGTGCCAGTTGGGTCAGGGTAACAATGAGCCGTCTATTCACTCCCAGCTCATTTCTACTGAATACTATCACTATCTGCAACTGATTCATATGAGTATTACCTTCATTTTCCTTCTTTAAACTGCTTCCGAGGAGTTTGGTAGTTATGGACAACAGCTGGGCGGCCAATGTGTCTCTGCAATAGGCAACTCCCAGCAGCCTTCGGGGATGCACAGAGTTAAAGGGGATACAGGGGGTGTTACACTTAGGGGCCCCAGGAAACATAAAAGATTCAAAGGTGGCAAAGAGGTAGGGCTAATGGGGCAGAGGGCGGGGTTAGGGTGGATTGTGGGTGGGCTTCAGCATAATGAGCTGCATCTGGGGGTGTGGTAAATGTGTAATTTTTTTTATTGGGGCCCCATTGTACTTTTTGGCAATGTTCTCCACCCCCAGGGGCCCATGTAATAATTATGGCCCAGCTAATGTAATAGAATGGGGCCCCATGATTCCTGATGCCCTGGCACTGCATAAGTAGTAGGCACACATGCGGAGTGTATGGTAGCCATTGTGCACCTACCAATTAATTACATTTTTTAATTATTTGCCTTTCTCTTCTGCCTCTTTCCAGCTTTCAAAATGGGGGTCACTGACCCCAGCAGCCAAAACCCTATTGCTCTGTGAGACTCCAATTGTATTGTTATAGTTACTTTTTATGACTTATCTTTTTACACAGGCCCACTCCTATTCATATTCCCATCTCTCTTTTCAACCACTGCCTGGTTGCTAGGGTAAATAAGACCCTAGCAACCAGATAGCTGCTGAACACACAGCTAAATAACTGTAGAACCATAAAAAATGAAGACCAATTGCACATTGTCTCAGAATATCAATATCTACATGCTATTAAAAGTTAATTCTAAGGGCGGGGTTAGGGTGGATTGTGGGTGGTGTTTCAGCATAATGGGCTGCATCTGGGGGTGTGGTAAATGTGTAATTTTTTTATTGGGGCCCCATGATTCCTGATAGTAGCCATTGTGCACCCATTAGTGTGCCAGGGTTTGCACCTACCAATTAATTAAGTTTTTTAATGATTTGCCTTTCTCTTCTGCCTCTTTCCAGCTTTCAAATGGGGGTCACTGACCCCAGCAGCCAAAAACTATTGCTCTGTGAGGCTACAACTGTATTGTTATTGTTACTTTTTATTACATATCTTTTTACGCAGGTCCTCTCCTATTCATATTCCCATCTCTCTTTTCAACCACTGGTTACTAGGGTAAATAAGCCTGGTTACTAGGGTAAATAAGACCCCAGCAACCAGATAGCTGCTAAAATACCAAATGGAGAGCTGCTGAACACACAGCTAAATAACTGTAGAACCATAACAAATTTAGGGGGTTAGGGTGGATTCTGGGTGGTCTTCAGCATAATGGGCTGCATCTGGGGGTGTGGTAAATGTGTAATTTTTTTTATTGGGGCCCCATTGTACTTGGGGCAGTGCTCTCCCCCCCCCCCAGGGGCCCATGTAATAATTATGGCCCAGCTAATGTAATAGGATGGGGCCCCATGATTCCTGATGGTAGCCATTGTGCACCCTTTAGCGTGCCAGGGTTTGCACCTACCAATTATTTATGTTTTTTAATTATTTGCCTTTCTCTTCTGCCTCTTTCCAAATGGGGGGTCATTGACCCCGGCAGCTAAAACCCATCTCTCTTTTCAACCACTGGTAAATAAGACCCTAGCAACCAGATAGCTGCTAAAATACCAAATGGACACTGAATACACAGCTAAATAACTGTAAAACCATAAAAAATGAAGACCAATTGCGCACTGTCTCAGAATATCAATGTTTACATCATATTAAAAGTTAATGTAAAGGGGAACTACTCCTAAAATCGCAAAGGATTTGGGATTCGCCCGGATCATAGAATAGTGGATTTGGCGCTGAAATACTCAAATACTAAATTCCACTAGAAAGTGCTTTGGGGATAACATGAGACTCCCCGGCGCCCGAGTGGCAGGTTCAAGTGAGCAGGGGGTAAAGGGCTCCCATATAGAGGAGAGCAGGCAGTTTATTTCGGCACAAAGCGGCGCTTAGAGCTGGGAATGGCTCTTTGAAAGGCACAAAGTGGCGCCATTTATACAGGTTAAAGAGCCGGGGTGCCTGGGGATTTGTTTGCAGCATCACTGATATCGACACACAAAAACACGTGTTAAGTGACACTCGGCTCTACAGCCACTCAATAGCAACATCCTCATTACGGCTCGGCGGCTCGGCTTCCTAACAGCCTCTTGTGCGGCCCCCGCCGCACCCTCTCTGGCTCCTTTATTTCTCACCTTGTGCAGCCAATGTCGTGCCAACGTAACCTGGCACAATTACCCTTAAAGGAACAGTACAGTGTAAAAATTAAACTGGGTAAAATAGACAAAGTTTCTAATATAGTTAGTTAGGCAAAAATGTCATCTATAAAGGCTGGATTGAGCGGATGTCTAACATAATGGCCAGAACACTGCTTCCTCCTATACAGCTCTCTAACCTCTTAGTTAGTCAGGGGGGTGGGGCACATGGGACATAACTGTTTGTGAGCACCCAGGTCAGATTCAAATGCAAACTAACTGACATTTATGTCCCATATGGCCCCCCTTAAGTCACTGATTGGCTACTGACTGCTGTAGTCTGACCCTGTATATATATATATATATATATATATATAAAATACTCTTTGTACTGTTATTTCTCCCCCCAGGGCCCCGCTCCCCCCAGTCCGACCCTGTATATATCAAATACTTTTTGTACTGTTATTTCTCCCCCCAGGACCCCGCACCCCCCAGTCCGACCCTGTATATATATATATATATAAAATACTTTGTGTACTGTTATTTCTCCCCCCAGGGCCCCGCACCCCCCAGTCCGACCCTGTATATATAAAATACTTTGTGTACTGTTATTTCTCCCCCCCAGTCCGACCCTGTATATATATATATATATATAAAATACTCTTTGTAATGTTATTTCTCCCCCCAGGGCCCCGCTCCCCCCAGTCCGACCCTGTATATATAAAATACTTTTTGTACTGTTATTTCTCCCCCCAGTCCGACCCTGTATATATAAAATACTCTTTGTACTGTTATTTCTCCCCCCAGTCCGACCCTGTATATATAAAATACTCTTTGTACTGTTATTTATCCCCCCAGTCCGACCCTGTATATATAAAATACTCTTTGTACTGTTATTTCTCCCCCCAGGGCCCTGCGCCCCCCGGTCCGACCCTGTATATATAAAATACACTTTGTACTGTTATTTCTCCCCCCGGTCCGACCCTGTATATATAAAATACTTTTGTACTGTTATTTCTCCCTCCAGGGCCCTGCGCCCCCCAGTCCGACCCTGTATATAACACTCTTTGTACTGTTATTTCTCCCCCCAGTCCGACCCTGTATATATAAAATACTTTTGTACTGTTATTTCTCCCCCCAGGGCCCTGCGCCCCCCAGTCCGACCCTGTATATATAAAATACTCTTTGTACTGTTATTTCTCCCCCCAGGGCCCTGCGCCCCCCAGTCCGACCCTGTATATATAAAATACTCATTGTACTGTTATTTCTCCCCCCAGTCCAACCCTGTATATATAAAATACTCTTTGTACTGCTATTTCTCCCCCCAGTCGGACCCTGTATATATAAAATACTCTTTGTACTGCTATTTCTCCCCCCAGTCGGACCCTGTATATATAAAATACTCTTTGTACTGTTATTTCTCCCCCCAGTCGGACCCTGTATATATAAAATACTCTTTGTACTGCTATTTCTCCCCCCAGGGCCCCGCACCCCCCAGTCTGACCCTGTATATATAAAATACTCTTTGTACTGTTATTTCTCCCCCCAGTCGGACCCTGTATATATAAAATACTGTTTGTACTGCTATTTCTCCCCCCAGGGCCCCGCACCCCCCAGTCTGACCCTGTATATATAAAATACTCTTTGTACTGTTATTTCTCCCCCCAGTCGGACCCTGTATATATATATATATATATATATATATATATATATATATATAAAATACTCTTGGTACTGTTATTTCTCCCCCCAGTCGGACCCTGTATATATATATATATATATATATATATATATAAAATACTCTTGGTACTGTTATTTCTCCCCCCAGGGCCCTGCGCCCCCCAGTCAGACCCTGTATATATATAAAATACTCTTTGTGCTGTTATGTCTCCCCCCAGGGCCCTGCACCCCCCAGTCTGACCCTGTATATATAAAATACTCTTTGTACTGTTATTTCTCCCCCCAGTCGGACCCTGTATATATATATATATATATATATATATATATATATATATATAAAACACTCTTGGTACTGTTATTTCTCCCCCCAGGGCCCTGCGCCCCCCAGTCAGACCCTGTATATATATAAAATACTCTTTGTGCTGTTATGTCTCCCCCCAGGGCCCTGCATTATCAGAGACAGAGGCCTTGCTGATCAGTCTGACATCACCGAGGCAGGAATTTGTGGCATCCAAACCAGTGCGGCCACTTCTCACTTATAAATCTGGCACTGTGGCTCTATTTCATGGCTACGTGTGGCCCCTCCCTTCTGTCTCCTACACACATAACAGGAACCTCCATGCTGTAACTATGTGCTGAAACTACAGCTCCCAGCATCCCTTGAGAACCGCCAGACAGTTTTTTTTAATTATTTGCCTTACTCTTCTGACTCTTTCCAGGTTTGAAATAGGGTATCACTGACTCCGGCAGCCAAAAAATTATTTTTGTTATCGTTACTTTCTATTACTTATCTTTTTATTCAGCCCCTCTCCTATTCATATATCTCTCATTCAAACTACTCCCTGGTTGCTAAGGTAATTTGGACCCTAGCAACCAGATAGCTGCTGAAATTCCAACCTGGGGGGTATATATATCAAAAAGTGAAAAGTCAGAAATTCTACCACTCTCTATTCATTTCTATGGCATTTTTAAAGACATATTTATCAAAGGGTGAAATTTCACTTTCACTCATTGATAAATACTCTTTTAAAAATCCCATAGAAATGAATAGAAAATGGCGGAATTTCACTGTAGCGGACTGTAGGGAGCTCTGACTTTACTGTTTGATAAATATACCCCCTGGAGTGAAATAATTAGAAACCACCAATAATGATGACCAATTGCAGAGTCGCACTTTCTACATTATACTAAAATTTACCCCTTGCATTCCCACTAGGGATACACCGAATCCAGGATTTTTTTGGTATCTGAATCATAATTAGCATTTGGAAGGGTTAAATGTTAGGGGGGGGAAATTTTCTTTTTTTTAACCCTTCCCGATCCTACTTACCATGTGCTAATTAGGATTCAGTTTGGTATTCGGCCAAATCCATCAGGGTGGGTTGAGGGGTTCAGCCGAAGCCAAAACACTGGGTTCGGTGCATCCCGAATTCCTACACAGAGGCAGAGGTTGGGGGGGGGGGGGTCCATATTTTCATTTTGATGGTTTAGGCTAATGAGGGTATGTTTTGGGCAAAAAGAATTATTGTTAGGTCTGAGTGTAGACTTGGACCCCAAATCTCAGAACCCCAAGGCACAGAAGGGTGTATCTGGGACAAGGAATATCCATGGGAGCATATTTATAATGGGGCACACCCAGGGGGTACCGGTGTAGGGTCAGGGTGCCTGCGCTTATTCACATATACCCGAATACTGCCACCCCTGCCACATATTCTGCCCTTTCAACCCCTTTCCATTTTTTGGCTGCCAGTACATAAATAAGAGTAAATAACAGACTCAACTTCTGTTTGTCATCTGGATGTGCCGGCAGATTGGCGCAGCCCTTTGTGTTCCCAATGCTCAAAGCCACCTACGCACCTACGCACTTGAAAAGTCCTTGAAAGCCCTTCATTTCTGCGGCTTGAAGTGTATTGCTCTTATTCCCTGGATACCTACTTATGGCAGGTCAGTTCCACACAATCACCCTCCTCTCCGCAGTCAGGCCTAATGGTGTGTGTGTGCGTCAGTTTGTGCGTTTGTGTGTAATAATGGCAGCTCTGTAACCTAGTAGCCCAGGGTCAGATTGGGGGGTGCAGGGCCCACCGGAGCTTCTGTCCCATGGGCCCTGCAGGTGCCCCCACCGGCTGCGTCCCCTAACCCTCCCCGCAGGGTCCTCCACCCGACGTCCTCCCCTGAGCATGCGTAAATTTAACCCGTCAGGGGAGGAACGGTCGGGCAGAGGGAGAGGCAGAAGGGTCGGGTCTGGGCCGGGATTTTTCCCAGTGTCCCGGAGGCCCAGTCCGACCCTGGCTGCGCCAACCTTCCATTCCCCCACATTGCCCCTCTGTATACTCAAAAGATTTCCCATAGTGCCCCTGCAAAGGACTTGTCAACCCCATAAATAAGTTTTTGCCTAATAAAAGAAAACATGGTTCTAAGCCACTTTCCAATATGAATTTATTAAAAAATTCAGTGCTTTCAAAGTTATGTGTAAATGTAATTGCTACTGAAAGTAGGGATGCACCAAATCCAGGATTCGGTTCGCTATTCGGCCAGAATTCGGCCCTTTTTGGCAGGGTTCTGATTCGGCCGAATCCATGGTCCCGGCCAAACCAAATCCGAATAGTATATGTTAATTAGGATTTGGTTCAATATTCGGCTGAATCCCTTAACATGGATTCGTGGGTTCGACGAACCCGAAAAACTGGGTTCGGTGCATCCCTAATTGAAAGCAGCATTTGCTAACTCCTTGTGTTACATTGTTTCAGGGGTCAGTCTCCCCCAGCGAGTCAGGTCTGTCAGGCTGCTGCCTTGTGTTACAGTGTTTCAGGGGTCAGTCTCCCCCAGCGAGTCAGGTCTGTCAGGCTGTTGCCTTGTGTTACATTGTTTCAGGGGTCAGTCTCCCCCAGCGTGTCAGGTCTGTCAGGCTGCTGCCTTGTGTTACAGTGTTTCAGGGGTCGGTCTCCCCCAGCGAGTCAGGTCTGTCAGGCTGCTGCCTTGTGTTACACTGTTTCAGGGGTCGGTCTCCCCCAGCGAGTCAGGTCTGTCAGGCTGCTGCCTTGTGTTACAGTGTTTCAGGGGTCGGTCTCCCCCAGCGAGTCAGGTCTGTCAGTCTGTTGCCTTGTGTTACAGTGTTTCAGGGGTCAGTCTCCCCCAGCGAGTCAGGTCTGTCAGGCTGCTGCCTTGTGTTACACTGTTTCAGGGGTCGGTCTCCCCCAGCGAGTCAGGTCTGTCAGGCTGTTGTGTTACATTATTTCAGGGGTCGGTCTCCCCCAGCGAGTCAGGTCTGTCAGGCTGCTGCCTTGTGTTACAGTGTTTCAGAGGTCAGTCTCCCCCAGCGAGTCAGGTCTGTCAGGCTGCTGCCTTGTGTTACACTGTTTCAGGGGTCAGTCTCCCCCAGCGAGTCAGGTCTGTCAGGCTGCTGCCTTGTGTTACACTGTTTCAGAGGTCAGTCTCCCCCAGCGAGTCAGGTCTGTCAGGCTGCTGCCTTGTGTTACATTGTTTCAGGGGTCAGTCTCCCCCAGCGAGTCAGGTCTGTCAGGCTGCTGCCTTGTGTTACATTGTTTCAGGGGTCAGTCTCCCCCAGCGAGTCAGGTCTGTCAGGCTGCTGCCTTGTGTTACATTGTTTCAGGGGTCAGTCTCCCCCAGCGAGTCAGGTCTGTCAGGCTGCTGCCTTGTGTTACATTGTTTCAGGGGTCAGTCTCCCCCAGCGAGTCAGGTCTGTCAGGCTGCTGCCTTGTGTTACATTATTTCATATGCCAGAGCCCCCGGGGCAGGGAATAGAAAAGGACAGACAAACACTGCTTCTAATAGCAATTATATATACAAATAACTCAAAAACAAATTGTAATAAATGTGTATTGCAAAGTTGCTTAGAATTTTCGTTTTCTTTTATTAGGCAAAAATATATTCTGGGTTGCCTTGTCCTTTAAAGTACTTTTAGCACTCACCATGCTCACGGACTAGATGTCTGTAATGTTAGTATATTATAACTCTCCACCATTCAGCAAACTGTTCAACCTGTAGATTACATGCTCTGGCACCCCTGTAGTACATTGCATAGAAGCTTAGTAGTAAGTATGGAATAGTGGAAAGCTCATAATAAGTGTCACTTGGATGAAAGGAGACGTAAGTGAAAACCTTAAAGGCATCAAAGGAATGAGCCGAGTTCAGGAGGGCAATGGGAAATACTAGAAGCAGCCATGCCCTGAAGCTCTCAGGTGGGAAGCCTAGGAAAGGGTGCTAGCAGACTAGCATTTCCCCCAAAAGCAGCAGAGACCCTATGGCTCACTTACTGAAGCTGGCCATACACAGGCTGATAATAGCTGATTATTCTGCCCCTCCAAACGGAGTTGGTAGCTTACTGGCCTGTGTATGGTGCCTACTGGCCAGCCTGCCTGGCAGATATCTGGACAACATCAGCCTATCTCTATAATACCCCAGGATGATCTAATCACTGGCCCAAAGCCAAACTGGGCAAAGATCCGCTTGTTTGGTGAGGTTACCAAACCAGTAGCTCTTTCCCCGGTTTGGCTCTGGTGCAACTACTGGGTCATCCTGGGGTCTTAAGGAGATGGGTTAGGGTAGGGATCCCCAACCTTTCTTACTCGTGGGCCACAGTTAAATGTAAAAAGACTTGGAGAGCAACACAAGCACCATAAAAGTTCATGGAGGAGCCAAATAAGGGCTGTGATTGGCTATTAGGGGCCTCTATGCACCCTATCAGCTTACAGGGGCTTTATTTGGCAGTAAATCTTCTTTTCATTCAACCAAAACTTGCCCCCAAGTCAGGAATTCAAAAATAACTCCCTGGTTTGGGGGCACTGAGAGCAACATCCAAGGGGTTGGGGAGCAAAATGTTGCCCCCGAGTCACTGGTTGGGGATCACTGGGTTAGGAGATGCCACAGTGGTCTATAGAGTAGAAGGATCACCTTTTATCATTAGCAGACTAGGACAACAGAACCCCCTTGCACTAGAGGGTACACAAAGCCCTTGGGTGTGTTTCTGTGGAACAAGCTGCCTTTTTGCCACCCGTAAAAAAGTGCACAAAGACACAAGGAACTCTCACCTTAGATGGAAAATGGTGGTAAATATATTGTGGTAATGGCCCTGTTCTTTGCTCCCTCTTTTTTGTTTTTAAAAAAAGGGGACGGGATTTCCGTCTCCATCTCTAGCATTGCTAATCCAACCCCAGATAAAACCCGAGGCACCATCGACAGAAGAACACTCACCAGAGATGACCCTGCCCTCAGCTCAGAGGGATCATCTTCAGCGATGGCCAAATCTTCCTTCCTCACATCTGTTATCTTTCAGCTGCGCCTGCAATAAAACAGAGGTACTGAGAATATATACTATTATATAGGAAAGGGCATCAATGTGTTGCTTGAGAGGAGGCCATTCTGGTTATGGGCAGATCTGCACCAATCATAGTAGAGGTCCTATGCGGACCTGTCTGGGGGAGAACACCACCAACAGCCCTAATAGATTTCTGGCTAATTGCCCGTTGCATATCTGTTGGGCATGTCCTCATTTTATCCCCAATTATCCCCCACTCATTCTGGAGTTGGCAACTAATACTGGCCCATTTATGATCCTTTGCATCACAGTTTCAGGCAGAATTGATTGGTCGCATTGGTAGGGTGAGGGTAGATAGCTGCACATAAGACCGACCTAATATGAGAGCAACCACTTCGCTGTTTTGGGGGCCCTCTAAAGACTCTGTATGTGACCCTGGGGGAGAATCATAATTCATTGCTTACAGCCCTATTTTGTTCTTATATATCTATGCAAACTTCTTTGGAAAATATACAGGGTTGCACTGGCCTGTCAGAGCACCAGAGGATCTCCCAGTGGGCCCCAGTCTTGGAAAATTCCCATTAGGCATTATTTATTTCCACCATAAGCCTATACCATTTGAAAATATCTCCATCTAATTGATGTGATGTAGGATGTAGGCCCTGGATATAGGTTCTCAGGTGGACTCTAGGCAGAGAAGATCCATGTTCATCTTAAGGTCCCTATACACCTTATACACCCTATACACCGCAGATTGTAGTTTCCAATATTGGTCCCTTAGACCGATTCGGCAGCTTATCGGCCCGTGTAGGGGCAGGAACGACGGGCCTGCCCGGCTGATATCTGGCCTGAAATTGGCCAGATATCATTCGGGCAGGTTAAAAGATTTAGTCGGATCAGGGACTGCATCGACTCGTTGATGCGGTCCCCGAACCGACTGCGCCCATTGCCGCCATTATAATTCAATCGTTTGGCCCCAGGGCCACCCGTAGGTGGGGACATCGGGAGAAGATCCACTCACTTGGCGACCATAACGTGTATGGCCACCTTTAGCCTCAAGCTTTATAGCCCTGCTCAACCTTATTCTGCCCAGGCCCCACCCTGCTCCACTGCACTGGATGGATATCAGAGCAATTTGGGCGATGGAGCAGGTATCTGACAGTGGATGATGGACCTATTACCCTGTATGTTCCTGGGGCGTGGGAGGACCCAGAAGAAACACACACCAACACAGGGAGAATAATAAAGTTCCCCCAATCAATGGTTTGACTATGAGGGTTGCAGAGCATATGACTGAGACTGCAGCGAAGAGACAGGGGGCTTATTGGAGCTCCAGAAGACCCAAAGCACTGAGGCCGAGGCCCATCAGTCTCCAGTTATGCCGGCGTACACAAAACAGAATAATAGTGCAAATAATGCGCACCTACAGTAGTTACTGCAGCTCAAATAAAGGGTTTCAGAGTAAATGTTCAGCAGTCTCAGCGCAATTATCTTTTCAATGGTCCATAAAGAGAAGGAAACAAAACAAGAAAAATCAATAGAAACACTTTCCATGAGAAGGAGGGAATTAAATGGTCCAAAATCGCTCCCTCCCTCTCCAGCGAGCTGTTTCCTTCGGCATTAATGAGTTCAGCCCATTGTGACCGTAAGCAAAACCTTTGGACTTTATGACTCCGAACCCAATAACCTGAAAAGCTGAAAAATGGCTTTCGCTATTAGAGGGACACAGAGACGGCGAGATAATATATATTTATCTGGTGTTTATTGCAGGCTTTGGACTTGCTACTGCAGGTAGAATGGAGAGGAGACAATGGCGAGGGGGGTGGGCAGGACACCAATCACAGATCTCTACTCTTGCTGAACAAAACAACTCCTGCACATTAAAGGGAAAGTAAACCCCCCTGCCCCCTTTGGTATCGGAACCAGTCGGATCACATGTGCAGGGTTGAATTGGGGGGGTGCAGGGCCCCTCACCTCCCTAGGCGCCCCCGCTGCTCCCCCATAACCCCCCACAGGGGCCCCAGCTACTCACCCGACATCCTCCACTGAACGGCAAGTGAAACACGCCAGGGGAGGACACCAGTGGCCGGGATAGCGGTAACAGGGATCGGGTCTGTGCCACACTGAGCTAACGTAAGGCCATCATCACCTCTAGCGGGCCCCATACTACTTGGCTCATAGGGCTCCTGGAGGCCAACGTTCTTAGTACAGTTATGGGATCCCTTATTCGGAAACCCATTATCCAGAAAGTTCCAAATTACGGAAAGGCCATCTCCCATAGACTCCACTATAATTAAATAATTCTAATTTTTAAAAATGATTCCCTTTTCTCTGTAATAATAAAACAGTACCTGTACTTGATCTGAACTAAGATATAATTACCCCTTATTGGGGGCAGAACAGCCCTATTGGGTTTATTTCATGGTTAAATGATTCCCTTTTCTCTGTAATAATAAAACAGTACCTGTACTTGATCCCAACTAAGATATAATTACCCCTTATTGGGGCAGAACAGCCCTATTGGGTTTATTTAATGGTTAAATGATTCCCTTTTCTCTGTAATAATAAAACAGTACCTGTACTTGATCCCAACTAAGATATAATTACCCCTTATTGGGGCAGAACAGCCCTATTGGGTTTATTTAATGGTTAAATGATTCCCTTTTCTCTGTAATAATAAAACAGTACCTGTACTTGATCCCAACTAAGATATAATTACCCCTTATTGGGGCAGAACAGCCCTATTGGGTTTATTTAATGGTTAAATGATTCCCTTTTCTCTGTAATAATAAAACAGTACCTGTACTTGATCCCAACTAAGATATAATTACCCCTTATTGGGGGCAGAACTGTCCTATTGGGGTTATTTAATGGTTAAATGATTCCCTTTTCTCTGTAATAATAAAACAGTACCTGTACTTGATCTGAACTAAGATATAATTACCCCTTATTGGGGGCAGAACAGCCCTATTGGGTTTATTTCATGGTTAAATGATTCCCTTTTCTCTGTAATAATAAAACAGTACCTGTACTTGATCCCAACTAAGATATAATTACCCCTTATTGGGGCAGAACAGCCCTATTGGGTTTATTTAATGGTTAAATGATTCCCTTTTCTCTGTAATAATAAAACAGTACCTGTACTTGATCCCAACTAAGATATAATTACCCCTTATTGGGGCAGAACAGCCCTATTGGGTTTATTTAATGGTTAAATGATTCCCTTTTCTCTGTAATAATAAAACAGTACCTGTACTTGATCCCAACTAAGATATAATTACCCCTTATTGGGGCAGAACAGCCCTATTGGGTTTATTTCATGGTTAAATGATTCCCTTTTCTCTGTAATAATAAAACAGTACCTGTACTTGATCCCAACTAAGATATAATTACCCCTTATTATTACAGAGATACTAAAAGCTAACTGAAAGGTGGACAACCCCTTTAATGTTTTTTTTTTTTTTTTCCCATGAGGAAACAGTAAGGAAAGCTTGATTTTTTAAAATTTATTTAAAGGAACAGTAACACTAAAAAATGAAAGAGCTTTAAAGTAATAAAAATATAATGCACTGTTGCCCTGCACTGGTAAAACTGGGGTGTTTGCTACAGTAACACTACTATAATTTATATAATAAGCTGCTGTGTAGCCACGGGGGCAGCCATTCAAGCTGGAAAAAAGGAGAAAAGGCACAGGTTACATAGCAGATAACAGATAAGTTCTGTAGAATACAATAGTGTTTTATCTGTTATCAGCTATGTGCCTGTGCCTTTTCTCCTTTGAATGGCTGCCCCCATGGCTACATAGCAGCTTATTTATATAAATTATAGTAGACATTCTGAAGTAAACACACAACTTTTACCAGTGCAGGGCAGCAGCACATTATATTTTAGTTACTTTTATACACTTTCATTTTTTTGTGTTACTGTTCCTTTAACCTAAAAAGACAGTAAATAGATAGTGTGACACTTCCCCTTTAAAGCCAAAGTCCTCCTTGGAGCAGCGAGCAGCCTTGGCGCTGGGAGATGGATCTTCCGTCCCACTGTTTGTGCCAAACGCAGCTCCCCACACCCATTGTTAGGGGACCCATCGGGCCTCTCTGATTAGCAGCAAAGCTCTGGTATTTAGCAGTTGGCAGTTGCATTGTGTACAAGTCAGGCATCCATGGAATGACACAGGAAGGAACCAGCGCAGGCAGCGGGACTCATCTCTCTCGCTGCTCATGTGACTTCCAATGGACGGACACAGACTAGGAAACGGGAAAGACGTGGGTCCCCTAAGGTCGGGGCCACTGTATAGCTCAATATTATTATTATTATTATTATTATATTATTATTATTATTATTATTAACAGGTGCAGTATCAAATTCCATACAACTACTGAGAGAGTGCCCTGACCAACAGAGCTTACAACTATGGTTTATTTAAAAGTCTTCACTGGTTTTCATTTCCCTGCCTCTGCTAAGCTTCCTTCCCTCTCCCAGCTAAGCCAATCAGAGAGCTCTGTGGGCAGCAGTTTAATAAGGTGCGGTGTCTGGGGCAGCATGTTTGTGCTTCTTGGTATGGCTAGTATTCCTGCCGTAAGGCACCTATTCTTAAAACGTTGCGGCGACTGTGCAGCAAAAATTCGCAAGCATTTAGTCGTGGCGACTTCTATTGTAGCCTATGGAAGAAAAGTGGCTGAGAAAAGTAGCAGCTACTTGTCATGGCCCTTAGGGCAAAGATACATGGAGCTACTTAGTAGCATCTACATGTCATGGCTACATTGACAATACTGAGAATTGCCTCTGCAATACACACGTAGAGACAAATATCAGTAAATGATCAGCAGTGTCTGTTTTAGTAGCCGTGATATGTAGCTGCTACTAGTAGCTCTGTGTGTCTTCACCCTAGGGTGAATTCTGATCATTTACTGATAACTGTCTCTACGTGTGTTTAGCAGGGGCAATTCCCAGTATTGTCTATGGCAGGGGATTTTCTGGAGCTTAGTAGCCGTGACAAGTAGCTGCTACTAGTAGCTCTGTGTGTCTTCACCCTTAAACAGACAATGCTGATCATTTAATGATAACTGTCTCTAAGTGTGTTTTAGCAGAGGCAATTCTCAGTGTTCTCAATGTAGCCATGACATGTAGCTGCTACTAAGTAGCTCCGTGTATCTTTGCCCTAAGGGCTCTGGCACACGGGGAGATTAGTCGCCCGCGACTGTTGATTAATCTCCCCGAGTTGCCGCCAGTTGCCGTCCCACCGGCGGCAATGTAAGCCGCCTGTGGGATGGCACACGCAGTGGCACGATTTCGGGAAATCGGCGAAAAAGCCTTGCGAGGCAACTTCGGCGATTTCCCGAAATTGCGCCGCCGCGTGTGCCATCCCACCGGCGACTTACATTGACGCCGGTGGGATGGCAACTGGCGGCAACTCGGGGAGATTAGTCGCCCGCGAACAGGGAGTTTTGTTGCGGGCGACTTAGTTGCCCGCGACAAATCTCCCTGTTCGTGGGTGACTAATCTCCCCGAAATGCCAACCCACCGGCGAAAATGTAAATCGCCGGTGGGATGGCAAACGCGGCGGCGCGATTTCAGTGAAATCGCGGGAAGTTGCCTTGAGAGTAGCTTGAGAGTAGCTCCTTGTGTCTTCCCCCTTAAGGTGGCCATACACGGACCGATTTTTTACTTACAAACGACCGATTCCCGAACAATCCGATGCTATCGTTAAGTTATCGTATAGTTGGTGGTGTACGAACGATCGTCGGCCCACTAAACGAGCCGACATTATCGTCCCCAAAATCGATCGAGTGTCAGACATTTGTCTTTCAACGATTGTTCTCTGCGCATGTCACGATTGCCAGCAGCGGAAGTCAACGACATTCGATCGTACGTAGATGTACGATCGTACGTATTTTACGATAATGATGCGACGAAATGGCATGGATGGCATATCGTATGGGAACTCGATCGCCATACGATCGTTTGTCGATATAATCGTTCATCGCACAACGAGCGAAATCGCCTCGTGTATGGCCACCTTTAGACCTTTATTATGCCACTCCCCTATCAGCCAAAACCCTCTCTAGTTTCTAGTAAGCCCCTCCCCTTCCAGTTCCCGGAATTAGACTGCCTTCCAAAAAACGGTCAGTTAGGATGGACAATCCTTAAAGGGACAGTACACCTCAAAGTTAACTGTTACTATGATACAGAGCCGGGCCAACTGGTGATCCAGGCCCAGTACCCCATTACACCCTAGGAGGCTGCTTCTGTTGCCTATTCCTCTTCAATATTTTTTTTCATTCAATTATTGCTTTTATTCTGCAACTTTCAGGTTTCCAATATCAATTGTTATCTGGTTGCCCGGGCTTAATTTCCCTAGCAACCAGGCAGTGGCTTGGAAGGTTAATAGGAGAGGGTCTGAAAATAAAGATAAGCTATGACAAAATAATAACAATAAAATAGAACTCTTAGGGCAAGAGCCCACAAAGCCAGGTGACTAGTAACCTATTCCCACAATCCTTCCTTACAGCTCTCAGTCAATTCATTTTCCCTCTCAAAATAACAGATTTTCTATTTTCTTTCATTGAAATAGGCAAAAAGGGCAAACATTTTCCTTTTAAAGGGGCAAAAAAGATTTTTTAAAAAAAAAAACGATTTTAATTATGATGTAAGCAGCAACATTCCAAAGCTGCCCATATATTAAGACCCATGTATTTGATTGGCCTAATGACTGCATGGCATGGGGGGGGGGGGCAGTATCGGCAGCACTATGTGGGCTAACAGGATTTTCAGCCGGCCCCATTGATATCTGGTTAAACCTGATACAGGGACAGCTACTGTTTGGCTCCATACACAGCAAGCTGCCAGTCAGCAGTAGCCCAGTTGGCCGGCAATACCAGTGTTCAACCAGCTTGCCATAAGATGCAATTGGTTGTTATACGGTATATGGTATTATTGTGATTTTTGAACCAAATATGCATCTCTCCATTACAATACAATATGGTTACTAGGCTCTGACATTAGAAACAGGCAATGACTGGGAAATCAAAACACAACATGGATAAGAGAGGGTTAAAAAATGATGCAATCAAAAAGAGCTAGATTGCTGGCATCTCATATTGGACCATACCACCATATTGGCAGACCATCATACATCATGAGAAGGCCCTCATACTACTTAGTTAGCAGGTCTCCCGCACTCAGGGGTCCCAGGGTATTTATGCACTGCCGATATTGGCCTCCTGGGCAAAGGGACTGAATTGGGGCCCTAATTACAAAAAACAAGTGCTTAAACTGGCCATAAACAGGTAGATTTACCCTAGGTGGATCTGGGCCACCCATAACTAGGGCCAGCTATCAGACCCCTTATCTGGAAACCCATTATCCAGAAAGTTCCGAATTACGGAAAGGCCATCTCCCATAGACTCAATTTTAATCAAATAATTCAGTTGATCCCAACTAAGATGTAATTAAACCTTATTGGAGCCAAAACAATCCTATTGGGTTTAATTGCTGTTTAAATATATTTTTTTAGCAGACTTAAGGTAGGAAAGACCCCTATCCGGAATACCCCAGGTCCCGAGCATTCTGGATAACGGGTCACATACCTGTACTGTGCAGTCTGATTAGACGAGAAGCACATCAATGTGGCCCCGGCTCGACAGGATATTTCAACCTGCCCAATAGATATCTGTCCGAATCCGTAGGGCAGAAGGGGAGGGCCCATACATGGGCCAATAAGCTTCCAACTTGGTCTGAAGGGGTTGAATCAGCAGCTTAAATGTGCCCATGTGTGGCCAACTTTACTTATATAACATTTGCCAAAGCAGATTATAGCCTGCCCAATCATGTCCCACTGATAAATGTCCCCCCGATATGCCCATCTTGAGGGGGCCAATATTGGATTGATCCGATTACACTGACCAGACAAAAACTGCATCAATGAACCAATGCACTCCTCATTCCATTTTAAAACTGCCCGATTTTCGGCCAGATATCGGTCAGGCATGCCCATCTGAGGGCCCCATACACGGACCAATAAACTGCCAACTTGGTCTGAAGGGGTTGAATCAGCAGCTTAAATGTGCCCACGTGTGGCCAGCTTTACTTCTATGACGTTTGCCCGAGCAGATTATGGCCTGCCCAATCATGTCCCACTGATAAATGTCCCCACGATATGCCCATCTTGAGGGGGCCAATATTGGATTGATCCGATTACACTGACCAGACAAAAACTGCATCAATGAACCAATGCACTCCTCATCCCAATGAGAATTTTAAAACTGCCTGATTTTCGGCCAGATATTGGTCAGGCATGCCCATCTGAGGGCCCCATACACGGGCCAATAAGCTGTTGACTTGGTCGGTTCGCAGCTTTTAATGGGCCCATATATCACCACCTTAACTCTGGCTCAGTAAACCAAATTCAGTTTATTTTAAATTTTAGAAAACTGAAAAAACGTATTTGTGGCTTACTATTTTCTGAAGGTGAACTTCCCCTTTAACTCCATGCATAGGCATATGATGAATACCTGTGGTTTGTAAATGCCTGTTGCTCCCACGACCAAGTGATATTTAGAGTGGAGGCTATGGCTTGCAGTACCTGAGCGGTCAGGATACCCCTTTTTGGTGTAATATTTTGGGGGAAATATCCTTGTAAAGTGCAAGTTACATATGCGTCTGGTGCAGTGGCTTTAGAGATATTTTTACAAGGCCGTTCCCGGGCAAAGTTTGCCCCGGCCCACAGTGTTATTGTTTGTTTCCAGTGCAGCTTGAATAACAACAGCAAACAGGTGACTGGTTGCTAGGTGACGGGGCCCGGGCAAAGAGAACAGGAGCGCTGCCGCATGTCGGATTTACCTACGTTTATCTGAAGATGAATCCCATATTCCTGCTTTCCCAGGGCCCTGTCGTCTGTTTTACTGCCTTATTGCCTGGGTGGGGAAGATTAAACACCCCACTGATTGTTACGGTAACTGCTCCAACCCACACAATCCCGGCACAAACCTGTGTGACGAGTCTGCCCTGAGCGGGAAGTCGGAACCCATCGCTGCCTGCACCTTGTATATACACGTATAATACAAATAACCTTGTGTCAACTCACACACAATGGTCACTTAGTCTGCACTTATTGACCCCCTATAACTGCCCTGCCCCGCAGAAGGGAATGTATGGTGCAGTTGTGACTGTGCCCCTCTATAACTGCCCTGCCCGGCAGAAGGGAATGTATGGTGCAGCTGTGACTGTGCCCCTCTATAACTGCCCTGCCCGGCAGAAGGGAATGTATGGTGCAGCTGTGACTGTGCTCCTCTATAACTGCCTTGCCCGGCAGAAGGGAATGTATGGTGCAGCTGTGACTGTGCCCCTCTATAACTGCCCTGCCCGGCAGAGGGAATGTATGGTGCAGCTGTGACTGTGCCCCTCTATAACTGCCCTGCCTGGCAGAGGGAATGTATGGTGCAGCTGTGACTGTGCCCCTCTATAACTGCCCTGCCCGGCAGAAGGGAATGTATGGTGCAGCTGTGACTGTGCCCCTCTATAACTGCCCTGCCCGGCAGAAGGGAATGTATGGTGCAGCTGTGACTGTGCCCCTCTATAACTGCCCTGCCTGGCAGAAGGGAATGTATGGTGCAGCTGTGACTGTGCCCCTTTATAACTGCCCTGTCTGGCAGAGGGAATGTATGGTGCAGCTGTGACTGTGCCCCTCTATAACTGCCCTGCCTGGCAGAGGGAATGTATGGTGCAGCTGTGACTGTGCCCCTCTATAACTGCCCTGCCTGGCAGAGGGAATGTATGGTGCAGCTGTGACTGTGCCCCTCTATAACTGCCCTGCCTGGCAAAAGGGAATGTATGGTGCAGCTGTGACTGTGCTCCTCTATAACTGCCCTGCCCGGCAGAAGGGAATGTATGGTGCAGCTGTGACTGTGCCCCTCTATAACTGCCCTGCCCGGCAGAAGGGAATGTATGGTGCAGCTGTGACTGTGCCCCTCTATAAGTGCCTTGCCCCTCTATAAGTGCCTTGCCCAGCAGAAGGGAATGTATGGTGCAGCTGTGACTGTGCCCCTCTATAACTGCCTTGCCCAGCAGAAGGGAATGTATGGTGCAGCTGTGACTGTGCCCCTCTATAATTGCCCTGCCCGGCAGAAGGGAATATATGGTGCAGCTGTGACTGTGCCCCTCTATAACTGCCTTGCCCGGCAGAAGGGAATGTATGGTGCAGCTGTGACTGTGCCCCTCTATAACTGCCCTGCCCGGCAGAAGGGAATATATGGTGCAGCTGTGACTGTGCCCCTCTATAACTGCCCTGCCCGGCAGAAGGGAATGTATGGTGCAGTTGTGACTGTGCCCCTCTATAACTGCCCACCCCGGCAGAAGGGAATGTATGGTGCAGTTGTGACTGTGCCCCTCTATAACTGCCCTGCCTGGCAAAAGGGAATGTATGGTGCAGCTGTGACTGTGCTCCTCTATAACTGCCCTGCCCGGCAGAAGGGAATGTATGGTGCAGCTGTGACTGTGCCCCTCTATAACTGCCTTGCCCAGCAGAAGGGAATGTATGGTGCAGCTGTGACTGTGCCCCTCTATAACTGCCCTGCCTGGTAGAAGGGAATGTATGGTGCAGTTGTGACTGTGTCCCTCTATAACTGCCCTGCCCAGCAGAAGGAAATGTATGGTGCAGCTGTGACTGTGCTCCTCTATAACTGCCCTGCCCGGCAGAAGGGAATGTATGGTGCAGCTGTGACTGTGCCCCTCTATAACTGCCTAACTAGCAGAATGGAATGTTCCGTGCAGCTGCAGCTATGCCCCTCTATAACTGCATTACCTGGCAGAATGGAATGTATGGTGCAGCTGTCCCCCTCTATACCTATGTTACCCAGCACAACATAATGTACAATGCAGCTGTGGCTCTACCCCTTTATAACTGTTTTGCCCCAGATCACTTGAAAAAGCAGGGACCCTTCTAATAAATGCAGTTTACTGGGCACCCAATTTCTTTTAGAGCAACTGTAAGAAACAGCCTGGCTGTGCTTCAAAAACTGCTTTACTTAGTACAATAGAATGTACAGGGCAGTAGAGCTTAGCACAATAGAATGTACAGGGCAGTAGAGCTTAACACAATAGAATTTAAAGAGCAGTAGAGCTTAGCACAATAGAATTTACAGAGCAGTAGAGCTTAGCACAATAGAATGTACAGGGCAGTAGAGCCTAGCACAACAGAATGTACAGGGCAGTAGAGCTTAGCACAACAGAATGTACAGGGCAGTAGAGCTTAGCACAATAGAATGTACAGGGCAGTAGAGCCTAGCACAACAGAATGTACAGGGCAGTAGAGCTTAGCACAATAGAATGTACAGGGCAGTAGAGCTTAGCACAATAGAATGTACAGGGCAGTAGAGCTTAGCACAGTAGAATGTACAGGGCAGTAGAGCTTAGCCTTAGCACAATAGAATGCACAGGGCAGTAGAGCCTAGCACAATAGAATGTACAGGGCAGTAGAGCCTAGCACAACAGAATGTACAGGGCAGTAGAGCCTAGCACAACAGGAATGTACAGGGCAGTAGAGCTTAGCACAGTAGAATGTACAGGGCAGTAGAGCTTAGCACAATAGAATGTACAGGGCAGAAGAGCTTAGCCCAATAGAATGTACAGGGAAGTAGAGCCTAGCACAACGGAATGTACAGGGCAGTAGAGCCTAGCACAATAGAATGTACAGGGCAGTAGAGCTTAGCACAATAGAATGTACAGGGCAGTAGAGCTTAGCACAATAGAATGTACAGTGCAGTAGAGCTTAGCACAATAGAATGTACAGGGCAGTAGAGCCTAGCACAATAGAATGTACAGGGTAGTAGAGCTTAGCACAATAGAATGTACAGGGCAGTAGAGCCTAGCACAATAGAATGTACAGGGCAGTAGAGCTTAGCACAATAGAATATACAGGGCAGTAGATCTTTACCAATTGGTGTTGCCCAGTTGTGCAGTGAAGGTCTTGCCCAGTTTAAGGCATGGTCTTTCCATACATAATATAGTAGAGGCTTCAAAAGCATTCTTGCCTTAATTAGTGGTACCCACGGAACATGTATACATCAATAAAGGCAAAGGAGCCCACACTTATAATTAGAAAGAAAAAAAAAATAAGCAGATTTCAGTTTCAGGATTGTTTCAGGGATTGTTATCCATAGAATAATTTACAAATATTCGCCCAAAATTCAGGGGTTGTCCACAAGGTCTCGGATTTCAAAGGACCCTCCTCACCCTGAGCTGTTTGCCTTTATATGTCTGTGACTGATAGGGGCAGCTGGTGCCTGGAGCAAAATACTTACAGACAATGGATGGAACACAGGAACAAAGTGAGAGTGGGAGGCATGGACAGAAGGATGGGAGAGATCCTGCCTGCTCTGCTCTCACTTATAGGGGTTGGTAGCACTAGGTAGGTACCTAATATATAGGGGCAGAGACAGGGGAAAGTGTTGGAAGGGTTACTGCCTGCTCTGCTCTCATTTCCCTACAGAAATAGGGGTTGGTAGCACTAGGTAGGTACCTAATATATAGGGGCAGAGACAGGGGAAAGTGTTGGAAGGGTTACTGCCTGCCCTGCTCTCATTTCCCTACAGAAATAGGTGTCGGTAGCACTAGGTAGGTACCTAATATATAGGGGGAGAGACAGGGGAAAGTGTTGGAAGGGTTACTGCCTGCCCTGCTCTCATTTCCCTACAGAAATAGGGGTTGGTAGCACTAGGTACCTAATATATAGGGGCAGAGACAGGGGAAAGTGTTGGAAGGGTTACTGCCTGCCCTGCTCTCATTTCCCTACAGAAATAGGGGTTGGTAGCACTAGGTAGGTACCTAATATATAGGGGCAGAGACAGGGGAAAGTGTTGGAAGGGTTACTGCCTGCCCTGCTCTCATTTCCCTACAGAAATAGGGGTCGGTAGCACTAGGTAGGTACCTAATATATAGGGGGAGAGACAGGGGAAAGTGTTGGAAGGGTTACTGCCTGCCCTGCTCTCATTTCCCTACAGAAATAGGGGTTGGTAGCACTAGGTAGGTACCTAATATATAGGGGAGAGACAGGGGAAAGTGTTGGAAGGGTTACTGCCTGCCCTGCTCTCATTTCCCTACAGAAATAGGGGTTGGTAGCACTAGGTAGGTACCTAATATATAGGGGCAGAGACAGGGGAAAGTGTTGGAAGGGTTACTGCCTGCCCTGCTCTCATTTCCCTACAGAAATAGGGGTTGGTAGCACTAGGTAGGTACCTAATATATAGGGGAGAGACAGGGGAAAGTGTTGGAAGGGTTACTGCCTGCCCTGCTCTCATTTCCCTACAGAAATAGGGGTTGGTAGCACTAGGTAGGTACCTAATATATAGGGGAGAGACAGGGGAAAATGTTGGAAGGGTTACTGCCTGCCCTGCTCTCATTTCCCTACAGAAATAGGGGTTGGTAGCACTAGGTAGGTACCTAATATATAGGGGAGAGACAGGGGAAAGTGTTGGAAGGGTTACTGCCTGCCCTGCTCTCATTTCCCTACAGAAATAGGGGTTGGTAGCACTAGGTAGGTACCTAATATATAGGGGAGAGACAGGGGAAAATGTTGGAAGGGTTACTGCCTGCCCTGCTCTCATTTCCCTACAGAAATAGGGGTTGGTAGCACTAGGTAGGTACCTAATATATAGGGGCAGAGACAGGGGAAAGTGTTGGAAGGGTTACTGCCTGCTCTCTCTCATTTCCCTACAGAAATAGGGGTTGGTAGCACTAGGTAGGTACCTAATATATAGGGGCAGAGACAGGGGAAAGTGTTGGAAGGGTTACTGCCTGCCCTGCTCTCATTCCCTACAGAAATAGGGGTTGGTAGCACTAGGTAGGTACCTAATATATAGGGGAGAGACAGGGGAAAGTGTTGGAAGGGTTACTGCCTGCTCTGCTCTCATTTCCCTACAGAAATAGGGGTTGGTAGCACTAGGTAGGTACCTAATATATAGGGGCAGAGACAGGGGAAAGTGTTGGAAGGGTTACTGCCTGCCCTGCTCTCATTCCCTACAGAAATAGGGGTTGGTAGCACTAGGTAGGTACCTAATATATAGGGGAGAGACAGGGGAAAGTGTTGGAAGGGTTACTGCCTGCCCTGCTCTCATTCCCTACAGAAATAGGGGTTGGTAGCACTAGGTAAGTACCTAATATATAGGGGAGAGACAGGGGAAAGTGTTGGAAGGGTTACTGTCTGCTCTGCTCTCATTTCCCTACAGAAATAGGGGTTGGTAGCACTAGGTAGGTACCTAATATATAGGGGAGAGACAGGGGAAAGTGTTGGAAGGGTAGGGGCTGTTTCTCAGCCCGTGTTTATCCGCAGGTCGGGAATCAGCCTAGTGCGGCAGTAGGCTTAACCTATTTTTTTCCTTTCTTTGATTCCTCGCACACAGGCTGCTCGGGGGGGGGGGGTACTTTTTTGGGTTATTTTGCCGTCACTGACATCAGGGCGAGATGCTGCCTTGGGATTTATTGCACCTGCATTCTATTTATTTATTGAGAATGTTTCTGCCCTGACATATGCAACAGTATTATCCTGTTCCCCACAAAATGAGAAACACGTGCTCCCTTCTCCCTGTGAAACCAACGCGCGGCGAATACACGGCACAGTCTCACCCTCCTTAGAAATCTCGTGCCGGCCACACAGAGTGTATTATAACGTGTAGTGCCTGCAAAGTGCTCCACCCCAGGGTACTCCATAAGCTCTGTATATTTAATTGCAGTTTTACTTGCCCTTTAAATCAAAGATAACTGTAATAAAAAATGCATATATTTCTATTTAAGTATCACCTTATTGTGCAAACAGGGCACAGCAGTCTTTCTGGGGAGATGCTTTACTGGAATTCCATTGCAAACATCACCATTGTGTCTGCAGATTATCCACTTGTGGTGGCGCCGTTCCATTGCTGTTTATGGAAAGTGGTCACTGGCAGCCACAGGCGGAAAGCGGTACTGCAAGATCTGGAGATTTTGTGCTACAAATAAAAGGCGACATAGTAACTTTACTGGCAAGTGAGAATTCTGTTTTATTGTCCCAATGAAAGAACTAAACCTAAAAATGCCATATTTTATATACTGGACTTGAAATTTCAGCATTTCAGTAGCAGCAATGAGCCAGGACAAGGACAAACTTGTCACAGGGAGTCACCATTTTGAAAAAGTGTCTGTGACACGCACATGCTCAGTGGGCTCTGGGCAGCTGTTGAGACACTGAGCTTAGGGGTCGTCGCAAATTATCAAGCAGAAAATGAGGTTGGCCTGTCATATAAGCTGATGCTACAGGGCTGATTATTACATTCTGATTATTATTAACATTTATTTATAAAGCGCCAACATATTCCGCAGCGCTGTACAATAAGTTCTGATGATAATTGCACTGGTTTCTGGGCTGCCATGTAGTAATTATCTGTATTGATTACTAATCAGCCTTATGCTGTGACAGTTATATTGAATATATACAGTATAGTGTGACATTTATATTCTATATATACAGTATAGTGTGCATTTATATTCTATATATACAGTATAGTGTGCCATTTATATTCTATATATACAGTATATTGTGCATTTATATTATATATACAGTATATTGTGCCATTTATACTCTATATATACAGTATAGTGTGCCATTTATATTCTATATATACAGTATATTGTGCATTTATATTCTATATATACAGTATATTGTGCCATTTATACTCTATATATACAGTATAGTGTGCCATTTATATTCTATATATACAGTATAGTGTGCATTTATATTCTATATATACAGTATAGTGTGCATTTATATTCTATATATACAGTATATTGTGCATTTATATTCTATATATACAGTATAGTGTGACATTTATATTCTATATATACAGTATATTACAACCATAATATTCTGTATATACTGTATATTGTGACATTTATATTCTATATATACTGTATATTGTGCATTTATATTCTATATATACAGTATATTGTGCCATTAATATTCTATATATACAGTATATTGTGCATTAATATTCTATATATACAGTATATTGTGAATTTATATTGTATATATACAGTATATTGTGCATTTATATTCTATATATACTGTATAGTGTGACATTAATATTCTATATATACAGTATATTGTGCATTTATATTCTATATATACTGTATAGTGTGACATTAATATTCTATATATACAGTATATTGTGCATTTATATTCTATATATACTGTATAGTGTGACATTAATATTCTATATATACAGTATATTGTGCATTTATATTCTATATATACAGTATATTGTGCATTTATACTCTATATATACAGTATAGTGTACCATTTATATTCTATATATACAGTATAGTGTGACATTAATATTCTATATATATACAGTATATTGTGCATTTATACTCTATATATACAGTATATTGTGCATTTATACTCTATATATACAGTATATTGTGCATTTATACTCTATATATACAGTATAGTGTACCATTTATATTCTATATATACAGTATAGTGTGACATTAAAATTCTATATATACAGTATATTGTGAGGGGGCCCCTAAGCTCAGGTAAGTGACAGCAGCCCAGAGCATTTGCTGGGGATCAGCAGTAGATGGGGGGCTACTGGGGGTATTTCAGGGGCACTGAGCTTCCCTGCTAAAGGGCTGTGGTTGCCTTGGGCTGGTACAGAAACCCAAAACATAATATACAACATTTCTACCCTACTTCTTTAGTTAGGCTTTAGTTTTCCTTTAATAAGCATTGGAACTGGGCTGCAGGGAGTTTAAGGGGGGGGTTGGCGGCCTTTGTCCAGCCTTTTGTTCCTCTATTAAAGCGTCAGCAGCGCGGCGAGCGAATCCTGAGGAGCTGCCGGAGCCGCAGCCAGCAGTGATGTCAGAGGGCTTGCCTCGCATTCCAATGCCAAGTCTGACTATTTGCTTACTCCTGGCGTCCCCTGGGACATTCTTTCACTAAACTCCCCGCATTCTTTCGGCAGCCGGCCTGTCTCAGCCGGTAACTTTAGCCTAAAACAACCACCCTGACCTAAACTCCAGACCAGGGCCTGCGCAACCCGAACGCAATGTGCTGCTCTGATGGGAGACCACATTCTGCCCAATAGCAGGGGCTCATTTACCAATGGACGCAATATTGGGCGCACTTTATCACAAAAAGAAACACACTGCTTCCTAGCTAGCAGGCACGGGCTATGGTGCTGGAATTATGGGGAAAAATACTGCATTGTGGGGAAAAAAAAGATGGGACTTGCATCCGTTTCCACATATTACATGTAGATGATCCCTTACAACTCCCAGCACCCTTCCTAAGGCAGAATGATAATATTTTATAATAGATGATCTATTGCGGCTCAGCAGCACCCAGGGTCTGTGCTCAAGGCTACCATCACCGGGGTACGGGGGGTACTATACTTAGGGGCCCTATGGCAGAAATACAGCAAAGGGGTATGTTGGTGTAGATCATGGGCAGTATTTTGGCATAAAGGGGCATCTCCTGAAATTCAGGGCGGTGACCATGTATGCAGGGGGCATTTTTTTTTCATTGGGGCCCCATTTTACTTCTCAGGGCCACCACTTGGGGTGTGGGGACTCATAATGAGGTGCAAGTCTGGGGCCCCATGATTACTGATGGCAGCTCTGTTTGTGATGGTGGTGGGGCCCTAAAACTTATTTTGTACTGGGGGCCCTTTGCTGGCTGTTATATTTTATGTTTATATTTTCTTCTGTTTTTTGCATAATTAAGCTGTTTGTTTAGCTGCTCTCCAGCTTTCTCAATTTTAGCAGCTATCTAGTTGCTAAGGGTGCAGTTTACCATAGCAACCAGGCAGTGAGACAGGAAAATAAAAAAAAGCAGCCGGTCAGATCCTGCCAAATTACTCCTATAAAAATGTCCTTGGTTTAAGTTCCCCTTTCTTTGTTAAGCTTACTTATATCAACCACATCTCCCTTTTTTATCCCTGGTTTAAATGGATCCCTGACATGAAATGTGTTTTAGACTGAGAGGGAACAGCCAAATCTGATGTCTGCCTCTTTCCAGCTATCTGAAGGGCAAATGCCCTGTCTATAGTAAGTGATTGCTCTCTATCAGTAGAAGCATTAGTGCTTAGACGCACGTTTCTCACAGAAGATATAAAATATCAATTTTATATACGTTGTGTATATGGCAACAAAAATATCTGCCATTGTCATATATTGCCATTATCTCCAAGTCATATTCAGTACCACACAATGGCACCAATAACGCACACAGCCAGGGCAGCCATGTTTGCTAACTTACATCAGCCAATGAATGGAAAGAGAGGAGTCTTTCACTCCCACACAGTTAGAGCTGCATTACTTCCTGTCAGGTGATTAGTGAGGGACACAGAGCAACACAAAATGGAGGGTGAAAAGTAAACAATGTAAAAGGGCAATGGTAATGCCTTACAGTACAGTATGCTGCTAAATCTGCCATTGGTCAGTTTTAAAGAACTCTATACCCCCAAACAATGTAAGTCTCTTTAAAAATATATTGCCTTGCTTCATCTAAATAAACCATTTTCATAAAAATATACTTTTTTAGTAGAGGTATAGGACCCGTTATCCAGAATGCTTGGTACCAAGGGTATTCTGGATAAGGGGTCTTTCCGTAATTTGGATCTTCATACCTTAAGTCTACTCAGAAATCAATAAAACATTAATTAAACCCAATAGGATTATTTTACATTTAGTAAGGATTAATTATTTCTTAGTTGGGATCAAATACAAAGCACTGTTTTATAATTACAGAGAAAAGGGAATCATTTAACCATGAAATAAACCCAATAGGACTGTTCTGCCCCAATAAGGGGTAATTATATCTTAGTTGGGATCAAGTACAGGTACTGTTTTATTATTACAGAGAAAAGGGAATCATTTAACCATTAAATAAACCCAATAGGGCTGTTCTGCCCCAATAAGGGGTAATTATATCTTAGTTGGGATCAAGTACAGGTACTGTTTTATTATTACAGAGAAAAGGGAATCATTTAACCATGAAATAAACCCAATAGGGCTGTTCTGCCCCCAATAAGGGGTAATTATATCTTAGTTGGGATCAAATACAAAGCACTGTTTTATATTTACAGAGAAAAATAATTATTTGATTAAAATGGAGACTATGGGAGACAGACTTTCCGTAATTCGGAGCTCTCTGGATATCGAGTTTCCGGATAACGGATCCCATCCCTGTAGTATGTGCCATTGGGTAATCCTAAATAGAAAACTGCCATTTTAAGAATTAAGGGCCGCCCCCTGGGATCATAGGAGTCACAGTGCACACAAACAAGCCAAGGCACACATACATGCTAGGCCCCATCAGCCAATGAATGGGCAGAGTTCTGCCTTTTGCTCCCACACTACTTCCTGTTACAGTTAGAGCTGCATCACTTCCTGTCAGCTGATCTCTGAGGGAGCACACAGCCCATCACTAAATGGCGGCTCAAGGGAAAGGATGTAAAAGGGCAATATTTACTGATATATATATTCCAGTTTGGGGAGATTCTTTAATAGGCCACTTAACATAATATAAACTGTCAGTTACGTATTCATTCTGGGGAGATAGTTTTCCTTTAAGTCCTTCTTGGAGGTTTTGGGCAACTAAAAAGTGTCCTAGGCATTCTGATGACATCACAGGACACTGACAGTTGCCGGTAAGGATGGCGACCATGCGGTTGCCATAGAAACAGTCAAATCGCACAACCAATTTAACGGTGGAATCATGCAGATATCCCACTAAATGAAGAGCCCTGTCAGTCGCCGCCGCTCGCCGCCTTGATATTTATGGAGCGTTTGCGTCCGGGACGGAGACTTAGGCTGAGAGATGATTAGAGAGGCAGCGAGTTAATCAGATTGATGCTCCCCACCGGGGAAGTAATTGCTACCACAAAACAAACTCATTAGTCTGGAACGCTTCAATACTGACGAATCTTCAAGGGTCTGATGGATTCCCGACACCAAATGTATTTTCTTTCCACCTGAACGGGACTATTAATATGACCAATAACCGACGAGGGTACGAATCTGGGGCCGCGCTCTATCACCGAACCCCCCTGCTGGGTTTTTCTCATAGCTTTTCTAAATTGCTCTTTCTCAGAGTTAAATATCTCCTTCTCTGGCCTGGAAAAGGGGTCTTGAGTACAAAACAAACCTTCGTTGGGCTTAAAGGGAAAGTTTGCCTTTGGAATCTATGTTGCTATAAGGGAAGTTAGTGCCAGACAGGGTCGGACTGGGCCGCCGGGACACCGGGAAAAATCCTGGTGGGCCCCGGCGGCCCAGACCCAACCCTCTGCCCGACCGTTCCTCCCCTGATGCGTTAAATTTACAGTGGGGGACCCTGCGGGAGGTTAAGAGGGCCCCTGTGGGGATGGGCAGGGTTATGGGATGCGGCCGGCAGGGCCCCTGGGTAGGAGCCCCGGTGGGCCCTGCACCCCCCAGTCCAACCCTGGTGCCAGAGGCATAGATTCTACTCTGCCCGACCGTTCCTCCCCTGATGCATTAAATTTACAGTGGGGGCCCTGTGGTAGGTTAGGAGGGCCCCTGTGGGGGGGGGGGATTAGTGGATGCGGCCAGCAGGGCCCCTGGGGCAGGAGCCCCGGTGGGCCCTGCACCCCCCAGTCTGACCCTGGTGCCAGAGGCATAGATTCTACTCTATTTAGATCAATGGGAAGGGCACATTACTTGGCAACATAAAGCTTGAACCAGCTGGTAGCTAAGGGGTTAAAGGAGAGATAAACCCAATTAGATTCAGGGGTGCTTGCCTAAGGCAACCAGCGCCCCACAAGTTACCAAAAAGCTACTCCTGCAAACTTTAAGGGACGAAACCCAGTGCAGAGCACATAATTACCCCCCCTCGACCCTCCCCTAAAGGTGCCACCCTAGACACATTCCCGAACAAAATCCTGGATTCATTGCAGCCCTAGTTTAAATCAGGGTGGGCAAGGGCTGCACAGGGGTGTTGACACCAGCCCCCCCCCCCGATGGTTCTGCTTAGCACCCCAATATGATTCACTGGCAGGGCCACCATCAGTAATTATGTGGCCTCGTACTGGTCCCTAATTATTTTTCCTCCATTCACCTCCTCTAGTTGAGGGGGGGCCCTGCCGACAAATAAAATGGGCACAGTGGCCTAGCAATGAGATCTGCCCAATCAGGTAAAGAAACGCCCATTTGTTAACCTCCCCAAACAAGCGGCCATTCATGGGTACCAATAGCCACAGCTGCCCAACACATTGGTCTTCTCATCATTAAGTAGAGCACCACACAGTCCATTAGCCCATAAAGCATATGCAAGTCCTCACTCCGGCAGTAAGGGTCTGCCAGTGGGCATTCACAGTTGATTTTGGGGCCCCCACGGTTTGCAATACCATTCAGGGCCGCCATCAGGGGGGGACAGTTGTCCTGGGCCCGGACGATCCTCGCTCTTTAAAGGGGGCCCGGACATGATACAGTTTTTCAGCTCGGGCCCCCTTTAAAGAATTAGGGGCCGTGATTGGTTGTGCCCCGTACCTGCACGTGATGTCAGTACGCATGGGGCGCAACCGTATAAATGTGTGCGGATGCAGCGGGGAGCTGGGGGGAGCCGCAGGAAGCTGGTGGGAGGTAGCTGGGGCGAGCTGGAGGATGTTGGGGAGGATGCTGGGAAGGATGCTGGGGGGAGCTGCAGGATGCTGGGGAGTGGAGGATGCTGAGGGGGGGGCTGAAGGATGCTGGGGGGGAGCTGGAGGATGCTGCGGGGGGAGCTGGAGGATGCTGGGGGGTGCGGGAGGAAGCAGTGGGGGAGCAGGAGGAAGCAGCGGGGGAGCAGGGAGCAGGAAGCAGCGGAGAGTGGGCCATAATATGAGAACCCTGGGGAGGACCAGCAATGTTTTAGGGGGCCCTGGGCTGGCACCAATGCAAAAAGTAACCTCTGGCTACCAATGTTTTAGGGGAGCCCTGGCTACCAATGTCTGTGTGTCCTTTGTACTGATGGGAGGGGTCACTGGGAAAGGGGCCATTGGGGGGACCCAGAAAATTTTGTTGTGAGCGGCCCAATGAATTCTGATGGCAGCCCTGATACCATTACTATTCCATTAGCCTGTAACATGTAGTGAATAGGGCTGGTTAGAAAGCCGCACTCCCTGACAGACCAGACTTATTGCAATGGCCTTTACGGCCGCTCTGTGCCTCCTTAATGTGGCGCTAATTGTGATGGTTGTTTTACTGTTGTGTGCGCTCCGCACAGTGTGAGAGCAATTGACACCAACCGCATGGCCGCTCCGTGCTTTGGAAAATGATTCCAGTCTCCAGGAGGGCGGTTTTTCTTGCGAGCATCCTCAGCCATCCATTGTGCGCTTATGTGTGAGTCTGTGTGTCTCTGTGTGTGTCTGTGCGTCTGTGTGTGTGTGTCTGTGTGCGTCTGTGTGTGTCTGTGTGTCTGTGTGTGTCTCTGTGCGTCTGTGTGTGTCTGTGTGCGTCTGTGTGTGTCTGTGTCTGTGCGTCTGTGTGTATGTGTGCGTCTGTGTGTCTCTGTGTGTGTCTGTGTGTCTCTGTGCGTCTGTGTGTGTCTCTGTGCGTCTGTGTGCGTCTGTGTGTATGTGTGCGTCTGTGCGTGTCTGTGTGTGTCTGTGTGTGTATGTGTGCGTCTGTGTGTGTCTGTGTGTGTCTGTGCGTCTGTGTGTATGTGTGCGTCTGTGTGTGTCTGTGCATCTGTGTGTCTGTGTGCGTCTGTGCGTCTGTGTGTCTGTGTGCGTCTGTGTGTATGTGTGCGTCTGTGTATCTGTGTGCGTCTGTGTGTCTGTGTGCGTCTGTGCGTCTGTGTGTGTCTGTGTGTGTCTGTGTGTCTGTGTGTGTCTGTGCGTCTGTGCGTCTGTGTATCTGTGTGCGTCTGTGTATCTGTGTGCGTCTGTGTGTATGTGTGCGTCTGTGCGTCTGTGTGTGTCTGTGTGCGTCTGTGCGTCTGTGTGTGTCTGTGTGTCTGTGTGTGTCTGTGTGCGTCTGTGCGTGTCTGTGTGTCTGTGTGTATGTGTGCGTCTCCGGGAGAACCGGGAAGTCATCATGGATGTGAGGCTACAAATCACACCCGTTCAGTTGTGCCCGGCTCCCTGTTTAATCAGACGTGAAACAAACGCTCGTTGAGGCTGAGGCTTGTAAACACGGGGTAATTACAAAACTGTAACGTCAATTAGCCATCTATCTAAATATAGGACTCCACACTTCCTGCCCTGATATTACTCCCATGTTGGGATAATAACTGCTAATTAAGCCGGGAACTCATTAAGCTAAATGAACTCATTTATACCAACAAATAAAGATGGCTCCTGGTTATTTTAGAAAAATGTAACTTAATATGGAGGCTCCTTGTGTTGGTGCCAGGGGAGGGAAGGTCCAGGGCCGCCATCAGAAATCACGAGGGCCCCTCACAACAAAATTTTTTGGGCCCCCCTCCCCCCAATGGACCCTCCCATCAGTACAAAGGACACACAGACATAAAAAGTATCAGGGCCCCCCTAACAGTGCCCCCCATACACAGTGTCCCCCTAACGCTATGCTGGCTGGGGCCCCCCATACAAAGTGCCCCCAATTGCCCCCATACACAGTGCCCCCTGAAGACAGTGCCCCCATACACAGTGCCCCCGATGGCCCCCATACACAGTGCCCCCCTAATACTATGCTTGCCAGGGCCCCCCATACAAAGTGCCCCCAATTGTCCCCATACACAGTGCCCCCTGAAGACAGTGCCCCTATACACAGTGCCCCCGATGGCCCCCATACACAGTGCCCCCCTAATACTATGCTGGCCAGGGCCCCCCATACAAAGTGCCCCCAATTGCCCCCATACACAGTGCCCCCTGAAGACAGTGCCCCTATACACAGTGCCCCCGATGGCCCCCATACACAGTGCCCCCCTAATACTATGCTGGCCAGGGCCCCCCATACAAAGTGCCCCCAATTTCCCCCATACACAGTGCCCCCGATGGCCCCCATACACAGTGCCCCCCTAATACTATGCTGGCCAGGGCCCGCCATACACAGTGCCCCCAATTGCCCCCCGAAGACAGTGCCCCCTAACGCTATGCTGGCCAGGGCCCGACATACTCAGTGCCCCCAAATGCCAAATGTCGGTTGGATTTGCCAATCGGTGGTGCCCATACATCAGTAAATAAGCTGCAGAATCCGTCTAAAGGACCCAAATCAGCAGCTGAAATCGGCCCAAGTATGGGCACCTTTAGATGAAGAAGAAGAAGGCAAATTAAAAAGATTCTCAGAACTGGCCATTCTATAACATACTAACAGTTAACTTTAAGGTGAACGGAATAAAATAGGGGAATAAGTATAGGAAGATAATGTATAAAACTCCAAAGGAATAGAAAGAAAGGAAGACAAAAGGGTAACGGTTACACACTGCTAGCTTATAGTATACACTGTATCCCATAGTTACTTGGGGGCTAATCTATTTTAATGTGTGTGTATATATATATATATATCCAGTCCATAGAAAGCACTCAAAGCTATTATTGCTACTTTCTATGGACTGGATGTGATTTGTGGGTCAGCACCCGGCCGTTGACTTTTGGACTGGTGAGTGCCGATACGGGGAAACTACATATATATATATATTTATTTATAGGGCAAATAGAAATGTATTGTTTAATTAAAGTAATAATTAGTTTAACCATAGTATAATAATAGCTACTATCACCATATCAAAACTCTGCATTAACCAAGTACTGTATCCTCCACAATTAATCTGTGTCATATAGAAAACTCCTGCTACTGAGTAAAAATATATATTCCCTGTATTTAACACTGAGTTGGCTATAACGTGACCAATAAACCAAATTACCATTTCTTTTACTTTATAATACGAGTGATACTCCTTCTAATATCCTTATCATTTACAGTAGGGGGTGCATTATCCCTTATAATACATGAGTGATACTCAGGGCCGGATTTGAAAACCGCCCGCCCAGAGGCCGCCCCCGGTCGCACGCCCCCCCCCCTCCCGAGTGCGCATGTGTGCGTGACCAGCGGTAGTGCGCATGCGCGAACGGGGGGGGGGTGCAAGCGGGCATGCGCCGTGGGCCAACTTGCATACGGAGCAATGGGGAGAAGTCCCCATTGCTCCGTATGGGAGCACACATTTCAAGATTTTTGTGCGGCGGGGCGGCATGCTGCCCCCAGATTTCTGCCGCCCTAGGCCCGGGCCTTTGTGGCCTCTCCACAAATCCGGGCCTGGTGATACTCAAGAGTTCCCTGTATAACTCAGCCTGCAGCCTTGTGCCTTTATATGGGCACAGAACCCCTCAGTGACTGCTAATATCCTTATCATTTACAGTAGGGGGTACATTATCCCTTATAATACATGAGTGATACTCAGAGTTCCCTGTATAACTCAGCCTGCAGCCTTGTGCCTTTATATGGGCACAGAACCCCTCAGTGACTGCTAATATCCTTATCATTTACAGTAGGGGGTACATTATCCCTTATAATACATGAGTGATACTCAGAGTTCCCTGTATAACTCAGCCTGCAGCCTTGTGCCTTTATATGGGCACAGAACCCCTCAGTGACTGCTAATATCCTTATCATTTAGAGTTGGGGGTACATTATCCCTTATAATACATGAGTGATACTCAGAGTTCCCTGTATAACTCAGCCTGCAGCCTTGTGCCTTTATATGGGCACAGAACCCCTCAGTGACTGCTAATATCCTTATCATTTAGAGTTGGGGGTACATTATCCCTTATAATACATGAGTGATACTCAGAGTTCCCTGTATAACTCAGCCTGCAGCCTTGTGCCTTTATATGGGCACAGAACCCCTCAATGACTGCTAATATCCTTATCATTTACAGTAGGGGGTACATTATCCCTTATAATACATGAGTGATACTCAGAGTTCCCTGTATAACTCAGCCTGCAGCCTTGTGCCTTTATATGGGCACAGAACCCCTCAGTGACTGCTAATATCCTTATCATTTACAGTAGGGGGTACATTATCCCTTATAATACATGAGTGATACTCAGAGTTCCCTGTATAACTCAGCCTGCAGCCTTGTGCCTTTATATGGGCACAGAACCCTCAGTGACTGCTAATATCCTTATCATTTACAGTAGGGGGTACATTATCCCTTATAATACATGAGTGATACTCAGAGTTCCCTGTATAACTCAGCCTGCAGCCTTGTGCCTTTATATGGGCACAGAACCCCTCAGTGACTGCTAATATCCTTATCATTTACAGTAGGGGGTACATTATCCCTTATAATACATGAGTGATACTCAGAGTTCCCTGTACAACTCAGCCTGCAGCCTTGTGCCTTTATATGGGTACAGAACCCCTCAGTGACTGCTAATATCCTTATCATTTACAGTAGGGGGTACATTATCCCTTATAATACATGAGTGATACTCAGAGTTCCCTGTATAACTCAGCCTGCAGCCTTGTGCCTTTATATGGGCACAGAACCCCTCAGTGACTGCTAATATCCTTATCATTTACAGTAGGGGGGTACATTATCCCTTATAATACATGAGTGATACTCAGAGTTCCCTGTATAACTCAGCCTGCAGCCTTGTGCCTTTATATGGGCACAGAACCCCTCAGTGACTGCTAATATCCTTATCATTTACAGTAGGGGGTACATTATCCCTTATAATACATGAGTGATACTCAGAGTTCCCTGTATAACTCAGCCTGCAGCCTTGTGCCTTTATATGGGCACAGAACCCCTCAGTGACTGCTAATATCCTTATCATTTACAGTAGGGGGTACATTATCCCTTATAATACATGAGTGATACTCAGAGTTCCCTGTATAACTCAGCCTTGCTGCTCCCAAGGGCTGCAGTATAATTGGAGCTGAATCCCAGCCTGCGGGTTCCATTTTGTGCCATGAGAGATAATCCCAATGGCCCGGGAAGGGGTTAATGGGACGCAGCCAGCACTTTCCCCCCCATGGCTGTTAGACAAGCGGTCTCCCCGGCTCCCCCCAGTCAGTCAGCAGCTTCCCTGGGCCGGCTAAACACTGTGTTTATGACTGAGCCAAGCCGTAATGGCAGGAGAATGAGTGCCCGCGCCGGCCCTTGCCGAGCTGTTTGCTTTGGATGCTGCTCTGAGAGCCCCTTTGTCACACAGAGCGCAGATGGCTTCCCACTCCCAGGGCCCGTGCTACGGGCAGCAGCAGCCGTTCCAGCAGCTCTTTAGGCCAAGCCGCCCCACTGAGCCTGACAAGTTCAACCTGGCTTGGCTGTAATCCCTCCAACCGGCTCCAAGGAGGCAGATCAAACAAGCGATTACATGGGGAGGCAAAGGAGGCACAGGGGGGATTCCCTTCTGTCTTCCATTTCTCTGCTGGCAAGCTCATTGGCTGCTGTGACCAGCAAAGAATCCTGGAGGAAGAGCAAGGGTTAAAGAAGGTCTAGTCCCCCAGCAGCATTTTATTATATTAATAGGTTTGGTGTAACATCCCTAGGGAAACACTATGGCAACTCCTGCCCATATGTATAAATACAAATATACAGAGAAGGAATGTTCTGGGCACACAATAAGCTGTACCCCCATACTGTACTGTCTAAGGGAAACACTATGGCACCTCCTACCCATATGTATAAATACAAATATACAGAGAAGGAATGTTCTGGGAACACAATAAGCTGTACCCCCCATACTGTACTGTCTAAGGGAAACACTATGGCACCTCCTACCCATATGTATAAATACAGATATACAGAGAAGGAATGATCTGGGCAAACAATAAGCTGTACCCCCATACTGTACTGTCTAAGGGAAACACTATGGCACCTCCTACCCATATGTATAAATACAGATATACAGAGAAGGAATGTTCTGGGCACACAATAAGCTGTACCCCCATACTGTACTGTATAAGGGAAACACTATGGCACCTCCTACCCATATGTATAAATACAGATATACAGAGAAGGAATGTTCTGGGCACACAATAAGCTGTACCCCCCATACTGTACTGTCTAAGGGAAACACTATGGCACCTCCTACCCATATGTATAAATACAAATATACAGAGAAGGAATGCTCTGGGCACACAATAAGCTGTACCCCCATATTGTACTGTCTAAGGGAAACACTATGGCACCCCCTACCCATATGTCTAAATACAAATATACAGAGAAGGAATGATCTGGGCACACAATAAGCTGTACCCCCATATTGTACTGTCTAAGGGAAACACTATGGCAGCCCCTACCCATATGTCTAAATACAAATATACAGAGAAGGAATGTTCTGGGCACACAATAAGCTGTACCCCCATACTGTACTGTCTAAGGGAAACACTATGGCACCTCCTACCCATATGTATAAATACAAATATACAGAGAAGGAATGTTCTGGGCACACAATAAGCTGTACCCCCATACTGTACTGTCTAAGGGAAACACTATGGCACCTCCTACCCATATGTATAAATACAAATATACAGAGAAGGAATGTCCTGGGCACACAATAAGCTGTACCCCCATACTGAGAGGAGGTGTGTGTGTGAGCTCCAGACTGTGAGGGTTTCCCAGGCCCTTTTTGGGTCTGGGAGGAGTGTTTTTTACCTGCAAACCTTGCAGGTTGTGAGGATTTCTCTCAGGAGATTTCTTTATTTTTTTTTTTTTCCTGCATTTTCCCCAAAAAACATTTCCTCCAAAAAATGAGGAAGAAAGTTGTAGTAACTCCGGGTAAAGGAGTGAGGATCTGCCTGAGATCCAGCAGGAAGGCTGCTCCCCCCAATCTGGCAGCAGCGGCTGAGAGCAGTGAGGTGCGCAAGGAGGTGAAGGCCATGGCTAAGAGTGACAAGGAAGGAGAAAGTACCGGCACGTGCGGCGTTCCATCTGTAATGGAGGTCCCTGAGCGAGCGAACACCCTGGACGACCAAGCCGAGGTTACTGCAGAGAGTTGCAGTTCTGCTGTAGGAAACGGCAGTTCTGTTGCTGGGAGCTGCAGTTCAGAGGCAAGCCAGGAAGCTGCTGCAAGGCATGCTGGGACCCAGGAGGGAAGTGTTGCAGGCTGCGAGGCAGCCATGGAAAGTGCTGAGGCCGCAGGCTGTGTGGCTATGGAAGTGGCTGAGGAGGCGCTGAGAGAGAGTTCTGAGACTGCTGCAATGGCCCAGGTAGGAGCAATGCACCTGTGTGATGGGGGAGAGACAGCTGCTAGCAATGGCGCTGGGAAGCCAGAGACTGTGGGCTCAGCTGGGCCCAATCAGACCCAGATCATCAGGGCTCTGAGAGACATTAACATTCTGGAGGAGAAAAGGAACATTTTGGAGGGGAGTATAGACAATATGGTGGCTGGACTGGGGGCCCTTAGGGGGGCACAGAGAGCAAAAGCAATTCAAAAAATTGCTTATTTAAATAAAGACTTGGAGGACATTGAAAGAACCGGGGTTCTGGCAGTTATAGAGCCCTGGAGAGAGCTTTATCATAATCGCAGGAGGTTCCAGGAAATGGAGAGAAACCAACTGAAAAAGGTTTTGAAAGACTCTTTTGCTTTTCCTAAAGGGACTGTGACTCCTGCGGGTGGGAATGGGGGTCCGTCATGTGCGGATTCCTGGGATCCACTGACTGATTCTTTGCCATGCAATAATGTTAATACTGTGAGTGTGTCTGGTGGGAGTGTGCCTCATGTGAGTGTGCAGTGTGACATGGCTGCTGGGAGTACTCATATGGCTGCTGGGAGTACTCATATGGCTGCTGGGAGTACTGGTATAGCTGCTGGGAGTACTGGCATGGCTGCAGGAAGTACTCATATGGCTGCTGGGAGTACTGGCATGGCTGCAGGGAGTACTCATATGGCTGCTGGGAGTACTGGCATGGCTGCAGGGAGTACTCATATGGCTGCTGGGAGTACTGGCACGGCTGCTGGGAGTACTGGCACGGCTGCTGGGAGTACTAATATGGCTGCTGGGAGTACTAATATGGCTGCTGGGAGTACTGGCATGGCTGCAGGGAGTACTGACATGACTGCACCACTGACTGATAAAACCGTATGTGATGCTGCAGCAAGAGTGGGTGATAGTGGTGCCACAGAGGGTGCAGGGAATCCCCCTGTAAATACCGAGAGTGAAGGGGCACAAGGGAGGAGAGGTGCCTGGGATGGTAAGAGACTGTTTCAGCAGAATGTCTCTATGGCGGGTGAGAGTGCGGCCAGTAGGAGGAAGAATGTAGTGAAGATCAAGTGGGAGAAGGAGAGGGGTGAGTTCCCGGGGCGCAGGTTTGTGGGCAGGAATCTCATCAAACAGTCCCTGGGTTTTACCCCTGCAGACGTAAGTGGGCTGATAAGTGTCACAGACACTGAGTTTGATCTTGGCTTCAAACTGTCTCAGGGGTTGGATGATTTCTGGCGCAGGTATGAGGGTAAGAAAGGTGCCCCAGAGTGGGAGGGGTTTAGGGTGACCCCAGTCTCCAGGCCCGACACCAAGACAGTCACCATCATGTTTAAGACTGAGTCTGTGCACCCGGATGACGTGCTGATCTGGCTAAAGAGACAGTGCACCGTTCTGTCCCCCTTCACCCCACTGTATGATGAGGAGGGTTTCTGGGTAGGAGGGTGGAAGGTGCAGGTCAAACTGCACATGAATCTCCATGTCCCCAAGCACCTCCCCAATTCCTTTTTTATTGGGAAGGACAGGGGCGTTTGTTTCTACCCCGGCCAACCCAGGGTGTGCTTCAAGTGCGGATCAAACAGGCACTTTGCAGTTAAATGCACAGTTCTAAAGTGCGCCCTCTGTGGTGAGACTGGGCACCCCAGTAAGGAATGCCAGAAAATCCGCTGCAATTTGTGCTTAAAGTTAGGCCACGCCCACAGCTCTTGCCCCGACGCATGGCACAATATGGTGGCAGAATGTTCTAATTTGGAGGAGGAAATGAGCCTCTCAATGGAACTTCTGGAGGAAGGGGATCAAACCTCAGAGGTAGTGGAACCAGAGAGGGAGGCTGTGCAGCCTGAATCCTCTGCCCCAGTTACTAAGGTGATGGGTGGGGCACAAGGGAGGTTACCCAAGGGGAACAGTGGGAAAAAGGAAGGAGAGCAGAGGGTCAGTAAGCCTAGAGGAGAAGGGGAGTGGAGTGTGGCGGGGGGAAAATCCTCAGAGAAAAATAAAAACATTCCCCCAAAAATGACGGTAGCAACAGACAACAGATTTGTCCTGCCAGATGGTAAAACCTGGGGGGATCTCGCTGAGGAAGAGGAGGAGAGGCTGCGGGAGGAGGAGAGGAAAGAGGAGAGGAAAGAGGAGAGGAAGGCTAGGGCCTTGGCAAGAAGGACAGGAAAAAAAGAGAGAGGAAAGAGAGTGGGGAGGAGAGTCAGGAGGCAGAGTCCCCAGGGGAGGAGGTGGTGGTTGACCTGGAGGGGGCAGAGAGTACCCCAAAAGTTCAGGTGAAAAGAAGGGGTGATGAAGGGGTTGGTGGTAGGCAGAAGCAAAACAAGACCTAATGATGGATCATCCTATCCCATTCCTTACAGCCAATGTCTGTAGCATCAAGAATAGGAAGACCAGATTTTTGGCTTTTGATTTTTTTAGAAAGGTGGAGGCTGAAATCCTTTTCTTGCAGGAGACCAGGCTCACAACCAGAAGTGAGATTTTTGAAGCCAAAAGAGATTGGTGGCACGGGCCCTCCTTTTGGTCTATTGCTGAGGAGCCGGCAGGAGGGGTAGGAATACTTTTCAAAAATGTTCAGGGGTTGGAGATTAAAAAAATCATAGAAATCCAGGTTGGGCGTTGTTTGATGCTTGACATTGTATTGCAAGGGAATCTGATCAGATTGATCAATGTGTATGGCCCCCAGGGGCCCTCAGAGAGAAGGGAACTCTTATTAGAGATCAAACCGTACCTGTATACATCAAGTCCAGTCATTTTGGCAGGGGACTTCAACCAAGTCCTGAGGGCAGTAGACAGGACTGGCAGATTCTGTAAATATGAGGGTTCATTTATGAATAAGTTGGCTGAGGATGCGGGTTTAGTAGATGTGGCCACATGGGGGGGTCGGGCAGGCAAACATACGTATTTCTGTGGGCAGAGGAGCAGCAGAATAGATATGATTTTTGTTAAGAAAGGTGAATCCTTTACAGAGGTCTGTGAGAAGGCCGTTGAGTTCTCAGATCACTCGGTACTCTCCTTTCTGTATGGTATCCGGAACCAGCCCAAGATTGGGAGGGGTTTATGGAGACTTGATGTAGGTTCCCTGGAAGGAGAACAGGCAGAACAATCTTTTGAGGATCTGCTGCTGGTGCAGATATCAAAGGTTGAGCTGTATGATTCTCTATCTGTATGGTGGGATGCAGCCAAGGATTCTTTCCGGTCCCTCTTCAAGTCTATCTCTTATAAAAAAGGGAGGGAGAAGGAGAGGAGGTATCAGTCCTTGAGAAAGGAGCTAGAGATCTGTATTTCGGAAGGGGAGGGGGCTGAAAAGCGAAACCGACTCAAGCAACAGATCAGGCAACATCAGTACAGCCGGTACAAGTCTTTGGTTCTGGAAAGAGATTATGGGGCTTCTGTTTGCCCAGATCCTTGCCAGAATTGCAAAGAGGTTGTTGAGAAAAAGCTGGTTGAGGGTCTTTATGACTCCCAGGGTCATTTTCATACGTCAAGGGAGGGGATCTTGGAAGCCGTTAGATCTTACTATGTTGGGCTTTTCAGGGAAAGAGTTTTGGATAAGGGAAAGACCGAGGCTTTCTTGAAGGCGACCCCAGGTCCCAATACTGATCATTTGGATTTTTCCACTTTGGAAGCAGAAATAACACTGGAAGAGGTGATTCAGGCCATAGACAAACAGCAAAAGAAAAAGGCCCCAGGGCCTGATGGTCTAACAGCAGAGTTTTACAAAAGATTTAAAGACAGACTTGCTCCTGTTCTTGTTGAAGTCTTCAATGAGAGTTTGGAGAAGGGTAGTCTTCCTCCCTCTATGGGATACTCTTCCTTGATCCTGCTTTCAAAGGGGAAGGACTCAAGGCATGTTGAGAAATGGAGGCCCATTGCTCTTCTTAACACTGACAGAAAGATTCTTGCAAGAATTCTCTTTTCAAGGCTAAGTAAGTTTGCTGGCACTTTACTATCTTCTTTTCAGTACTGCACAGTGGAGGGACGTAGCATTTTTGGAGCAGTCCTTACAATAAGAGAGGCCTTAGAGAGGTGCAAAGTCCATAAATGGGGAAAGTATCTCCTGACCTTGGACCAAGCAAAGGCTTTTGATAAAGTTAATCACCAATACCTATGGGCTGCTTTGCTGAAATACGGCATTCCGGGTCAGTTTGTCAGATGGTTACAGACTTTGTATCAAGGGGCAAGAAGCTTTCCATTGATTAATGGTTGGAGAGGCAAAGACTTTGAGGTGGGAGCAGGGGTAAGACAGGGGTGCCCTCTCAGTCCACTTTTGTATGTGTTTGCTCTGGACCCTTTCCTAAGAGCATTACAGCATAGTGCATTGGAGGGTGTTCGGTTTCCCTTGAGTCAGCCCTTTAAGTTAGTAGCCTACGCGGATGATGTGACCATTGTTCTGTCTAGACCAGAGGAGGCGTCTATGGTAATGGAGCACATCAGAAGCTACTCAGAGGCCTCTGGGTCTCTTGTCAACCAAGAAAAATCGGAAGCTTTTTGGGTCTTAGAGGAAGAGCCGGGTTTCCAACTAAAAGACTTCCCTGTAGCCCCAGAGAGGATTAAGATCTTGGGTGTAAAATTTGGGAAGGGCGATGATGCAAAGGCAAATTGGGATGAGAAACTGAATGCCTGTGCAGCAAAGGTTCAGCGATGGAAGGCTTGGAGGCTGACCTATAGGGAAAGGATTAACGTTATCAAGTCTTTCTTGGTCCCTCTGCTTCTGTTTGTCTCTCATATCTTCTTGTTGCCAGAATCTTTCTACGCAAGAGTCCACAGTCTGTTCTTCCAAATGCTCTGGGGGAGCAGACTGAACCCAGTTAAAAGGGGAGTAACTTTCCTGCAGAGAAAGGAGGGAGGTTTGGGCATGCTGTGCCCGGTGGCTTTCTTCTGTGTCATATTCCTCAAATGTAACCTTGGGGGTATGGCTCAGGGGAACGACTCTCTGTGGGAGAGCAGTATTAGGTCCTGGGTATCGCCTTTTATCAAGGACTGGCTGCTCAATGATAGGTTGAAGAGTGTCCGGATAAGAGGAGGTTGTGTCCCACCCCATGTAGCTCAGGCCTTGAAGCTCATTAGGAAGTGGCACATAGGGATGGAGGAACTCAAGTCTGCCCCTAGGAAAAACATTTATTTCAGGATTTTGGAGGTTTTCTTTTGTGTTCCCCTTGCTCTGAGAGACTGCACGAGCGAGACCCTGGCTCTGAGCCTAAAGTTCCTAAACAGTAAGAGACTGCCCAAAAAGTTTCAGGATAACGCTTGGCTCTCCCTCCAGGGGAAACTGTTTGTCAGGGGGAACCTACGGTATCTGAATGTGGGGGACAGGGAATGCCCCTGGGGCTGTGGCACGGATGAGACCCAGGAGCACTTTCTGTTAGACTGTGTCATTACCAAGAGCCTCAAATCTTCCCTGGCAAATACTTTACAGTTGGGTTTTTTGGAGAACTTGAATTATACGGAGATGGCGTACGGGATAGTGGGGCGTGAGTGTGCTGGCGCGGTAACTACGGAAACCCTGTATCTTATAATATCTGTTATGCGCTATTATCTGTGGCATATGCGCTGCAAGTTAACCCTCAGTCAGAAGAGAGAAGCAGTGGGGCAAGTCACAGGGGCAATTGTAAGGGAACTTGCTTTCATTAAATCCAGAGAGACTGAGCGAAAGGCAGAGAATGTTGCACTCTGGGTAAATGTACATTTTCATTTGTGATTCTTCTTTGCTTCTGAATTTCATTGAGTAATAATGTGATGCATTTTTGTTTGCTTTTCTGTTTCTGAAATGTTTATATTTTACTTGTAATGTTTTTACTTTCAATAAAATCCCTACCCATATGTATAAATACAGATATACAGAGAAGGAATGATCTGGGCAAACAATAAGCTGTACCCCCATACTGTACTGTCTAAGGGAAACACTATGGCACCTCCTACCCATATGTATAAATACAGATATACAGAGAAGGAATGTTCTGGGCACACAATAAGCTGTACCCCCATACTGTACTGTATAAGGGAAACACTATGGCACCTCCTACCCATATGTATAAATACAGATATACAGAGAAGGAATGTTCTGGGCACACAATAAGCTGTACCCCCCATACTGTACTGTCTAAGGGAAACACTATGGCACCTCCTACCCATATGTATAAATACAAATATACAGAGAAGGAATGCTCTGGGCACACAATAAGCTGTACCCCCATATTGTACTGTCTAAGGGAAACACTATGGCACCCCCTACCCATATGTCTAAATACAAATATACAGAGAAGGAATGATCTGGGCACACAATAAGCTGTACCCCCATATTGTACTGTCTAAGGGAAACACTATGGCAGCCCCTACCCATATGTCTAAATACAAATATACAGAGAAGGAATGTTCTGGGCACACAATAAGCTGTACCCCCATACTGTACTGTCTAAGGGAAACACTATGGCACCTCCTACCCATATGTATAAATACAAATATACAGAGAAGGAATGTTCTGGGCACACAATAAGCTGTACCCCCATACTGTACTGTCTAAGGGAAACACTATGGCACCCCCTACCCATATGTATAAATACAAATATACAGAGAAGGAATGTTCTGGGCACACAATAAGCTGTACCCCCATACTGTACTGTCTAAGGGAAACACTATGGCACCCCCTACCCATATGTATAAATACAAATATACAGAGAAGGAATGTTCTGGGCACACAATAAGCTGTACCCCCATACTGTACTGTCTAAGGGAAACACTATGGCACCCCTACCCATATGTATAAATACAAATATACAGAGAAGGAATATTCTGGATATAAACTATACACTCATAACTGTACCAATATGACAGCTCCCACTAATATGTCATGTATTAAACAAACAAATATATGAACAGGAAGGTGGCAGTGCCCATGGGCCAATCATTTGGATACTAAATGTGCCTTGGTATCCATCCTATAACGTTGGCTTCATTGCCTGTCTCTTTAAATGTTCCAGCCCCCAGTGCAAACACCCATTGGGTACGGTGATATTCCATTTCCATACGAAAGGGATTACCATGCAGATTTGTTATCCCCGACGCTCGGCGTGAGTGTGTGCGAGTGTGCGAGACTCAATCCCAGAAGACAGGTTTCACAACTACTAATGTAGGTCATAGCGAGCTGCCTGCGCAGGCTTCTTCCCCCCGGTGTCCCCATTTGGGGAGTGTTTAATCCCGGGGTCAGGGAGAAGCTTTGCCTCATCAATCTCAGCCCTCCCACCCCATTAGGAACCAGTTCCGCACCGGCACTGCCAACTGCCACCGGCACGGGAAATCATCCCTCACAGCCAATTGCTATTGGCAAGCCGGCAGCCTTCCAGCTGTGCTATGTGCAGGCAGGATGCTGGGAGTTGCAGTTTGAAATACAGGTATGGGACCTGTTATCCAGAATGCTCGGGACCTGGGGTATTCCGGATAAGGGGTCTTTCCATAATACAGATCTTCTACCTTCTACTAAAAAAAAATATTTAAACAGTAATAAAACCCAATATGATTGTTTTGGCTCAACTAAGGGGTAATTATATCTTAGTTGGGATCAAGTACAGGTACTGTTTTATTATTACAGAGAAAAGGGAATCATTTAACCATTAAATAAACCCAATAGGGCTGTTCTGCCCCCAATAAGGGGTAATTATATCTTAGTTGGGATCAAGTACAGGTACTGTTTTATTATTACAGAGAAAAGGGAATCATTTAACCATTAAATAAACCCAATAGGGCTGTTCTGCCCCCAATAAGGGGTAATTATATCTTAGTTGGGATCAAGTACAGGTACTGTTTTATTATTACAGAGAAAAGGGAATAATTTAACCATTAAATAAACCTAATAGGACTGTTCTGCCCCCAATAAGGGGTAATTATATCTTAGTTGGGATCAAGTACAGGTACTGTTTTATTATTACAGAGAAAAGGGAATCATTTAACCATTAAATAAACCCAATAGGGCTGTTCTGCCCCCAATAAGGGGTAATTATATCTTAGTTGGGATCAAGTACAGGTACTGTTTTATTATTACACAGAAAAGGGAATCATTTAACCATTAAATAAACCCAATAGGACTGTTCTGCCCCAATAAGGGGTAATTATATCTTAGTTGGGATCAAGTACAGGTACTGTTTTATTATTACAGAGAAAAGGGAATCATTTAACCATTAAATAAACCCAATAGGGCTGTTCTGCCCCAATAAGGGGTAATTATATCTTAGTTGGGATCAAGTACAGGTACTGTTTTATTATTACAGAGAAAAGGGAATCATTTAACCATTAAATAAATCCAATAGGACTGTTCTGCCCGCAATAATTATAGTTCAGGACCTCATTTTTGTATTTTTTTATTTTCAGAAAACAGCTATTTGTGCCTACTGCACCCTCGGAGGAACCCGCAGAGCTTTTGGAAAACATTGCTGTAAGTAGGTCTAGGCTGGCGCTGCCACGCTGAGAAGCCGAGCGTGCAACAGGAACGGAGACACAATAAATATAGATATGTCTCTTGTGCCACAGATGAAAAAGATCTGTGAATCTCGTATCAACAAGACTGGAACGCGATTTAACCCTGCTGGGAGAAAGGCAGCAGAATCCCAATAGGGCCAGGGAAACAGCTTATTAGTGTAAGGTGCACGTGGATTGGTCAGCTTGCCAAGGTCAAATGGCATTTTAGCTGAAATCTGTCAGATTAGGACTGGGGTACCTGGAGAACCTTAAATCCCCTCAATAGGGTTGCCATCTTTTTGTTACTAATACCAGCCTTCGGGTTGGGGGGAGGAACATCATTTATGGGCGTGGCTACAACATAACGGGCAGGGAAATGGGCAGGTTGGGTGAGCGAAAGGTGAATGGGATGGAACAGTAAATGGGCAGACTGAGAACCAATGTTATAAAGGGTAATAGGCAGCGGAGAGGGTCGGGAAAGGGAGGGATTTATAGGCCATTACCGATAAATTTGTAATACAGGTAAATGACCCGTTATCCAGAATGTTTGGGACCAAGTGTATTCCGGATAAGGGGTCTTTCTATAATTTGGATCTCCATACCTTAAGTCTACTACGAAAGCAATAAAACATTAATCAAACACAATAGGATTGTTTTGCCTCCAATAAGAGGTAATTATATCTTAGTTGGGATCAAGTACAGGTACTGTTTTATTATTACAGAGAAAAGGGAATCATTTAACCATTAAATAAACCCAATAGGGCTGTTCTGCCCCCAATAAGGGGTAATTATATCTTAGTTGGGATCAAGTACAGGTACGGTTTTATTATTACAGAGAAAAGGGAATCATTTAACCATGAAATAAACCCAATAGGGCTGTTCTGCCCCCAATAAGGGGTAATTATATCTTAGTTGGGATCAAGTACAGGTACTGTTTTATTATTACAGAGAAAAGGGAATCATTTAACCATTAAATAAACCCAATAGGGCTGTTCTGCCCCCAATAAGGATTAATTATATCTTAGTTGGGATCAAGTACAGGTACTGTTTTATTATTACAGAGAAAAGGGATCATTTAACCATTAAATAAACCCAATAGGGCTGTTCTGCCCCAATAAGGGGTAATTATATCTTAGTTGGGATCAAGTACAGGTACTGTTTTATTATTACAGAGAAAAGGGATCATTTAACCATTAAATAAACCCAATAGGGCTGTTCTGCCCCAATAAGGGGTAATTATATCTTAGTTGGGATCAAGTACAGGTACTGTTTTATTATTACAGAGAAAAAGGAAATACATTTTAAAAATCTGAATTATTTGATTAAAATGGAGTCTATTGGACACAGGCTTTCCGTAATTCAGAGCTTTCTGGATAACAGGTTTCCGGATAACAGATCCCATACCTGTACTGGTGTCAACCCTAACTGGTGATTTTCTGGCCAGGCCGGTCAAATACTGCCCAGGTATTTGCCATGCCAAAGCTCCCCTCACAGACCAACCATTATTTTAACCTAGTGTCAGTGACCCCATTTGAAATCTTGAAAAAGGTAGAAGAGGAAAGCAATTGTTTTTTTAAAAAATGAAGACCAACTGAAGAATTTGCTAGACTAGGAAATTCTATAACATTCTAAAAGTTAACATAAAGGGGAACTACCCCTTTAATAATGAATGGGAAGTGTTTTGTCATTTATTCCCCTCCATCCAATTGAGCCCTGATTTAGCAGGGGAATAAAGGAATATTGTATTTTTCTGCACCGCTGTTACGCCACCCATAAAACTTGTATTTTATCCTCGCTCCTTCCATGGGTTTGCTGCAGATTATGATGTTTGCTATTAATTCCACTCAGCCAAATTGCTCCGCTAATTGTCTGGTGTGACAGCCTTAATGGGAGCCATCGAATGCCGATACCGACAGGTGATTCCCAATGTGCAGCTCCTCTCTTTAACCCTATCTTCCCTGAATTCCATCCCATGGACTTGTGTGTTGGGCCCCTGGGGAGGTACTAGTAATAAAGAGCAGGTCGGAGAGGTTACATGTATGTGCAGCAGGAAACTTAGAAAATAAGGGGAATTACAAATTTTATTTGTAAATGGATTTATAGGTGCGCGCCTGCTCTGCCCCGCCCCCTTTATGATGTCATTGGCAGGGCGGGTTGGGGGCGGGTATATAAATATAGAAGAAAAGCCGGGTCGGGAGTGGGTTGGTTAGGGTTGGGGGTGGGTCTATAAATAGAGAAGAGAAGCCGGGTCAGGAGTGGGTGGGTTAGGGTTGGGGGCGGGTCTATAAATAGAGAAGAGAAACGGGGTCGGGAGTGGGTGGGTTAGGGTTGGAGGCGGGTCTATAAATAGAGAAGAGAAGCCGGGTCGGGAGTGGGTGGATTAGGGTTGGGGGCAGGTCTATAAATAGAGAAGAGAAGCCGTTTCGGGAGTGGGTGGGTTAGGGTTGGGGGCGGGTCTATAAATAGAGAAGAGAAGCCGGGTCAGGAGTGGGTGGGTTAGGGTTGGGGGCGGGTCTATAAATAGAGAAGAGAAGCCGGGTCGGAAGTGGGTGGGTTAGGGTTGGGGGCGGGTCTATAAATAGAGAAGAGAAGCCGGGTCGGGAGTGGGTGGGTTAGGGTTGGGGGCGGGTCTATAAATAGAGAAGAGAAAGCCGTTTCGGGAGTGGGTGGGTTAGGGTTGGGGGCGGGTCTATAAATAGAGAAGAGAAGCCGAGTCGGGAGTGGGTGGGTTAGGGTTGGGGGCGGGTCTATAAATAGAGAAGAGAAGCCGGGTCGGAAGTGGGTGGGTTAGGGTTGGGGGCGGGTCTATAAATAGAGAAGAGAAGCCGGGTCGGGAGTGGGTGGGTTAGGGTTGGGGGCGGGTCTATAAATAGAGAAGAGAAGCCGGGTCGGGAGTGGGTGGGTTAGGGTTGGGGGCGGGTCTATAAATAGAGAAGAGAAGCCGGGTCGGAAGTGGGTGGGTTAGGGTTGGGGGCGGGTCTATAAATAGAGAAGAGAAGCCAGGTCGGGAGTGGGTGGGTTAGGGTTGGGGGCGGGTCTATAAATAGAGAAGAGAAGCCGGGTCGGGAGTGGGTGGGTTAGGGTTGGGGCGGGTCTATAAATAGAGAAGAGAAGCCGGGTCAGAAGTGGGTGGGTTAGGGTTGGGGGTGGGTCTATAAATAGAGAAGAGAAGCCGGTCGGGAGTGGGTGGGTTAGGGTTGGGGGCGGGTCTATAAATAGAGAAGAGAAGCCGGGTCGGGAGTGGGTGGGTTAGGGTTGGGGGCGGGTCTATAAATAGAGAAGAGAAGCCGGTCGGGAGTGGGTGGGTTAGGGTTGGGGGCGGGTCTATAAATAGAGAAGAGAAGCCGGTCGGGAGTGGGTGGGTTAGGGTTGGGGGCGGGTCTATAAATAGAGAAGAGAAGCCGGGTCAGGAGTGGGTGGGTTAGGGTTGGGGGCGGGTCTATAAATAGAGAAGAGAAGCTGGGTCGGGAGTGGGTGGGTTAGGGTTGGGGGTGGGTCTATAAATAGAGAAGAGAAGCCGGGTCGGGAGTGGGTGGGTTAGGGTTGGGGGCGGGTCGAGTTTTTAAAAAAAGAAACCCCAGTGATTAAGAAAATAATCTAGTTCGCAATTTTTCTTTCTCCATTGGGTTTTTTTTTTGTACACAGCTTTTTTTTCAAGAGAAAATGGAAAAGAAAAATCTTGTTACCCCTAAAATCTGCCAAGAAAATCCCTCACTGCAGAAAAAATTTTTTACAAATAAAAAATTTGTGATTTATGTCATAAATCATAACAAAACTCAGTATTACAATTCCATTTCTGGCCCTTTTATAGGGGACATTTTGTTTGGAAAAACAATATTGTGCCAATGAATTGTACTCATATAAATATAGAAGGAATGTGCTTTGGGCTGGTTTATTGAAAATTTCTTCAAAAACCCCACTAGCCCCGCCCATCTACTTCCTGCTGCCTCCTTTCCCAGGCTGTGCAGGGGGGGCGGCGGCACTCAGTACACTGCACTGTACGACAGCAACTAGGCTGAACTGATAGGGAACTGAAGCCTGTCTGTGCTTGTGTGACTGCAGGGCTGTGATTGGCTATCCCCCTCCTATTGTGCTTCTGGCAGGGACTGTTAGGACACGCCCACCCCTCATTTGAAACCCAGACAGGGACCTGAGAGGATCTATAGGGAGCTCCAATAAAGGGGCCATTTTTACAGATAGTAATTTCCTATATATCTCCTTTAGCAATACTAAAAATAGTCATTTTGATAAACCGCACAGCCAAAAAATGTATTGTAAATGATTAAGTATAAAAAATAAGTGAATCCATCCAGGAGGTAGGCTGCTTCTCTAAACGTTTAACCTGAATAGGAAGGAGCCGGCCCCACCGAGCTGAAGGCTCTTTGTTTAAGAAGGAAAAGTCCCAGATAACATATTATTCCCTAGAAGCAATCTCTGCTAATGCATATTTACAAGGTACACGCAGTACTGTACAAACAGAATTTGGGCACAGCGAGTCTCCGCCACGTACAGCTTACAATCTAATGGCTTTTATTGCCAGGCAGGGACAAAATGACTCGAAGAGACTGCTGATCTGGGGCTTGGTGACTGCAGAGTGGCAAAGAGACACATAGCTTGGGGGCTTATACTGTGCACCGTGGGGAACACAGACTTCAAGCAGTTACATAATAAATCATTACAAATAAAACCGCTATTATTATAATAGGCATAGTCTATTCATACCGGCATGCCCAAGTCATCTCCCCCGGTGGGGTGGGGAATAATGTTGGTTTATATGGGGACCGAGCGGTGCAACCATCTCCTTTAAAGGAGAAGGAAAGGTAAAAACTAAGGGGAAAGGAGGAAAATAGAGACACATGGAAAGGAGATCAAGAAGGGAAGGGTAGAGCAGGGTATGGTAGTAAAGCGTAGTTTATAGTAGAGGAGAGCAATCTTGAGTAGAGTAGGGAAGAGTGGAGTAGGATAGGTTTGAGGGAGTACTTATGGGCAGAGAAGAGTAAGGTAGAGTAGGGTATGGTAGTAAAGCGTAGTTTATAGTAGAGTAGAGGAGAGCAATCTTGAGTAGAGTAGGGAAGAGTGGAGTAGGATAGGGTTGAGGGAGTACTTATGGGCAGAGAAGAGTAAGGTAGAGTAGGGTAGGCTAGATTAAAGGAGAAGGAAAGTCATTTTGGCATTTTACTGCCAATAGATTCGCCACATTAGTGCTGCCTAGAACACTATATTTATGCTGCAGAAAGCTTTACCATACCTGAGTAAACAGCCCTAGAAGCTCCCTCTGTTTGTTTAAGACAGCAGCTGCCATTTTAAATAGCTTCCTGTTTGCAGTCTAGCCGTTATAGCTGAGATCACACATTCCTAAGGGAGGGGGTAGGGAGTTCTTAGCATTCTTATGGGGGGGAGCAGGAGAGGGGAGAGAGGAGAGAACTGGGAAGACTCTGGCCGCTGGAATTAAGGATGTTTCTGAGAAAGGAAGTCAGACACCTGAACAACATGTTTACAAAAAAAAGAGACAAGAAATCCTGTGTTTCTTTTGATAGAGGACTCAGTAAAGAGGAAAGTGGTTAGTAAAGGATTCTTGGTGGTTCTACCCACTCCAGCCTGACACGGTTTGTCTAAGGGTCTTCCACATACAATATAAAGACAAAACAGAGCAATAAGAAATAAACTCGGCTGGATGCAGAACCACAACATCTCACTTACTGAGCCCAGTAAATGCAAAAGATAACCGACATGGTCCTAATCTGATTTATTTGCTTAGTTATTCATCCTTATCAGCCATGCAGAGGATGCTGGGAATTGTGGTCCCCTTGGATGTTAGAGCCACTGGCTGCATAACTGTGAATCCCATAGACATTGGATGTTGATAACCCGTTACAGAATCATTTCAGCCTCAAAGAAAAAAAACATCATTCAACTGGTGAATGAATAAAGAAATAAATAAAGGATCAAGTCAGTCACTTCCCAGCGGGGTGCCATATTCCTCTCGCTCCCCCCCCCCCAGAAAAAAAACTTTCTTTTCCTACAGGCCCTCAGCCACCGGTTTCCATGGCAACAGAATGCAGACTCCGGAGGCGCTGCAAAATTCATTCCAAGTAGTAACGCTGCTCTGATTCGGTAGAAAGCCGCCGATGCACAGGATGAAGCAAGGGGAGAAGATTTCTTTTCAGCAGTACCGTCCAACCGGTGGCCCCACGTTTGTTGTGGATACCGGCTTGTATAGGGCTGCCGTATGACTTCCATTGTACAGCAAACATAGTTTGTCGTCCTCCCCTTCTCTTTCATTTCTCTAAATCCCCCCCTTTCTTCCCCCATACCAGCAAGACACATTGGGGGTACAGGGTTTCAGTAGTATTTAAACACATCAGCTGTGTAAGAAACAGTATGTGCTACTTGGTTGCTAAGGGGTCGCTGACTTCATCAACCACTCACACACTGCCTCTCCTGACTGTAATAAGTAGTAATAAATAAATCCAATTGCTATTTGAGCCTTCCCTTTAAAGGAGAAGGAAAGGTAAAAACTAAGTAAGCTTTATTAGAAAGGTCTATGTAATTACAGCCATAAGCACTTACAGTCCTCTATCTAAAGAAACACAGGATTTCTTTTCTTCTTTTGTGTATACATGTTCATCTGTGTCAGGCTTCCTGCTCTCAGAAAAATCATTCAGGGCACTGGCTCCTCTCTCCCCCTCCCTTCTCCTTCTCCCCCTCCCATCTCTACTCTCTCCCCCTCCCAACTATGCTGTAATCTGAGCTACCAGCAGCCAGATCTGCAGCACAGAACCTACTGAGACCAAGCTAAAATGGCAGCTACTATCTTAAACAGAGGGAGATTCTAGGGCTGTTTACTCAGGTATGGTAAAGCTTTCTGCAGAATAAATATAGCATTTTAGGTGGCACTTATGTGGCAAATCTACTGACAGTAAAATGCCTTTCCTTCTCTTTTAAGGAGTTCCTTATACAGAGCATGCCAGTTTGGGTGGGGCAGTCAACAATTGTGGACCCCAAAAGGGGCAGGTCTTACCAGAAGTGTGCACAGTTTTGCTTGGTCAGGAGTGTGACTACATACACCCAGGCGTGGCTTGGGCAGATCAGGGTGTGGCTTATTTTGTTCCTTTTTTAAAATATTCATAAGTTGGGCAGTATGCATCAGACCTGTTCACTTGACTAAAGGCTGCCATACACAGGCCGATTCTAGCTGCCGATATCGATCCCTTTTCGGCAGATTATCGGCCTGTCTATGGGCACTACCGACGGGCCTGCCCGACCGATATCTGGCCTGAAATCGGGCAAGATTAAAAATTAGTCGGATCAGAGACCGCATCAACAAGCCAATGACTGACAGACGACTATACCCGTCGATGGTTCTAATCCGAATTAGCCCGATATTGCCCACCCATTGGTGGGGATATCGGGAGAAGATCCGCTCGCTTGGCGACCTCGCCAAGCGAATGGATCTTAGCGAGTATGGCCACCTTAATTAACAGTCATCAGGTCAGGGACCACAGAAGAACCAAAAGTGCTTATTAAAGGAAAAGTAAAAATAACATTTTTAAGTAAAAAATCTATTGTACCCTGCTCCAATAATTGCCTTATCCTGCACACCATTTATTATTTTGAATGCTTTATTAGAAAATCCATGCTAAAACTTGGCTACTGGTCACTTGAAATACGGTGATGCAGAAGAAGCAGAATCCACTATGCGACGATCGACTTCTCCACCTAGCCTTCCTTCTGTATAGGAAGGAGTCGGGCTAGGATCGATCAATCGATTGTCCCATAGTGGATTCTGCCCTGCATCGCCGTATCGCCCTATATCAAATGACCGGAAGCCAAGTTTTAGCAGGTATTTTCTAATAAAGCATTCAAAATAATAAATGGTGTGCAGGATAGGGCAATTATTGGGGCAGGGTAGAATAGATTTTTTACTTTTAGAAAATATTAGGGTTACTTTTCCTTTAAAAGTCTCTAGAAGAGCCCTCCACTGATGGTCTAAGGCAGTGCTGTCCAACTTCTGTGGTACCGAGGGCCGGAATTTTTCCGACCTACGTGGTAGAGGGCCGATAATGGAAGCCAGTTTTGACCACTCCCCTTTTTGAAACCGCACCCACTTGAAGCCACACCCGTGTTATCACATGACCATACCCATATTAATGGTTGTAGTACAGCAAATACCTGCCATACTCTGCCTGCCCTACCCTGCCTGTGTGTGCCATACTCTGCCTGCCCTACCCTGCCTCTGTGTGCCATACTCTGCCTTCCCTAGCCTGCCTGTGTGTGCCATACTCTGCCTTCCCTACCCTGCCTGTGTGTGCCATACTCTGCCTTCCCCACCCTGCCTGTGTGTGCCATACTATGCCTGCCCTACCCTGCCTGTGTGTGCCATACTCCGCCTGCCCTACCCTGCCTGTGTGTGCCATACTCTGCCTTCCCCACCCTGCCTGTGTGTGCCATACTATGCCTGCCCTACCCTGCCTGTGTGTGCCATACTCTGCCTTCCCCACCCTGCCTGTGTGTGCCATACTCTGCCTTCCCTACCCTGCCTGTGTGTGCCATACTCTGCCTTCCCTACCCTGCCTGTGTGTGCCATACTCTGCCTTCCCTACCCTGCCTGTGTGTGCCATACTCTGCCTTCCCTACCCTGCCTGTGTGTGCCATACTCTGCCTTCCCTACCCTGCCTGTGTGTGCCATACTATGCCTTCCCTACCCTGCCTGTGTGTGCCATACTATGCCTTCCCTACCCTGCCTATGTGTGCCATACTCTCTCTGCCCTATGCTGCCTGTGTGTATGGCACACACAGGCAGCATACAGTGACACAATGTTGGCACTGCTCCTACAGTCTGCCCAATAACTATATATTAAAAAAAAAAAAAAATAATAATTGCAGTACCACCTCAGTATATGTTCTTTTTGTAGTGTGCAGGGTTTATTTGTGGGTTTCTACTGCTCCTGAGGTGTGAACAGGGGAACAATGTGGGTGATTACAGTCTGAGCCTGAGGTGTGAACACTGCAGGGGGTGAACAATGCAGGGATTAAAAGGTGTGAACAACACAGGGGATTACATGTTTAAACAATACAGCCTGATTACAGCCTGAATCTGAGGTGAGAACAATGCAGGGGGCCAGTTAATCACAGTACTGATACCATTTAAAGCTTACACAAGAGTAAGCCATCAAAGCAGCCAGACAGGTGGGGGGGCCACACAGAGGGGGGTCGTGGGCCGCATGCGGCCCGCGGGCCGCCAATTGGACAGCACTGGTCTAAGGCAAGGGACAACTTCATTATTCATCCGTAGACGCTTGGTAGGTGCCGGGGGTACAACAAGTCTTGGGGGTATATTTATAAAGGTGTGAAAACCACAGCATTTAAACGCACCAAGCATTGGCACATTAACACCATCATTTATTTTGCACCCCGTGGGGGTTCTTTGCTGGCCCACAGCCACGGCTTGGCATCGCACAGGCTAGTGGTTGACTATAGTATGCTTGGTGGTGCAGCCAATCACTGTAAGCCTTCCTGTGGCCTCAGTAATAATACCACAGGGTCCGTTCCCTCTGCCCGACCCGTGGCACCAGTGCACTTAGCCCCTATATCAAATAAGGCTCCCCCTGGGCAACTTAGTCACTTGCGTAGCCGCTTTTTTTCCCGCTTCTCTAAATCATTTGCCCGTTTCCGTGCCAGCTCCGTCTCTGCTCCTTTCGGCGCCCTAAATAAAATATTTCTTACGCGATCATTTGCTGCGTAGTGAAGAAATTGCCAATAAAAGCTTTAAAGGCCCGAGTGCCTGAGTCAGCGGTAATTTTGGCTAAACATTGCTCGGCAATTTAAATACATATGGGAGATATAATAGGAACACAGTTTTTTAATATATATTTTCCCAGCACTTGGGCCCAGAGACAAACCTTCCTGAAAGCTTATTAAAAACACTGTTTGCATAATAAGAGTCCTTGCATCTTGCACAGTTTGCTGAGGGCGGCAGTGATTTGTGACTGCGCAGAGAGAGAGAGAGAAGAGAAAGCCGCAAAGGAAAAATCAGATAAATTGGGCGGCAAATAATCAGGAGGAAAAATATTAGAAGTTGCCCAGGTTTCCTATTGGGTTGTTAGGGCTGTCACATTGCTGGGAAAAGGGTATTTTGTTCAGGGGCGTAACTATGGAGGAAGCAGACCCTGCGGTTGCAGGCTGGCCCTGGAGTGTAGGGGGCCCTAAATGAATGAGCCATTTCAATATATCTTGATAGAACAGGCCTAAATTGAATTTGCTGTGGGGCTCAGTACAATCTAGTTACGCCACTGGCCCTATTATGCCGTGACTATGCCACGTTACCCCCCTCGTCCATTCCCCCCCAATCATGCTCAATGCTCTGCCCAATGCTGCTTTGGAAGATTTTTGACTGGGTGTCAATGCCATGGGTTAACATCGGCTCGTTGATGCGGTCCCTGAACTGACTGCCCCATTGCCGCCAATATAATTCAATCCTTTGGCCCCAGGGCCAAACAATCAAATTAGCCTACACGCTCCCCGATATCGTCCACCCGTAGGTGGGGCTATCAGGTGAAGATCCGCTCGCTTGGTGATCTCGCCAAACGAGCAAATCTTAACGTGTATGGGGACCTTAACCAGGTAAGATGGGGCAAAACAGGATGGCTGTGTAAGTTGACATGTCTGGGAAGGACTGAGGGGGCAATAATGTAGTTGGGCACCCACGTTACCAAACCAGGGAGATCCAATCATTGGCCTGGAATTATACTGCCAGACAATCAGCTCCATCTGGTGAGGGCCGAATAAATGCGCCAATGCGGCCCTTGTTTGACGCCATTTTCAAACCTGCCAAATAGATTTCTGGCCACATATCAGTCTGGCAGGCAGTCCCGAGTGCCTGAAACAGAAGCCAAGAGGCCACGAGTCTGGGGGGGCAGCTTTTTTCAGCCCGTGTATTAGCGAGATTAATATTAACAACTGCCTCCCCCTTAATAACTCCTACTTGTAGATCAGACTAAAGCAACGTCTTTAGAAAGCATAGCCCTTTGGACTAATCCACAAGTAGGAGTAATTTGGGGGGTGGGCGAGTGTTAAATGTAAATACAAATTTTGCCATAAATGGGTCAATAAAAGCTGTTGACTTTTATATACTAGTACATATGGTTCTACCATATTAATGAAAAGGGGTCATATTAGCTTTGTCTTATGTGAGACCTGTTTATATCTCATATATACATGTTAACTCCCTGGGTTACTGCTATTGAGGCTAAAGGGCTAATTACTCTTATAAAGATATATATATATATATCACAGGGCCACTGGTTTCCATACCAAATAGCAAACTCCAAGCCCTAGAAACTATGTAAATACTATGCAAAATGTACATTATATATATATATATATATATATATATATATATATAAATACACACGCCTGTATATACTTCCTACATATAATACTTATTTCTGTTTTTGAATGCTAGCGCTATCGTTTCTAGCCACGGTTTCTCACCCTTGTACTCCCAGCGCTGCTGACTCTCCCTTATTTACAGATGCACAATAGATTGTTAGAACTATGGCTAGGTAACCCATTCACCATTCCCTTTGCCATTATCTGTACCCATTTCATGAGCTTAGTTTGACCTTGACCAAAGGTTGGACCTTGGTACAGGTATGGGACCTGTTATCCAGAATGCTCATGACCTGGGGTTTTCCGGATAAGGGATCTTTCCGTAATTTGGATCTCCATGCCTTAAGTCTGCTAAAACTCATTTAAACATTGAATGAGCCCAATAGGGCTGTTCTGCCCCCAATAAGGGGTAATTATATCTTAGTTGGGATCAAGTACAGGTACTGTTTTATTATTACAGAGAAAAGGGAATCATTTAACCATTAAATAAACCCAATAGGGCTGTTCTGCCCCCAATAAGGGGTAATTATATCTTAGTTGGGATCAAGTACAGGTACTGTTTTATTATTACAGAGAAAAGGGAATCATTTAACCATTAAATAAACCCAATAGGGCTGTTCTGCCCCAATAAGGGGTAATTATATCTTAGTTGGGATCAAGTACAGGTACTGTTTTATTATTACAGAGAAAAGGGAATCATTTAACCATTAAATAAACCCAATAGGACTGTTCTGCCCCCAATAAGGGGTAATTATATCTTAGTTGGGATCAAGTACAGGTACTGTTTTATTATTACAGAGAAAAGGGAATCATTTAACCATGAAATAAACCCAATAGGGCTGTTCTGCCCCAATAAGGGGTAATTATATCTTAGTTGGGATCAAGTACAGGTACTGTTTTATTATTACAGAGAAAAGGGAATCATTTTCAAAAATTAGAATTATTTGCTTATAATGGAGTCTATGGGAGACGGCCTTTCCGTACTTCAATCCTTCTGGATAATGGGTTTCCGGATAACGGATCCCATACCTGTACCTACTCAGTGCACCCAAGGAAATCCTCACACAGGCTCAGACAGCAACGCAGATACCCTACAGCTCAAACCAATATAACTGAGGTTACTGATAATTGTATTTGTTGATGGAGGAGGCCGTGAATATGAGAGCCCACAGGGCCTTGACCCCTTATAATCACAGAATCCCACACAAAGGTCTATAAATTTGGCCACCATGAAGGGCAGAACCAACTATGTTGTGCGGCCCAGTGGCTTGTAGCAAGGCCAGCGAGCACACACACACAGGGTCAGACACATATGTACATTGCTACATATCCACACATACACACGCCCGCATACACACACACACAACTATAACCCCCCCCCCCGCCACCTCAGTGGCAATAACTCTCACAGTCCAACCTTAAGTGCCCCAGCTCAGCGGCGTAATTAAAATTGATCATTCCTACTGCATAATAAGCGTAATGGTATCCTAATGATAGCGGCACACACCAGTGCCACCTAAGTACATCTTTATTCCATTTCCTAGGTCCTTGTCTAATAGCCAAATCAGTTTCCAAATGATATTTTAATAGCACAGAAAATTAGCCTTCACTTTAACCCCTGAGCCTTTAGCAGATTCCCCCCATTAGCGTCATTAATTCTCAAAACAAGAAGCCGGGCCATTAAAATGCATGGGATTATCCAAACGTACCACTGTATATACGGCCCCTGCAGTCCAGCTGCACTTCCCAATGCTATAGCGCACAGCTGCAATGGCACTGAGTGGCACTACTGGCACTTGGCACTGAGTGGCATTACTGGCACTATTAGTGACTCTAATAGATGGGCCAGCTTGGGCGGATATTGTAATATGGGCAGAAGAAGCAAGAATATAGAGCGCACTGGATTCCCATGTGGGCCTATTGCCGTAGGCATGTTATAGAACAGGGGTGGGCAAACTTTTTGGCTCAGGGGCCACATTGACTTACAGACGGGCCAAGCCAGCATTACGCCCAGGACCGCCATCAGAAATCACGGGCCTCTCAGCTCCCCCAGCATCCCACCCAACATCCTCCAGCTCCACTCCCCAGCATCCTGCAGCTCCCCCCCGCATCCTCCAGCTCCTCCCAGCATCCCACGCAGCATCCTTCAGCTCCCCCCTAGCATCCTTCAGCTCCCCCCCTCAGCATCCAACCCACCATGCTCCAGCTCCACTCCCCAGCATCCTGCAGCTTCCCCCCCTTAGAATCGCACCCAGCATCCTCCAGCTCCACTCCCCAGCATCCTGCAGCTCCCCCCCTTAGAATCCCACCCAGCATCCTCCAGCTCCACTCCCCAGCATCCTGCAGCTCCCCCCCTCAGCATCCTCCTTTCCCTTCACCTTTATGTTAGTAAGTTAAAGGATGACACATTCCTAGAAGCTTTCCAACTGGTCTTCATTATTTCATTCTTATAGTTTCTGAATTATTTTTCCCCATCAAACGGGGGTCACTGACCCTGACAACAAACAAAACTACTGCTCTGTGAGGCTACAGTTTTATCGTAATTGTTCCTTTGTATGACTTATCCTTCTAATCAGTCCCTTCCTATTCACATTCCGGCCTCTTGCAGAAACCACTGCTCGGTTGCTAGGGTAAATAAGACCCTAGCAACCAAATAACTGCTGAAATACTAAAATGAAGAGCTGCTGAACAGAAAGCTAAATAACTGAAAAATGTATATGCCCCGCAGGCATAGAGGCGGGGCAGGCAATGTATGATTGACAGCTCAGATTTTTTATTGCAATTACTTTCATTTTCCATTCAGAACTACCTAGATGGCAAATGCATGCAATTTCGGGGTGATACAAAGCTTTCCTTAATAACAGTGTCCACAAAATGGCGCCTGCCTTCTGGCTGTGATTGTAAGTTCCAAGACTGAAGGGAAAATAAAACATTTATATAGTCTAAGTAATGTTTATTTAGCTTAACTAACAGGATAGAAAGAAAATTTAAATTATTTCTTAGGGTGACAGGTCCCCTTTAAGGATCAGAATCAACTTGGTGCAGGTATAGGACCCATTATCCAGAATGCTTTGGACGAAGGGTATTCCGTATAAGTGGTCTTTCCATATTTTGGATCTCCATAACGTAAGCCTGCTAAAAAATCAATAAAACATTATTAAAACCCAATAGGGCTGTTCTGCCCCAATAAGGGGTAATTATATCTTAGTTGGGATCAAGTACAGGTACTGTTTTATTATTACAGAGAAAAGGGAATCATTTAACCATGAAATAAACCCAATAGGGCTGTTCTGCCCCAATAAGGGGTAATTATATCTTAGTTGGGATCAAGTACAGGTACTGTTTTATTATTACAGAGAAAAGGGAATCATTTAACCATTAAATAAACCCAATAGGGCTGTTCTGCCCCAATAAGGGGTAATTATATCTTAGTTGGGATCAAGTACAGGTACTGTTTTATTATTACAGAGAAAAGGGAATCATTTAACCATTAAATAAACCCAATAGGGCTGTTCTGCCCCAATAAGGGGTAATTATATCTTAGTTGGGATCAAGTACAGGTACTGTTTTATTATTACAGAGAAAAGGGAATCATTTAACCATTAAATAAACCCAATAGGGCTGTTCTGCCCCCAATAAGGGGTAATTATATCTTAGTTGGGATCAAGTACAGGTACTGTTTTATTATTACAGAGAAAAGGGAATCATTTAACCATTAAATAAACCCAATAGGGCTGTTCTGCCCCAATAAGGGGTAATTATATCTTAGTTGGGATCAAGTACAGGTACTGTTTTATTATTACAGAGAAAGGGAATCATTTAACCATTAAATAAACCCAATAGGGTTGTTCTGCCCCAATAAGGGGTAATTATATCTTAGTTGGGATCAAGTACAGGTACTGTTTTATTATTACAGAGAAAAGGGAATCATTTAACCATTAAATAAACCCAATAGGGCTGTTCTGCCCCAATAAGGGGTAATTATATCTTAGTTGGGATCAAGTACAGGTACTGTTTTATTATTACAGAGAAAAAGGAAATCAGTTTTAATATTCTGAATTATTTGATTAAAATGCAGTCTATGGGAGACAGGCTTTCCGTAATTCAGAGCTTTCTGGATAACGGGTTTCCGGATAAGGGATCCCATACCTGTAATCCCTTCTAATCATATTCACCTCAAATCCAAAGGGAGGCTAAAAATAAAAGAGGCCATGGCTCTTTAAGAATATAGAATGTTTTTTCTTTGTTGTCCCTGGAAAGAATACTCAGGAATACCTGCAGAATACACAAAAGGCATCTATTTGCCTTTACCGGCAGAAAATCAGGGGAAAAGAGAAGAAAAGAAGAATATTGTGCCTTCGCCAACACAATCCATTAAACAATTGATCAGCTTACAAAACAGTTCTAGGGAAAATTCTCCTGTTGTGGATTAAGCAGCCTGCGGGCGCTTACGGAGTGACTCACCGCACATTAACCGAAAATGTCACTTTTCTTCCCGGCTCCCCTGTTCCCTTAAAGGCAAATTCTATGTTAAGGAGCTGCCTGACCTATATTTGTGACGCCAAGCTCGCGAGCCAATTAAACGGATACAGAATCTGTGCAACTTTCTGATCCGGCGTCTCCATTAAAAATGATTGTTGGTTCAGATCATGGTTTTGATGCTATTTGTACAGCAGCTCTCCAGTTTGGAATTTCAGCACCTATCTGGTTGCTAGGGTCTAGTTTACCTTAGCAACCAGGCAGTGGATTGAATGAGAGACTGGAATACGATTAGGAGAGGAAATGAATATGAATATAAGTTATAAAAAGTAACAATAACAATCAAATTGTAAAAAGTTTCCTCGCTGCCGGGGTCGGTGACGCCCCCATTTGAAAGCTGGAATGAAGAGGAAGGCAAATAAATCAGATATGATATCATAATGAAGACCAATTGCAAAGTTGATAGGAATATACTAAAAAGTAACTTTAAAGTGAATAAGAAATATCTGTTTTTTGTTGTTTCTGGCACTAAACAAGACAACAAGGGTTGTGCTTTCAATTTCCAATTTCCTGGTTCTTCAGAGCAATTATGGAAGAAGAAGAAGAAGAAAGTGAATACGACCATCAATCTACAGTTAACCCCTTCAGCTGGTCTTCATTATTTATTTTTTTTTATAGCTTTTGAATGATTTGTCTTCTTCTTCTAACTCGTTGTAGTTGTCAAATGAGGGTCCCTGACCCCGACAGCCAGAATCTATTGCTCTGCGAGACTACAGTTTGTTATTGTCACTTTTTATTACAGGTATGGGATCCGGAAACCCATTATCCAGAAAGTTCCAAATTACGGAAAGGCTGTCTCCCATAGACTCCATTATAGATCCCAACTAAGATATAATTACCCCTTATTGGGGGCAGAACAGCCCTATTGGGTTTATTTAATGGTTAAATGATTCCCTTTTCTCTGTAATAATAAAACAGTACCTGTACTTGATCCCAACTAAGATATAATTACCCCTTATTGGGGGCAGAACAGCCCTATTGGGTTTATTTAAGGGTTAAATGATTCCCTTTTCTCTGTAATAATAAAACAGTACCTGTACTTGATCCCAACTAAGATATAATTACCCCTTATTGGGGCAGAACAGCCCTATTGGGTTTATTTAATGGTTAAATGATTCCCTTTTCTCTGTAATAATAAAACAGTACCTGTACTTGATCCCAACTAAGATATAATTACCCCTTATTGGGGGCAAAACAGCCCTAGTGGGTTTATTTAATATTGAAATTATTTTTAGCAGACTTAAGTTATGGAGATCCAAATTACAGAATGATCCTGTATCCGGAAAACCCCAGGTCCTGAGCATTCTGGATAACAAGTCCTAGATTGTAAGCTCTTTTGGGGCAGGGCCCTCTTCACCCCTTGTATCGGTTACTGATTGCTTTATATGTTACTCTGTATGTCCAATGCATGAAACCCACTTATTGTACAGCGCTGCGGGATATGTTGGCGCTTTATAAATAAATGTTAATAGTAATAATAATAATAATATACCTGTACTTATTTTTCTATTTAGGCCTTCTCTTCTTCATACACCAGTCTCTCATTCAATCCACTCCCTGGTTGTTAAGGTAATTTGGACCCTAGCAACCAGATAGCTGCTGAAACTCCAAACTGGAGATTTGCTGAACACAAATTAAAATAATTAAAAAAACTACATTTACAGTTAACTCTAAAGGTGAACAACCACTTTAACTAAAACCCTCCTCCCATACTAGCCTCAGTCCTGGAACCTGGGAAGGGCCACAAGGCAGGCCTGCTCCGCGTAATGCGGCACAACCATTCCCCCACAGGGGAAGGCAGGCAGCACAAGGGGCGCCTTGTTATTGTTTGCTGAAAACCCACTTGAAATCCTCAGCGCTCACTTCAGGCAGATTTTCTCTTTCCTGGCTGGGAGATGTCTCCTAGAAACCTGCTAATCACGGCTCTTTATGGGGCATTTCCAATGACTGTAGTGTCTGTTTGTATTCCCCCCTGGAGAAGCCTTCGATTAATTAAATGATCTCCAGTAAAGAGGTTACTCCTCGCCTCTCTCTCTCTCTCTCTCTCTCTGTCTCTCGAGTGGCGCTCCCTTTGATGTGACACTGTCATCTGCTGAATGTATCCGAGATACACGTTGCCCCGCTGTCTATCAACCCACCCCTCGCTCCGACTCCAGCCTCATCCCAAGGGCTCATTTACTCACTCACGTATTATAAGGGATAATGTACCCCCTACTGTAAATGATAAGGATATTAGCAGTCACTGAGGGGTTCTGTGCCCATATAAAGGCACAAGGCTGCAGGCTGAGTTATACAGGGAACTCTGAGTATCACTCATGTATTATAAGGTATAATGTACCCCCTACTGTAAATGATAAGGATATTAGCAGTCACTGAGGGGTTCTGTACCCCCCATATAAAGGCACAAGGCTGCAGGCTGAGTTATACAGGGAACTCTGAGTATCACTCATGTATTATAAGGGATAATGTACCCCCTACTGTAAATGATAAGGATATTAGCAGTCACTGAGGGGTTCTGTGCCCATATAAAGGCACAAGGCTGCAGGCTGAGTTATACAGGGAACTCTGAGTATCACTCATGTATTATAAGGGATAATGTACCCCCTACTGTAAATGATAAGGATATTAGCAGTCACTGAGGGGTTCTGTGCCCATATAAAGGCACAAGGCTGCAGGCTGAGTTATACAGGGAACTCTGAGTATCACTCATGTATTATAAGGGATAATGTACCCCCTACTGTAAATTATAAGGATATTAGCAGTCACTGAGGGGTTCTGTGCCCATATAAAGGCACAAGGCTGCAGGCTGAGTTATACAGGGAACTCTGAGTATCACTCATGTATTATAAGGGATAATGTACCCCCTACTGTAAATGATAAGGATATTAGCAGTCACTGAGGGGTTCTGTGCCCATATAAAGGCACAAGGCTGCAGGCTGAGTTATACAGGGAACTCTGAGTATCACTCATGTATTATAAGGGATAATGTACCCCCTACTGTAAATGATAAGGATATTAGCAGTCACTGAGGGGTTCTGTGCCCATATAAAGGCACAAGGCTGCAGGCTGAGTTATACAGGGATCTTGTATTCATGTATCAGACTGAATGTTTTTATAGATGTCCTGAAACTCCAGGGTAATATTGTGACAAAAGTGAAATCAACAATCACTATATAAAAGGAAATATCTACAAGTTTACTCATGGCTTGTGTGAATTATATATATATATATATAAACAATTGAGGTACAAAATACTTGTATGTGACCCGGTCACTTCCAAACACCAGACGCAGATTTTTTTTTCTGCCCTATTAAATAATTATATTTTCTAGAAAGGAGGGAAAAAAATTCCAAATAAATGACTTCCATCTGACTCTTCAGCACAACTTGTGCTGGAAAGATAAAAAAAAACAGAATAAAATTCCACCTCAAAACCTCTATGAACACATTCTGACGGCTCGTAGATCTTGCCTTTGTTTGCAGAGTAATTACTATTTGGCGAGCGAAAAAAGGAAAGAGACAGGGAAGCAAAAAAAATAAACATATTTGTCTGCTGAGTGTTCATTTGGTTATGTCTCCCTGGGCAAACTACAGCCCCCAGAATCCCCTGCCAGCAGGGAAATGGCAAGGTTGGCATCCCTGTTGTAGCTCGCAGGTTTATATTCCTGGCGCTCCCACGCTGCGTGACTGGTTTGTTTGGGGAGATGTCCTACTTTACATAAGAATACAGAATATTTGTTCGGTGACAGCAGTCTAATCATGTAGCAAATTGATGCTTTCTACCGAAAGGCTAATTGCTCGTGGGAGAAACCTGGGCTCCGAAACTGGTTTAGCCCGACTGTCTGTGCCCTCCGCCCGTGCGTGGGAGCCAGTCCCTGCCTAGGCTAAATTGCACAGAGCAGGCACTAACATTCATTCAATCTCATTGTAAGGCAGCATATGGAGAGTGCTAGCCCCGGGCCCCTAGAATCAGGGCACTTTGGGGGGGGGGGGGGACTTGTGGAATAAATGCTCCTAATGGTGCTCATTTCACAAACTGCAGAAAAGGGATGTGGCTTATCAATTAGTAGGCAGGATCTGGATCAGGGGTGGGGGGGGGGGGTTAAACAAAACATGGTACGGGCAGAACTGTGTCTGGTCTGGGTCCGCAATAGGGCCGTGCCAAAAAAATTGATGTATTTCTGGGGTTATCTTATCCTTTAAATGTTGAATGCTGTTGCAGGCATACAGGGAGGTTCAGTTCAACAACAGCAGTTTGAACAACCCTAACTAATCAGCCTCCATTGTCATTTCCCTTCATTTTGTGCAGACTATATTGAAATTGCTACCAACCATACAAATGATGCAATTTGCTGCAATGTGGATGTTACTGAACTACAATTCCAAGGGATCCCACTTATCCTAGCACTGTTCCTGCCTTTACAGTTCCAACCTCCCATGGTTCCCACCTTTCCCGTATCACACACTTCCTGTTTGCATTGATCCACCCCAGCACTTCCTGTCACACATGCTTCCCGCCTCACATGATCCTTGACTTAGGTCCCACCCACTAAACTTCCTGCTCAACACAGTTGCTATGGACAGTCTCTATTACCTACGCTGTCCCGCTCTGCACAGTTCCTCTCTCACAAAGTTCCTACCCTGCGCAGTTCCCCTCTTACAAAGTTCCTACCCTGCGCAGTTCCTTCCTCACTCACTTCCTGCCTCACATATTTCCCTCCTTGCACAGTTCCTGCCCTGCCTTTTGCTATGGGATATGGCTGTATAGAGGGGCTACACACGGTGTGGGGGCAGTGTTCATGATATACTGCCAGTCATTTATTCTGGGAACAGGCTTGACATTTATAGACCAGCAGGTTACAGTTGTGCAACACCCACAATGTTACCATCACCGTGCACAGAGGGTTAAACATTGCCAACTTTTGGTAACTGTGCCCTACATGGTGGCAGTGACTGAGTATGAAGAGCACCGGTGTGCAGGTATTATTGCTACCTGCCCAATTGAATCTACTTGCAGAACATATATGTAACCCACTGTGCCACGTATAATAACACATGTAAGTGGGGCCTGATGTGTGCCACACACTATGCCAACCACCACTTGCTGATGAAAACAACACACAACAAACATCTGATTGGTTGCTATGAACTTGTGAAAACCCCACGAGTGTAGTAGACCTGGCCCCAAGTCAGGCATAGGCTTAATGAAACCATATGCAGAAAGATATTGTGTCTGGTGAGGCGCCAAATGAGCAGCTCTTTATCCAATATGGTCACTTGGACCAAAAATCAAATCATACTTTGGATCAGACACAACCTAACAATATATGGCCCTGCCAGTTGTTTTGGCCCCATACACAGACCAATAAGGTGCTGACTTGGTCAAAAGGTAGCAGCCAACGTCAGCCTCTGTATGGACAGCTTTAGTGACTAGGGTAGGGGTAGAAGTGGCCAGTAGCATATTGAAACCCTTACTTTGGTTAGGCTGGGTCCCCAACCTTCTTCAGTTGGCCAAGGACTCCTATTATCCTTCTCCTTCTCCAGTCCTAAAAGAGTACCATACTAAAAGGAGTAATGTAACAACAGGAATAAAGTTTGCCCAGGTTCTAGTAACCTATAGCAACTAATAGGCATGAAGCATTTACCAGTCTTGTTGTTTCAAATCATAGATCCGATTGGTTCCTTTGCCTGAAGCTGGTGATTACATCACCCCTCTAAAAGGGTTACTAATGTATTAACAAATCCACCATAGGACAAGTTTAGGCACCCAGATATGACGCATTTGGTTAGAAAAAAACGGCTTCAGAATGTGACTGAACAAACAATACTCTTAAAGGGACAGTCAACCATGAAACTTTTGTGTTAATAATGGAATTTTGGGATTTCTCTCTTTTTACAGGATCCCACCCTGTTAGCTGGATATAAAAAAAAGAAAAAGAAAGACCTGTACCAATCTAGAAGTGGGGGATAATAGCCTCTAGGAAGGGACTGGGGCTGTGGGATAGCAGGTATAGTAGGGAGAGATGGTGCCTATAGTAGCAGTGGGGGGATAATAGTCTCTGGGAAGGGACTGGGGCTGTGGGATAGCAGGTATAGTAGGGAGAGATGGTGCCTATAGTAGCAGTGGGGGGATAATAGTCTCTGGGAAGGGACTGGGGCTGTGGGATAGCAGGTATAGTAGGGAGAGATGGTGCCTATAGTAGCAGTGGGGGGATAATAGTCTCTGGGAAGGGACTGGGGCTGTGGGATAGCAGGTATAGTAGGGAGAGATGGTGCCTATAGTAGCAGTGGGGGGATAATAGCCTCTGGGAAGGGACTGGGGCTGTGGGATAGCAGGTATAGTAGGGAGAGATGGTGCCTATAGTAGCAGTGGGGGGATAATAGCCTCTGGGAAGGGACTGGGGCTGTGGGATAGCAGGTATAGTAGGGAGAGATGGTGCCTATAGTAGCAGTGGGGGGATAATAGCCTCTGGGAAGGGACTGGGGCTGTGGGATAGCAGGTATAGTAGGGAGAGATGGTGCCTATAGTAGCAGTGGGGGGATAATAGCCTCTGGGAAGGGACTGGGGCTGTGGGATAGCAGGTATAGTAGGGAGAGATGGTGCCTATAGTAGCAGTGGGGGGATAATAGCCTCTGGGAAGGGACTGGGGCTGTGGGATAGCAGGTATAGTAGGGAGAGATGGTGCCTATAGTAGCAGTGGGGGGATAATAGCCTCTGGGAAGAGACTGGGGCTGTGGGATAGCAGGTATAGTAGGGAGAGATGGTGCCTATAGTAGCAGTGGGGGGGATAATAGCCTCTGGGAAGGGACTGGGGCTGTGGGATAGCAGGTATAGTAGGGAGAGATGGTGCCTATAGTAGCAGTGAGGGATAATAGCCTCTGGGAAGGGACTGGGGCTGTGGGATAGCAGGTATAGTAGGGAGAGATGGTGCCTATAGTAGCAGTGGGGGGATAATAGCCTCTGGGAAGGGACTGGGGCTGTGGGATAGCAGGTATAGTAGGGAGATATGGTGCCTATAGTAGCAGTGAGGGATAATAGCCTCTGGGAAGGGACTGGGGCTGTGGGATAGCAGGTATAGTAGGGAGAGATGGTGCCTATAGTAGCAGTGGGGGGATAATAGCCTCTGGGAAGGGACTGGGGCTGTGGGATAGCAGGTATAGTAGGGAGAGATGGTGCCTATAGTAGCAGTGGGGGGATAATAGCCTCTGGGAAGGGACTGGGGCTGTGGGATAGCAGGTATAGTAGGGAGAGATGGTGCCTATAGTAGCAGTGGGGGGATAATAGCCTCTGGGAAGGGACTGGGGCTGTGGGATAGCAGGTATAGTAGGGAGAGATGGTGCCTATAGTAGCAGTGGGGGGATAATAGCCTCTGGGAAGGGACTGGGGCTGTGGGATAGCAGGTATAGTAGGGAGAGATGGTGCCTATAGTAGCAGTGGGATAATAGCCTCTGGGAAGGGACTGGGGCTGTGGGATAGCAGGTATAGTAGGGAGAGATGGTGCCTATAGTAGCAGTGGGATAATAGCCTCTGGGAAGGGACTGGGGCTGTGGGATAGCAGGTATAGTAGGGAGAGATGGTGCCTATAGTAGCAGTGACTGGCAGCAGCAGGAAAGCTGTGAGTCTGAGAGCTCCGTGGCAGGATAACTGGCAGTCACAGGCTGGAATAGCTCTGAGCAGTTCTCTCTCAGGACCAATAAAAGATATTACGCCGCATCAGTAGTTAACCTCCCTCCATGAATCAAACTTTAATTAAAGCATACGTTAAACAGGGAAGTATTTTATCAGGAGCGCTCAGTTAAAACTAGTGCCGGTGGATTCATCCAGCAGCGATTCCGGTCCATTAGAGAAGCTTTAGCACCACTAAGTTTTTTCTTCCCTGGAACAGAACGGAGAAGAATCGTCGAATTTGCGAGAGGAGTAACTGGAGTTTATTTGGTCACAAAGCACAATCATTATAGCCCCCTCCATCTTAACCTTTGGGAATAAGACATATAATAAAAGTCAGGGCCACACTTCTATATCTCATGCCCCACCCCTCGCAATTGCAGGGCCCCCCCAAAGTTTATTTTGTTTCATGAAGGGCAACTAAACATAAAGTGCTTATTGGTTTGTATCAGGGCTGTGGGTCAGGTGTGGCCCTCCATGGCATTTTTATGGCCCCCACACTGTCCATAAGCTCCTCTTTGAATGACACCACAATGTCATTATAATTTGGGCCCCAAGTCATTTACAGAGACCCTGGACCCTAAAAAAAAAGCTCTTGCATTCTGGGTCTGGTTGAACTCTGGGCTCTGGGGGTGATAAATAAAAAAATTCTGGTGCAAGGTGTGGCACTGGTGGGCCCCAAGAAGCATTGGCACAGCTGTCAGCTTTACCAATGGCAAAGGCCAGGGTAACTGTCTGGGCGTGGCCTATTGTGCGTCCCGAGTGATGTCACACATGATGTCACCAAGCATGCACACTGTGAAAAATAAAAAAAATTCAGGGGCAATCCCTTAGCATTATAGGAGTCTGTGGGAAGGGGGCAATCAAAATAGCTGACAGGTATGCATTGGGCAGATGAGAAGTGCAGGGTTTGGGTAATGTACAGTGCTCCCTAAAGGAGAAAAAAAAGGTAAAATCACTGAGGGGGGGGTGTCAAAATTTTAGGAACCCCCCCAGTGATTGTAATCGCCTATCTTATACCCCGAGATTGAGAAGAACAAAGACAGACAGAAGGGGATCGCTCTCTCTCAGCTGCCCCGAGCTGGTGCAGTTGTCTCCTAATGGGAGCACCAGCCCAGGGTATAAGGTAGGAGTTGGGGGTGCCTACGTGTCATCCACTGCAAGGCCTGGACTGGGCCCAAAGAGCCCCCCACAGGCTCACAAAATAGTGACTGTCTATGGATTCTTACATGGGCCGATTCTAGCTGCCCATATCTGTCCCTTAGGCCGATTCGGTAGCTTATCGGCCTGTGTAGGGGCACAAACAACAGGCCTGCCCGACCGATCAGGCAGTGGGTTTGGGGGCCACATTGACTTGTGGGTTTGGGGGCCACATCGACTCGTTGATGCGATCCCCCAAACAGATTGCGCCCATTACCGGCGCTCTAATTCGATTGACCAAATTTGCCTGAATTCACCCAATATCGCCCACCCATAGGTGGGGGATACTGGAAGAAGATCTGCTCGCTTGGCGACCTTGCCAGTGCATGGGCACCTTTACAGCAGCCCCTCTGGCATTTGCCAGAATCCATAGATTGCCAGTCCAGGCCTGCCCTTATGCATACAGTGCTGCCAAACACATGCAAAGCTGTATTCAGAGCTGAACAGGTTTCCACTGTGCAGAGCAGGGTGCAAAGTGAAATAAAAAAAGATGGTTTTTAAGCCCATTTTTTGCACTTTGCACCCTGGGCTTCATGTAGTAAATGACCCCCTACAGTGTAGCAAATCATTGGCCCTCTATATAGAAACACTTGGGCAAAACATCTGACACACCGGTGTGGGCACATCGTGCTACATAAGGCTGTAAGCTGGCACAGCCCACCAACCCGCCATTACTACGGCACACGCCATTGGGCATAATTATCCCAGTAACGCCGTTGACAGCTGACTGTAACACTGCCACGCGTAGAAGCACATCTCAGAGCTGCAGAGCTAACGCTTGGAAGAAATCCGCTCCCTCTGAGCCAAACGTTCACTACTAAATATATTGTTTCCCAAAATTGCTGAATACCCAGATGACACAGGGCCGGTACACTGGGCACCACATTCGGCAGTCTCTGTGCCAAGCTGCCGGCACTATGTCTGTGCCATAAACTGCTGAAAACTCTCACAATCCTGATACACTTCCCCTTTAATTTCTAACGCTTCCTAAACTAGTTCAGCAATATCCAGGGGGCACTTTAAATATTCTTGGCTTATAAACCCTTGGCCTCCTTCCTGCAGAAGAGGTAAATTTGTTCTGTCTGCAGCTTGGCGCTCCCCTGGGCGCTGCGTTCAACTCCACTGGCAACACTGCCGGCACCGCTCCTCGGAGAGGCGAGGCGGGAACCCGGGGGGAAACCCAGCATGCAGTTTTCCTGCTGCACTCGTTATTAGAGCATACTGGGTTGGGAATTCTGTGGATATTAATAATTCTCTCCTTCTTGGCCCAATGAGGATAGCCAGAGTGCCGGGCGAGTGAAAACAAAGCGTTCATTAAATTACAAGGAGGGATCACATGTTGCATTCGTTTAAGGGTCATCTGTGGTAACCGCGTCTGTTTGTTCTGGCCTCCGCCGCCAAGCTCATTACAGGCTGTGAGCGCGGGAGGAGCAAGCAGTTCAACGGGGGTTATAGGAATCAGGTTGTGTAGCAAAATAAGAAAGGTTTGTCCAGTATCTCATGGCAGCCAATCAGCTGTTAGCTTTTAACGGTATAACACAGTTAGAATATTCAAAACAAGTGTCTGATTGGTTGTTCTAGGTTACTTAAATAATATATACAGTGGGTACCTCCCTATAACACTTATTATGAGCATATTATGGAACATTTACCTGCACTTCCTAATATAACTCACAGTGGAACTCAATATATACTCAGGGGCAAATTTATTATACAGGTATAGGAACCCGTTATCCAGAATGCTCGGGACCAAGGGTATTCCGGATTAGGGGTCTTTGCGTAGTTTGGATCTCCATACCTTGTCTACTAAAAAATTAATAAAACATTGATTAAACCCAATAGGGCTGTTCTGCCCCCAATAAGGGGTAATTATATCTTAGTTGGGATCAAGTACAGGTACTGTTTTATTATTACAGAGAAAAGGGAATCATTTAACCATTAAATAAACCCAATAGGGCTGTTCTGCCCCAATAAGGGGTAATTATATCTTAGTTGGGATCAAGTACAGGTACTGTTTTATTATTACAGAGAAAAGGGAATCATTTAACCATTAAATAAACCCAATAGGGCTGTTCTGCCCCAATAAGGGGTAATTATATCTTAGTTGGGATCAAGTACAGGTACTGTTTTATTATTACAGAGAAAAGGGAATCATTTAACCATTAAATAAACCCAATAGGGCTGTTCTGCCCCAATAAGGGGTAATTATATCTTAGTTGGGATCAAGTACAGGTACTGTTTTATTATTAAGGTGGCCATACACGTGGCGATCCGACGATGTTTCGTACGACCATCGGTCGCACGAAACATCGTAAGATCCGCCACACACCATTCAGGGCTGAATCGGCAGGTAAGGAGGTAGAAACAATAGGATTTCTACCTCCTTCTGCCGATTCAGCTCTGAAGGGAGAATTTTGGTCAGGCGCCTTCTATGGCGCCCGATCAAAATTTTCAAACTTGTCCGATCGGCGAGTCGTCCGATATCGGCAGCTTCCTGCGATATCGGTCGACTCGCCGACATGCCATACACGCACCGATTATCGTACGAAACGAGGTTTCGTACGATAATATCGGTGCGTGTATGGCCACCTTTACAGAGAAAAGGGAATCATTTAACCATTAAATAAACCCAATAGGGCTGTTCTGCCCCAATAAGGGGTAATTATATCTTAGTTGGGATCAAGTACAGGTACTGTTTTATTATTACAGAGAAAAGGGAATCATTTAAGCATGAAATAAACCCAATAGGGCTGTTCTGCCCCCAATAAGGGGTAATTATATCTTAGTTGGGATCAAGTACAGGTACTGTTTTATTATTACAGAGAAAAAGGAAATCAGTTTTAAAATTCTGAATTATTTGATTAAAATGGAGTCTATGGGAGACGGGCTCTCCATAATTTGGAGCTTTTTGGATAACGGGTTTCCTGATAAGGGATCCCATACCTGTACTATGTAAAAAACGGCATAATCTTTTTTTACGTGTTTTTTCTTCTGCTGAAAAGTTGTTTTACACCGTTTGTTCCAGCAAATTTCACTGTACACAGCATAATAAATAGGCCCCTCAGTATTTATATATAACTGTACCCCATTCCCAGCTGCCTAAATCCATTCTTTTGCAAAGGGTTATCCATTTTAAACATAGTTGTTTAGCCTTTAGCACAGCTCATATGTACACAGTGGCGCTCTTCTGCTGCTGCCTGTAAAAGTCCACAGTCAAACAGGTGAGAAAAGGTACTGCAAGGGATAAATGTATCAAACGTATTTCTGTATTTTGCTAAATGTAGAATTTTCCAAGAACGGAAGGCTTCATGGGGCATAAGGCAGAACACCATGAATGGACGAGTAATATAACAAACAGTAAATACACTGTACCACCCAAATAAGCAAGAAAATGTGATTATGGTGTTCAAAATGAATAATCTTTTCCCAATTCTAAACTTATTTCCAAAAAATGAAATACTGTGTTCAGGCACAAATAACATATTTGGTTATAAGCGACCGTTATTTTTTTTTTATGAAAAAGTAAAAACTAATGTTAAGAAAAAGTGAAAATTATTATCTTAAATGTCTAGCGTTCCTTTCACATTTATGTTATTTTTTGGGCTTTTATTTCCCCCGCGCAAACAAGTCAGTGTAAGAGGCCATGCTGTTTTCTGAGCGCAGAGAGGAATGACAGGGCTGGAAACTGCAAATTTACACAATGTTCTTGTGGGCTCACCGCCGCGATCAGAGACCCGAAAGCGCCACGGAACAATGAGTCATTGCCTGACAAACTGCTACCCCGAAGAGCGTACAGTCGTATTTGTGGTACATGCTATGGCAGAGATGGGCCCCGTGGGGCTCTGAGAACATTTCAAGAAACAAATATGAAGCTGGGAATTAAAAAGGCATTAGGCATTAGAGGACTGGCTTGTGGCTTGTTACAATAAGTACTGCATGTGTAGCCAGGGAACCAACTCAATGGTATAGTAGGGAGAGATGGTGCCCATAGTAGCAGTGGGGGGATAATAGCCTCTGGGAAGGGACTGGGGCTGTGGGATAGCAGGTATAGTAGGGAGAGATGGTGCCTATAGTAGCAGTGGGGGGATAATAGCCTCTGGGAAGGGACTGGGGCTGTGGGATAGCAGGTATAGTAGGGAGAGATGGTGCCTATAGTAGCAGTGGGGGGATAATAGCCTCTGGGAAGGGACAGGGGCTGTGGGATAGCAGGTATAGTAGGGAGAGATGGTGCCTATAGTAGCAGTGGGGGGATAATAGCCTCTGGGAAGGGACTGGGGCTGTGGGATAGCAGGTATAGTAGGGAGAGATGGTGCCTATAGTAGCAGTGGGGGGATAATAGCCTCTGGGAAGGGACAGGGGCTGTGGGATAGCAGGTATAGTAGGGAGAGATGGTGCCTATAGTAGCAGTGGGGGGATAATAGCCTCTGGGAAGGGACTGGGGCTGTGGGATAGCAGGTATAGTAGGGAGAGATGGTGCCTATAGTAGCAGTGGGGGGATAATAGCCTCTGGGAAGGGACTGGGGCTGTGAGATAGCAGGTATAGTAGGGAGAGATGGTGCCTATAGTAGAAGTGGGGGGATAATAGCCTCTGGGAAGGGACTGGGGCTGTGGGATAGCAGGTATAGTAGGGAGAGATGGTGCCTATAGTAGCAGTGGGATAATAGCCTCTGGGAAGGGACTGGGGCTGTGGGATAGCAGGTATAGTAGGGAGAGATGGTGCCTATAGTAGCAGTGGGGGGGATAATAGCCTCTGGGAAGGGACTGGGGCTGTGGGATAGCAGGTATAGTAGGGAGAGATGGTGCCTATAGTAGCAGTGGGGGGATAATAGCCTCTGGGAAGGGACTGGGGCTGTGGGATAGCAGGTATAGTAGGGAGAGATGGTGCCTATAGTAGCAGTGGGGGATAATAGCCTCTGGGAAGGGACTGGGGCTGTGGGATAGCAGGTATAGTATGGAGAGATGGTGCCTATAGTAGCAGTGGGATAATAGCCTCTGGGAAGGGACTGGGGCTGTGGGATAGCAGGTATAGTAGGGAGAGATGGTGCCTATAGTAGCAGTGGGGGGATAATAGCCTCTGGGAAGGGACTGGGGCTGTGGGATAGCAGGTATAGTAGGGAGAGATGGTGCCTATAGTAGCAGTGGGGGGATAATAGCCTCTGGGAAGGGACAGGGGCTGTGGGATAGCAGGTATAGTAGGGAGAGATGGTGCCTATAGTAGCAGTGGGGGGATAATAGCCTCTGGGAAGGGACTGGGGCTGTGGGATAGCAGGTATAGTAGGGAGAGATGGTGCCTATAGTAGCAGTGGGTGCCTTATAGCCCCTCGCTGGTTTTGGAATAGAGCCCTAAGCACTCATTGGTTGCTGCTTTACAATAGGCTATAGTTTACAGGTAATTGCTTATACCCAGAGTGCACAGACCAGTACATAGCTGAGTGCCCAGTACCCCATGGACTTGGCACAGCTTTTGATGCTTTGCTTTCCATTCCCGCGACTTACCCTTTTCAGTCTGTCTATAAAAACAAAACAAAAAACAGCTCCCAAAGTGGAGAGTGAAATGGAAGGAGCTCTGGTTCAGTGGAGCATGGGATTTCTCCAGGCCTAAGGAGGCCGACAGGTGGAAAATATCATTCGTTGGTTGATTATGAAAAAAAAAAAATAAAAGTAATGAGAGAAACCTGATCCGTTCGGCGGCTCCTAATACCACGAGTGCGCTCGGTAATGACTCCTTGTGCGGCGGCAGCAGCTGGAGGTTAATTGTTGGTGTTTTTCTTCCAGAAATCACAGCAGGAAAATAACAAGAAACACGGGGGGCGGCAAGTTTTTAAATGATAATATCACCTTGTTTGGCTTAGAGATATGGGCCAATAATATCCAAGCAAAGGAAACATATGGTTATGCTATTGCTTTGCGTTTATTCCTGCTCTTTATTTTGGGGAGGGGGGAATAACATTTTCAATGATTACAATTAACATGCAAGAGTGATAATAAAGCCCAAACAGGAGCTGGCATTCTAGGTATTGGTAATGTCAAGCCCACTCTACACATCAGAGCGCCACCTAGTGATTCCAGAAAATGGCAAGGGGTGGCATCACAGGAAAGATAAGCTAAAGCTGCCCATACAATGGGTGAGGGTTAGGGCCATACAATGGGTAAGGGCTAGGGCCATACAATGGGTGCGGGTTAGGGCCATACAATGGGTGAGGGTTAGGGCCATACAATGGGTGAGGGTTAGGGCCATACAATGGGTGAGGGCTAGGGCCATACAATGGGTGAGGGTTAGGGCCATACAATGGGTGAGGGTTAGGGCCATACAATGGGTGAGGGTTAGGGCCATACCATGGGTGAGGGTTAGGGCCATACCATGGGTGAGGGTTAGGGCCATACAATGGGTGAGAGTTAGGGCCATACCATGGGTGAGGGTTAGGGCCATACCATGGGTGAGGGTTAGGGCCATACAATGGGTTAGGGCCATACAATGGGTGAGGGTTAGTGCCATACCATGGGTGAGGGATAGGGCCATACAATGGGTGAGGGTTAGGGCCATACCATGGGTGAGGGTTAGGGCCATACCATGGGTGAGGGTTAGGGCCATACCATGGGTGAGGGTTAGGGCCATACAATGGGTAAGGGTTAGGGCCATACCATGGGTGAGGGTTAGGGCCATACAATGGGTGAGGGTTAGGGCCATACAATGGGTGAGGGTTAGGGCCATACAATGGGTGAGGGTTAGGGCCATACAATGGGTGAGGGTTAGGGCCATACCATGGGTGAGGGTTAGGGCCATACCATGGGTGAGGGTTAGGGCCATACAATGGGTGAGGGTTAGGGCCATACAATGGGTGAGGGTTAGGGCCATACAATGGGTGAGGGTTAGGGCCATACAATGGGTGAGGGTTAGGGCCATACAATGGGTGAGGGTTAGGGCCATACAATGGGTTAGGGTCATACAATGGGTGAGGGTTAGGGCCATACAATGGGTGAGGGTTAGGGCCATACAATGGGTTAGGGCCATACAATGGGTGAGGGTTAGGGCCATACAATGGGTTAGGGCCATACAATGGGTGAGGGTTAGGGCCATACAATGGGTTAGGGCCATACAATGGGTGAGGGTTAGGGCCATACAATGGGTTAGGGCCATGCAATGGGTGAGGGTTAGGGCCAAATTCCTTGGAGGGCCATGTCCAGCCCACAATCCTGAAGTTTTTTAAAAAGTATGTGGGTCCTGTGCTGACTCATTAGCCCAATACCACAATTATGGCCCAATGTGTTTCTCAGCCGGGGGATTTTCCACCTGGCTAGTAAGCCCCCTGGCTAGGAACTGCGGAGGGCATCTTGTTGGCCCCATACACTGGCCAATAGGCTGCCAAGTAACCAAATCAGCAGGCAGAGTGATTGGCTGATTGGTTGCTCACGGCACAGGGTGAACTGCGTCCGTAATTGCACTTGTGGTAGTATATTACCCTTCTCTTACATATAAATCACAGACCTCTCCAGGCAGCAGATCAGATCAAGGTTGGTTGATCCTGGCAATTCGCCTTGGTAGGTTGCTCTTTGTAGCATTTGTGCCATAAAGCAAGACAGAACTGTCATAAAGGAAGTAGAGCCAGTCAAGTCGGCAACAAGAAATGCAGGCGCAGAAAAACCACATACAAATTACATTTTCCCCTACACCCACCCTAATGGGCACCGAATTACACAAGTAAAACCTATTTTCTGCCCAAACCAGAGGAACTTACAATCTAATTTTCATTAACAAGGACCAAGAGAGACAGAGTGGACTATTTATCAAGGCGGCTGACCACGGTTGGCTGGAAGAGACTGCGCAGCTACACTCACTCCTATAAGCGGTCTCCTCAGGTGAACTGTCTTTTCCCCCTCTGAGAAATGTACCCCAAAGAGACAGAGAGATTGCGGTACAAATTGCTTGTCGCAAACAAATATTCATCAGCCGGGCAATGTGAGGAGCAGGAGGGGGGGATTTAATGGTATAAAATGATGCCCCCAGCTCCCGCCGCCTGGTTTTTAACCCCTTCCATCACCCACAGGTTTCTGCCCCCTACAGCCGGTCCCTAAGAGGATGGGAAACCCCACAAGTTGGCCCGATACCCCTGCCCCGTCACTGGGGGTTAAACTGCCCCCCCCCCCCATTACCTTAGGCCAGGGGTGGGCAAACTTTTTGGCTCACGGGCCACATTTTCTTACCCCCGGGACAGACCGGGCCAGGGCGGGCAGGGCCAGGCCAGCGTTACGCCCCCTTAGTCTGTTTAATTCCGGCCCGCCAATGACACCAAGTTTCCCGTGATGAGACTTGGCGTCGGTGGCGGGCCGGATTAAAAAGGCCAAGGGGCCGGATGTGGCCCGCGGCCCATAGTTTGCCCACCCCTGCCTTAGGCTAAAGATAAACCCCTAATTCAGCACCGGTTTCTGCCCAATAAAGGGGCAACTGAATGGTTTAACCCACTCAGCCCCACACGTCTCTTGTGGAACTACAACCCTCAGCCTTCGGGGAGCTGCTGTTTAACGTACGGCAGAATATGTCTCATACAGTTGTAGGTTATACAGGGGCCCCTGTGCTGCTGAGGGCCACAGACGGCCCTTTCCCCCCTTCCCAGCAGCCCAACAATAACAAATAAACACATATATATATATATATACAGTCCAGCCCCTAGCGGTGGAGATTAATAGCGTGTAACTGCAACACACACACACACACAGAAGTTGTTCTATAGGATTATAGGAGCCACAAGCTAGTGCCTGCCTGGGAGTTACAGGGGGGGGGGGAGTTACAGTGGGGGGGGGGGAGTTACAGAGGGGGGGGGAGTTACAGAGGGGGGGGGTTAGTGATAGTCAGTCTCTATGGGACACTCCAACCCCACCCCCCCCCCCCTTCTGCTAATGGCAGCTCCCCCCTCCCACTTCCCCCTCTTGTGTGTGTGTGTGAGCTCTGGAATCCGACTCCCCCCTCCCACAACACCCAGCAAACAGGCAGCAGCCAAAGAAGGAAGAAATCTGCTCTTACCTTCCCTTGTCACCAAGCAGGATCCCTGCGGCAGCCTGAGTGCCAGTGGTGGCCAAAGGGGGCTAGGAAAAGTCAATGGGGTGGGGGGGGGGAGCACAGAGGAGACTTTTCCTTGCAAGCCCCTTACCCCTTATTGGCAAGACACTAGAGCAACATCAAAGCAACTTTGCAGAGGAGAGGGGGGGGGGCCTTTAGGGCCTATTGTCTGCTTGGGCTGTGATGTGCGCTCCTTCTGACTCCCCCTCTGGCTGCGGGGAGACTTGGTACGGCCCAGGCATTCATGCCAAGAAGCTTTCACACATGGAAGCTTGTCTCAAGCAATTGCTGACAAGCCTCAAACAAGACATTCTCCCTCCCCCTTTTCTCTCTCCCTCTCCCCCCTTTTTCCTCCTCTCCCTCCCCTTTCCTTGTGAATGCAAAGCTGAACTCCAGTGACAGACAGGCAGAGGCAGCCTGGGAGCCTAGCAGGAGCACTCACTGCTGGATGGGAGTTAAAGACAGGATAAAATACACACAGAGCCCAAGCCAAGGGGATGGGGGGAAGGGACCAGCTCATTATCCCCACACACACACACAAATATGGCTCCTGACACGCGTAGCATTGGTACCGCCGTGTAGAAAAGGAGAAATCAAGGGAATATTAACATTTTAATAAGTAACGATGAACCGTACGTGTTATTGTGTAGACCCGTCGCACACACACAGGGCTGGTTTTACTGGTATAATGACTAAAAGCCTTCGGCCGTCGTGGTTGTGAGTGATGAACTTTTTAATAGCAGATGAAGGGGCACTGCTTGCACGAAAGAGATATAAAGTGTTACCTGCTATGGTACCGCCACCATCATGCCCTACTATACCTGCTATGGTACCGCCACCATCATGCCCTACTATACCTACTATGGTACCGCCACTATCATGCCCTACTATACCTGCTATGTTAGTGCCACCATCATGCCCTACTGTATCTGCTATGGTACCGCCACCATTATGTCCTACTATACCTGCTATGGTACCGCCACCATCATGCCCTACTATACCTGCTATGGTACCGTCACTATCATGCCCTACTATACCCGCTATGGTACCACCACCATCATGCCCTACTGTATCTACTATGGTACCGCCACCATCATGCCCTACTATACTGCTATGGTACCGCCACCATCATGCCCTACTATACCTGCTATGGTATCGCCACCATCATGCCCTACTATACCTGCTATGGTACCGCCACCATCATGCCCTACTATACCTGCTATAGTACCGCCACCATCATGCCCTACTGTATCTGCTATGGTACCGCCACCATCATGCCCTAGTATACCTGCTATGGTACCACCACCATCATGCCCTACTATACCTGCTATGGTACCGCCACCATCATGCCCTACTATACCTGCTATGGTACCGCCACCATCATGCCCTACTATACCTGCTATGGTACCGCCACCATCATGCCCTACTATACCTGCTATGGTACCGCCACCATCATGCCCTACTATACCTGCTATGGTACCGCCACCATCATGCCCTACTATACCTGCTATGGTACTGCCACCATCATGTCCTACTATACCTGCTATGGTACTGCCACCATCATGCCCCACTATACCTGCTATGGTACTGCCACCATCATGCCCCACTATACCTGCTATGGTACTGCCACCATCATGTCCTACTATACCTGCTATGGTACCGCCATCATCATACCCTACTATACCTGCTATGGTACCGCCACCATCATGCCCTACTATACCTGCTATGGTACCGCCACCATCATGCCCTACTATTACCATCTTAGCCTTCTGCCTCCATAATGCCCTACTATACCCAAACCTGTAAACTCTGGAGCAACTTTGATCCATTTCTCACTGTAGGAAGACATGATTTAGATTGTAAGCTCTAAGGGACAGCTCACCTCCTCTCCAAAGATATTGATCACAAAATGCTCTTATTGTACTGGCAGTTGCTAAGCGATGCATGCATTGTTTGTGGTACATAAATAATAATATTTGTTCAATAGAAGCAAGGAGTGTGCAAATTTCTTCCCTGTAGGGAATACAGAGAATATACAACAGCGAGACGGCCCTCTTTCCTCTCTGTCTCGCCCTTTAAAAATAATCTGCTGTCAGTCATCAGTTTGCCTTGGCTTTTTCTCCATATTGTGCTGCAAAATGTACTTTATAGATGAAGAATAGGAAGATTTTCAAATAAACCCCCTGTTATATGGTAAGGTATCGCCTACTGGTTACATTGGCTGCTTGCTGGGTTGTCTATGGGCCCAAAGTGGACACCAGTTCCAATTCTTTTGATGCCAATCAGGCTGGGCTAAAATGTGGTCCTTCCAAAGTTCATCCTTTTGAAAGCACTCTAAATAATGTTCCAAATCTATATCCAGATACTTATCTTTTCTGGCCCCAATTATCTCTTCCATGACCCAACTGCCCAACAGTCAAGAAAACTCTCTAATTGATATGTATCAGGGCATTTCTACATTATCATACAAATGAACCAATGTGACACTAAGCACAGTAATCAAACTCAAGTGGGATTCTGGGAGTCGTAGGCCTCCACGGAGGTTCCTAGCCTTCACAATCCCACGGCACAGTCTGGATCCTCTGAGCAGGTGTTCCAGGCACCCAAACAAAGCCCCGGGACCCTTGTTTGTGTAAGGAAGCTGGTAATTTGTTTTACAACTGATACTTAGGTGGCAGTGTCAGCAATTAGGAGAATAAACTGGTGCGGGAAGAGATAAGAGCCTCTCTGAGAAGGAAAGGAGCCGTCTAATTATCTATTTCTGATAGTATCACTGACAGTGATTACATGCTTGCATAGGAGAGTGTGGAGGGAAGTCATAGCCAAAGGGCACAACATGGCAGCCAGTTTTGCACGCGTAGCGTTTGTTACCAACGCAGACAATCTAGGGTCTAAAACAGTGGTTATTCAACTTTTTAGGCTTAAGGTGGCCATAAACATTAAGTTTTTTTTTCAGTTTTTCAGTGCGATCCGACAAATCCATCAAATTATTGCAAGTTTAGCCGGCACCGAACCATTGCACTTCTGGCAGTTTTTCATCCGACATCACGTCAGAAAATTGATCGGGCAGGTTTGAAAATTTTCATTGCCCAAAATTTGCCCATTGGCCAATTGTTTGCAGGGCCACGCAGGTAGTTCCCTAGCTTTAACTAGACAATATCACTGGAAATGCTCATTTTCGTTGATGGGCAAATCGTACTTTGAAACGATCGATTCAAGATAAGCTTGGTCCTACGATAACGAAAACATCTTTTAAAAATCTTTACGTGTATGGCCCGCTTTAGTCCTCCTTGGAGGTCCAACTTCCCTTACCTCTTATAACAAAGATACAGATATCTGTAAATAAGCGCTGTGCCCAGATCTCACCCTAACTGGCCTTTAGAATAAACCCCTTGCCCCTGTTCTAGGTCTCCCAATAAGGGCCAGCCCTGCATGGGGTCCACTGAAATAGATAGGAGTTCACTTCTCTTTTCCTTTGCATTGATATAAATAAGTAGCAGTTGCCATGCTGCTTCATTTAGGACAATGACACACTGCCGGCCCGAAAATTGCCCAAAGATACTTTTCCATGCATCCAATTACACATTTTTACATGGGATTTGCCAATCAGGATGGCAACAAACCATCTTGTGTATCATTGCCTTTGCATAGTACAGTATGAGAGTAAAAACCTTTGTGTGCCAAGAATAAATGCATGCACTATCTATATTGATTACTGAGGGCTGCCGTACTTTTGCTTCAGCTGAGGGAAGGCATTGAGGAAACAGCACCCCTAGTGGTCATTGCAGAGGAAGTTCTTTAACTGCTGAATATAAGGATAAGGGTGAAGACACACTGAGCTACTACTAGCAGCTACTTTTTAATGGCTACTAAATGCCAGAAAATCCCCTGCCATAGACAATACTGAGAATTGCCTCTGCTAAAACACACGTAGAGACAATTACCAGTAAATGATCAGCATTGTCTATTTTAGTGGCCACAACAAGTAGCTGCTACTAGTAGTAGCAGAAGGTGGCACGTTCAGATTTTAGTTCAGATATCGATAGTACTTTTACATGCAACAATCTAAAACTAACGTTCAGATTGAAATTGTAGGATAAAGTCCTAAAAATAACAAATTGGAGGATGGTAAATAATTGGACGAAAGTGACATCCCAGAAATGCACTGTAGGTTCCCCAAGGATAGCGTCAGATACAGAATACATGCGCAGATTTTATCCTTATTCAACCAAAATTTTTAAACCTGTCCGATTGATTAATGACCAATCAGCATGGTACGAAAATTAACAGGCCGATAAGTTGGAGCCCACAAAAGGTCCGTGCCATCTGTGGGCTCCGAATTATTGTCGGCGCGGACCGTCTATGGGATTTGAATTATATTGGTGCCTGTATGGTGGGCAGTTTAACTGAGACAGGGCAAGTATAATGGTCACTACTTTGAATATGACTTGCACGCACACTGTTAGGGTGAAGACACACAGAGCTACTTAGTAGCAGCTACTTGTCACGGCTACTAAATGCCAGAAAATCCCCTGCCATAGACAATACTGAGAATTGCCTCTGCTAAACACACGTAGAGACCATTATCAGTAAATGATCAGCATTGTCTATTTTAGTAGCCGTGACAAGTAGCTGCTACTAGTAGCTCTATGTGTCTTCACCCTTAGGATTTCACTTGTCCTACAAGGTACAGAATGAACTAGATTGTCTGTTAGCTGAGTGTTTGTGACTGACTGGGACACTGTTAGGGTGAAGACACACAGAGCTACTTAGTAGCAGCTACTTGTCACGGCTACTAAATGCCAGAAAATCCCCTGCCATAGACAATACTGAGAATTGCCTCTGCTAAACACACGTAGAGACCATTATCAGTAAATGATCAGCATTGTCTATTTTAGTAGCCATGACAAGTAGCTGCTACTAGTAGCTCTATGTGTCTTCACCCTTAGGATTTCACTTGTCCTACAAGGTACAGAATGAACTAGATTGTCTGTTAGCTGAGTGTTTGTGACTGACTGGGAAACGGTTAGGGTGAAGACACACAGAGCTACGTAGTAGCAGCTACTTGTCACGGCTACTAAATGCCAGAAAATTCCCTGCCATAGTCAATACTGAGAATTGCCTCTGCTAAACACACGTAGAGACAATTATCAGTAAATGATCAGCATTGTCTGTTTTAGTAGCTGTGACAAGTAGCTTCTACAAGTAGCTCTGTGTGTCTTCACCCTTAGGGTGAAGACACACAGAGCTACTAGTAGCAGCTACTTGTTACGGCTACTAAAATACCCTGTCATAGACATTACTGAGAATTTCCTCTGATAAAAAAACATGTAGAGACAATTATCAGTAAATGATCAGCATTGTCTTTTTTAGTAGCCGTGACAAGTAGCTGCTACTAGTAGCTCCGTGTGTCTTCAGCCTTAGAGGCTCATGGGTCAGAGGGCAGCTCACTGGGATTCCCTCCTCTAACATGTTCAATTGCAACCCCCAGTAATTCCCAACCACCCAGTGGAGCTCATGGATAACATGATATTTCACCTGCAAGCAGCATGGCAGCTGCCGCTCGAAGGGCTTTTATTTATACCTGCTGCTGCTGTTACTTTCATGCCACATTCCAACATCAACATCACTCAAGGGGTGACGAGGCAGCCTGATTCTGCAAAGAAATGAGCTCTAGGTTTTGGGAAAATAAATGTATAGGTTAGAAATTCCTCCATGTGTATCATTATTACCAGCCTTGCTTTGTTGCACAGGGATAATTATTTGCGCCTGTGACTCGTCAGCCGCCTCGTACATAATTAGCAGCTGCAGCCATCCTTCAGGCTCCCGAATGCTACAAATCAGGAACAGCCTTCTCCTCTTTGGCAGCATTGTAATGCTAATCATGGATGTTGTTTGTTTATCTGCGCCATTGGACACAGCTGTGTAGCCTGCCCCCTAGTGGTCAGTGAGCCAGTGCAAAGCTCGCAGCATTCCTTCATAGAGAGCAGCATAGGTATCTAACAAGACAGACAGTAGTATTGCCTTGGGCCTCCTCTCTGTCTCTTGGGTCTCCTCTCTGCAATGGGGCCTCTGATTGGAGTCCCCCTGTAGCTGCCTGATGGCAACCACCTTAAACCTATGACTTCCGGTAACCCTAGGGGTAACTCAGTACTTATAGGGGTTGTGCTGAAGGGAGGCTGCAATCAGTCAGAGCTGACTTTGATATCATGAAGAAACAGTTATTGCTTTAACATTCTTTAATCAGATTTTTATACACACGAAGACACACAGGGAGATTAGTCGCAGCAACTTTCAACTAACTCAGTCGCCGCAACTAATTGCGGCGACTTCCCGCACATAGAATCGTGAGCGCATATTCGTTGCACAGATTATTTACCGTGACTTTTCAAAAAAGTTGCAGCAACTAATTGCCCCACGTGTCCGCATGTCCGTCTGAGTTCTGTTAATTCTCTTTTGTGAAGTTTTTAATAAAAACACATAAAAACCCTAAGAAGGTTTTTGAGTCCCTAACCAGGGTGCAAAGATGTTGGTGTCTTCTAGAGCTGTCAAAGGGGTCTTTTAACAAAGTTTTAAAAATGATGTAGACTAGAGAGTGCTATTCCAAAACAATTTGCAATTGGTCTTTATTTTTTTTATCATTTGTAGTTTTTTTACCTGTTTATTTAGACTTTTTGCAGCTATCTGGTTGGTTGGCTAGCAAGCAGGCAGTGGTTTGAATGGGAAACTGGAATATGTATAGTAGGGGGGACTGAATTCAAATATATAAGTAAATTGAAAGTAACCAAATCAATAAAAAAGTTGTTTAGAATTGGCCAATCCCTTCTTCAGGCATGCAATGTGGCACCATTGCATATGCGCACAATGCCCCTATCGGGATACCCGGCCGCGTCCCCCGCACCCCCTAACCCCCTAACCCCCCGCAGAGCCTTCCTTACCCCCATAGAGCCTCCCTAACCCCCCGCACCCCCTAACATTCCGCAGAGCCTCCCTTACCCCCCACAGAGCCACAATAAACCCCCGCAGGGGCCCTTGCTGAGCCTTCCTTATCCCCCACAGGGGCCCCCGTTGAGCCTCCCTAACCTCCTGCAGGGTCCCCCACCCAAAATCTTCTCTGAGTGCGTCAGGGAAGGAACAGTTGGCCAGGGAAGTGCCAGCAAGGGTCGGGTCTGGGCTGCCAGGGGGCCCACTGGGTTTTTTCCCGGGGGCCCCCCAGCCTATACCGACCCTGCCTCTGGTCTTCCCTGACCTATAATTCATCCCGTGTCTGTGTCAATAAAAAACTGCTCATCTATTATGAGGCATAATTACCCCCTTTTGTAATAAAAAATGTGATTTTTGAGCCCAAGTTACCAGATCCAGCCAGTTTCTCCTCCCTTAGTCCTGTATTCTGCCTTATTTTTTAATCCCGCTAAATCTATTGAGAGCCAGGCAGCACAAAGGCAAATTTGTGCTGAAAACATAAAAATGTGACTTTTATGTACAGAATGAGGCCTAAAGCCAAGATGAATTGCGCATAAAGGATATTTATTTCTGCTGATTTTACCAACCCACCATGGCTGGAAACTGGCTGCACCCCAGAAAATAAATGAGCGGCCTGTAACGCAGCTCCAGCTTCTCATAAAAAAAGGAAAATAATAACTCAGGCTTTTCCGAGCCTCCATACAGAATGGTAAAGGCTTTTCTGTTGCTGCCACATAGTGGGTCTGCTTCTCATTTTCCTGAGGTTTTGCCGTCTCACAAACACCACTCTGTGCAACACTGTCCCTTCTCTATCCCTCCCAATGTCCTCCCTGCTCACCCCTCGCCCCACCGTGAAACTGCCAATAAAAGCTCTACTCTGTGCCTGCCACTTTGCTGTATGACCACTATTAAAGGGGCAGTTCACCTTTACATTGACTTTAAGTATATTATAGAATGTCCTATTCCTAGCAACTTTGCAATTGGTCTTCTTTATTTTTTTTTTTTATAGTTTTTAAATTCTTTGCCTTCTACTTCTGCATCTTTCCAGCTTTCCAATAGGGGTCACTGACCCCGGCAGCCAAAAAAACATATCTCTTTGATCTTAGACAGGGTCAGACCGGGACACCGGGAAAAATCCCAGTGGGGCCCGGTGGCCCAGACCCGACCATTGACGGCCAACCGTTCCTCCCCTGACGCGTTAAACTTATGCGTACTCAGGGGAGGATGTTGGGTGGGGGACGCGGGGGGGGGGGATGCGGCCCGGCAGGGGCACCCCCCAACCCTGATCTTAGAAATGTATTAGTATTGTTACTTTTTATTACTTATCTTTCTATTCTGTCTTTCTCCTATTAATATTCTGGTCTTTCATTTAACCCACTGCCTGGTTGCTAAGGTAAACAAGATCCTAGCAACCAGATAGCTGCTGAAATTCCAAATTAAAAAAAATAAGCTAAATAAGTGAAAAAAAAAAAAAAATGAAGACCAATTGCAAATTGTCTCTAAATATCTGTGTCTACATCATACTACAGTTGAATTTTAAGGTGAACAAGGTCTGAAAGGGCCACCTGATGCTGCTTATGCTGATATCATGATATGAAGAGTTAAACATTACTTTTCCTATTCCTCTCACAGTTACTCAGAAGGACCAAGGGAGTTGGAAAATGCAAGAAATAACAAACACCATGGATTCTATTTAGTTATATCAAGAAGTAAAAAGTATTGATTATCATAAGCCTTATACATTGGACTCTGAATACAGGTACAAATTGCTCTGTGTCTGGGTGGGTTTCCATCCACACTCCTAAAACATACAGGCAGGTTGATTGGCTCCAGATAAAACTGCCCAATAGACTTAATATACCATATCAAATGTTGGAACTGAGAAATTGTAGTATTCTCTGAAAAATATCTTCTTATTTTGAATTTGATGCAAGCAACACTTTTCGAAAATACACATATGGTCACAGACCCCTCAGTGACTGCTAATATCCTTATCATTTACAGTAGGGGGTACATTATCCCTTATAATACATGAGTGATACTCAGAGTTCCCTGTATAACTCAGCCTGCAGCCTTGTGCCTTTATATGGGCACAGAACCCCTCAGTGGCTGCTAATATCCTTATCATTTACAGTAGGGGGTACATTATCCCTTATAATACATGAGTGATACTCAGAGTTCCCTGTATAACTCAGCCTGCAGCCTTGTGCCTTTATATGGGCACAGAACCCCTCAGTGGCTGCTAATATCCTTATCATTTACAGTAGGGGGTACATTATCCCTTATAATACATGAGTGATACTCAGAGTTCCCTGTATAACTCAGCCTGCAGCCTTGTGCCTTTATATGGTCACAGACCCCTCAGTGACTGCTAATATCCTTATCATTTACAGTAGGGGGTACAGTATCCCTTATAATACATGAGTGATACTCAGAGTTCCCTGTATAACTCAGCCTGCAGCCTTGTGCCTTTATATGGGCACAGAACCCCTCAGTGACTGCTAATATCCTTATCATTTACAGTAGGGGGTACATTATCCCTTATAATACATGAGTGATACTCAGAGTTCCCTGTATAACTCAGCCTGCAGCCTTGTGCCTTTATATGGTCACAGAACCCTCAGTGACTTCTAATATCCTTATCATTTACAGTAGGGGGTACATTATCCCTTATAATACATGAGTGATACTCAGAGTTCCCTGTATAACTCAGCCTGCAGCCTTGTGCCTTTATATGGGCACAGAACCCCTCAGTGACTGCTAATATCCTTATCATTTACAGTAGGGGGTACATTATCCCTTATAATACATGAGTGATCCTCACTTTCCCTCATACTTTTTAGGTGAGCAGCCCCTGGTTTTAGCTGTGTGTGTATATTTTGTTTTTAAAATGAAATAGTGGTCTCTTAAGAGAAGGGCTGAACTTGATACAAACTCATAGAAAGGCACCTTGGAAAAAATACTTCCCCTTCTTCAGGCTCAAGTAAAAATCAGCCACAAGGGGGCAGCAGAGTTATTTTTTTAAAAAAATCATTAGGTTCCGAAAAAGTTCATGGAATTAAAACAACGAAATGAACCGGGATACAGATTTAAAGTAGATTTTGTAGCCTGATATTTTCGACCTCTTGATATTTGGCCATTGTAGATAGTCTGGGGGTGAAAATACAGTATAAATAATAACATGAAAGTAATCTGCCCCTGCAAAATCATTCAAAGGCCCCATGTTTCACAAACCTATATTAAATAAAGTATGTATTTTGTGCTCTCGATGCTGTTTTTTTTCTCTTCCATTATTTTTGTTTTTATTTATTAGATAACAATACCTATAGCCGCCCCTCCCCGCTGTGCGCATATCCCCTGCTGCTCTCCGCCATGTAAATAATTCAGCGCTCTTATCGTGTCTCCAGTTTAGCTTTCACAGATACTCTGAGTCTGAAGAGGGTCCTTAATATTATGTTCATCCCTTACCTGATTGAACATCGTATCGCGCCGATACTCCAGCTTCCCAGAAATCCCATTTGTCATTTATAAACTTCTTTTATGCACAGGGAAAGCACAGGTGGGAAGGCTTGTATTCGCCTGCTATGAGAAGGGTTATAAAAATCACATTTAAGGGGGACCTGTCATTGTAAGAAATAATTCCAAATTCTTTTTTATTGCGTTTCTAAAGCAAAATACAGTGACTAACACTATTATTATTAACATTTATTTATAAAGCGCCAACATATCCCGCAGCGCTGTACAATAAGTGGGTTTCATACACTGGACATACAGAGTAACATATAAAGCAATCAGTAACCGATACAGGAGGGGAAGAGAGCCCTGCCCAAAAGAGCTTACACTCTACAAGGAGTAACATATAAAGCAACCAGTAACCGATACAGGAGGGGAAGAGAGCCCTGCCCAAAAGAGCTTACACTCTACAAGGAGTAACATATAAAGCAATCAGTAACCGATACAGGAGGGGAAGAGAGCCCTGCCCAAAAGAGCTTACACTCTACAAGGAGTAACATATAAAGCAATCAGTAACCGATACAGGAGGGGAAGAGAGCCCTGCCCAAAAGAGCTTACACTCTACAAGGAGTAACATATAAAGCAATCAGTAACCGATACAGGAGGTAAAGGGAGCCCTGCCCAAAAGAGCTTACACTCTACAAGGAGTAACATATAAAGCAATCAGTAACCGATACAAGAGGTGAAGAGAGCCCTGCCCCAAAGAGCTTACAATCTACAAGGAGTAACATATAAAGCAATCAGTAACCGATACAAGAGGTGAAGAGAGCCCTGCCCAAAAGAGCTTACAATCTACTATATAAATAATATAAATCTTGTTTCCTTTAGTCTTGGAATTACACAATCACAACAAGCAGGGAGGTGCCATTTTGCAGACACTGTTATTAAGGCAATCTTGGTATTACCCCCAAAATTTTGTGTATGTACCAGAATGGGGGGGTCCTGATGCCCATGCCCAAGCATTGGCTACACAATTAAATGGTGAGGAGCGAGGGGGGAAAAGTGAGTGCTGAATAGAAAGTGAAAGTAATTTTCTGCCTAAGGCACAGAGTCGGACTGGGCTGCCAGGGCACCGGGAAAAAAACCTGGTGAGACCCGGCCCTTTTGGGCCCCAGTGGCCCAAACCTGGCCCCTGACGGTGCCCCCCGGCTGATGGTGTCCCTCCCGACCCGGCCCCTGACGGTGCCCCCCGGCTGACGGTGTCCCTCCCGACCCGGCCCCTGACGGTGCTCCCCCGGCTGACGGTGTCCCTCCCCTGACGCATCACTTACATGCGCTCGGGGGGGAACCCAGTGGGCCCAGTGGCCCAGACCCGGCCCCTGACGATGCTCCCCCAGCTGACGGTGTCCCTCCCCTGACGCATCACTTACGAGCGCTTGGGGGGGTAACCCAGTGGGCCCCAGCGGCCCAGACCCAGCCCCTGATGGTGCTCCCCCGGCTGACGGGCGGGGGCCCCTATGGGGGGTTAGGGAGGCGCGGTTGGGGGGGATGCGGCCAGTGCACCAAGGAGGGTGCAGGGCCTCTGGAGCAGCAGCCCCGGCGGGCCCTCACCCCCTAGTCCGACCCTGCTAAGGCATAGAGGCAGGGCAGGCAATATATGATTGACAGCTGAGATTTTTGAATGCCTTTATAATGGGTATGGATGTGTTAATAAAAAAAAGGAATTTGGGTTTCATTTTTAATTTGAAAAGTAGTGTTCTGGCTATTATGTTATACATCTGCTCACTCCAGCCTTTATAGATGACATTTTTGCCTAACTAACTAAAAACATTTTTTATTTTTATCTACCCTATTTCATTTTTACACTGAACTGTTCCTTCATACCTGTGTGTGTATTATGAGACTGTAACTTTAATGTCAAACTGGTTAATTGCCACAGACGTTTGTACTTCTGTTAACCCTTGAGGGTCACAGACTTGGCCTACATCTCCTTCTCTTTATATTCTAATCCATAGTGCTACTGATTTGCCCCTTTCTGGTCTCTATAGTGACCGGTGACCATGCTGCATATCGGATATCCCCGGCCGGCATCGGTTACAAGGTATCGTTTCCAGCAAGCCGGTTCATCCCTCCTAGATAGTGTTTTTATCAATTGAGAGTGCCCAGGCTTCCCATATGCTCCTGGTTTACAATGCAAGAAACGCTCGCCTTCAGGATTAAGCATGGACCCTGAGCAGAAGGTAAGCTCTGCCTACGAATGATAATAAAAACTGTTTTTCGTTTAAGTTTAAGTACTGTTTTCTGTTGTATATGTTGTAAGTGCCAGCTCTGGGGCCAAATGGATTATGAAGTTGACCTATGGCCCTACAACTAATAGGCTTTTGGTAAAAGGCTAAAATTTGGGCAAGATATAAAGTGCCCTTCTGATTCCATCACCTTTTTCAGTCCTACTGTCGGTTTTATGTCCTTTTGTCCCATCTTAACTTCTGTGCCTACCTACCTGGGCTCTCGTGGTCATTAGTATGGGTGGGGCCCCATGGCAGTCACCCCCATCTGAATCCCCCAAAGAAAGTTCTGCATTTAATAATAAGCAGGTTATATTACCTATATAAAAGGTAGCTCGGCTGCTTTCATATTTAGGTCAATGGAGGTGTATGTGTTAAAATGAACCTTTAGTATTAGACCAACTTTATCAAATAAGTCAAAGGGATTCTGGGAACAAATTTCTCCTAGAAAAATCCCATTTACATAGGTTTATCCTATAGGCCAGGGATCCCCAACCTTTTGAACCCCTGAGCAACAATCAAACATAAAAAGAGTTGGGGAGCAACACAAGAATGAAAAATGTACCCGGGGGTACCAAATAAGGGCTGTGATTGGTTATTTGTAGCCCCTATGTGGACTGGTAGCCTACAGTAGGCTCTGTTGGGCAATACACATGGTCTTTATGCCTCCAAACTTACCAATAAAACAAAAATTCACTGCTTTAAAAACCCAGTGGGTGAGCTTTAGCCTATAGGATAAACCCATGCAAATGGGATTTTTCTAGGAGCCTTAAGGAATTTGTTCCCAGAATCCCTTTGACTTATTTGCATACGTATGAGGCGGTCTCCTCAACCCGTTTGACTTGTTCATGAACCACCAACTTTATCCAATCACATGCCTTTTCATCTGTGTATACGATTGGCCATAACCATAACTGTTTATCCTCATAATCAATCCGCTTGATGGTTACTGGGGCCCATGGTCCATAGAAACAAGATTATATAGTAAATTCCAGTTTTGATGATAATAGACTAAGGAGTAATAGTTAGTCACACTAGGGGGTATATTTATCATGCTGTGTAAAAAGTGGAGTAAAACATTACAGGTATTGTTGCTGATAGCGGCCAATCAGATGCTTTGCTTTGGTTTTCTAACTGTTGAAATCTAATTGCTGATTGGTTACCCTGGGCAACATCACCGGTAATGCTTCACTCCACTTTTTACACAGCATGATAAATATACCCCTAGGTCTAGTAACCTATAGCAACGAATCAGAGGTAACCAGTAAATGCTGTCTGTTGATTGGTTGCTGTGCATACATAACTAGATTAAATGACTTGCTTTACATCACCAGCTACAGGATACGTGCAGGGGATAGAGATGTAGCGAACTGTTCGCCGGCGAACTAATTCGCGCGAACATCGGGTGTTCGCAAACTTTTCGTAATGTTCGCAATTTGGGTTCGCCTTAGGCGTTTTTCCACTGCGTTTTTTCGCTGTGTTTTTTCTCGGCCTAAAAACGCCGCACAAGCCACACATGGCGTTTTTCAGCCTAGTACTGGTGTAAGCAAATCCCATTTCCATGGTGCTAATAGTGCGAAATAGCAAAAAACGCCGCGTATTTCCGCTAGGTCTGCCAGCTGCCTTTGCGTATACATAGGAATAGCTTGCGTTTTTACGCAAGAAATTTTTGCCCTTGATGCCCCTCCTGCATGCCACTGTCCAGGTCGTGGCACCCTTTAAACAACTTTAAAATCAGTTTTCTGGCCAGAAATGGCTTTTCTAGGTTTTAAAGTTCGCCTTCCCATTGAAGTCTATGGGGTTCGCAAAGTTCGGGAATATTCGCACTTTTTGGCGTAAGTTCGCAAACGCGTTCGTGAACTTTTTGTTTGAGGTTCGCTACATCCCTAACAGGGGAATGTATTAAATATATATTCAGTGCAAACGATGTTTCCTCTGTGGATATTTAATAGGGATTCTTTTTATACCATTTAGGCCGCGTATGAGTTGTATTATATTCCTCCCAAAAGTTTAGGTTAACTTACCACTTTTATATGACCGGGGCATATGTTACTGATTATTTCTGTCCTTAACTGAACCTTTAAACTGTGCCCCCCCATTATTCCTAACTAGCTCATATTTCAGTGAAATGTAAAACTCTCGTGAACAGTTTGACTCATTCCCTTGCCATCTATTCTAAGATATTGTCTCGGAGATAAGGAAATTCCCAGTGAGTCAGATATAATTGCACCCCACAATTACACTGGGATTAAAGGGGAAACTGCATTATTGGGGTACACAGATCTGCCCCCCTCTGATGTATGCAATGCTATCTGCCCTCCCGACTACACTAACATTTTTACAATTATTAAATTCCAGGCCACAGAGAGCGCTCCTGCTATTGGCAGTTTGGAGATCGTGTCTGTTACCAGAGAAGAACTGCCAGGTGTGGATATAGCCTTTTCCTTCTTCAGGTTATTCTTTATCCAGACAAAAGTCAATCCTGGTACGGGGCCATCAGGTAGGTGGGATTCACTCATGTTACATAGTTACATAGGGTTGAGAAAAGACCAGAGTCTATCAAGTTCAACCCTTCCAAGTGTGATCAACAATATATCACTTGCTCATATACATTTATTAATTCTGCTGTGCTATAGGCACCATCTCTCCCTACTATACCTGCTATCCCACAGCCCCAGTCCCTTCCCAGAGGCTATTATCCCCCCACTGCTACTATAGGCACCATCTCTCCCTACTATACCTGCTATCCCACAGCCCCAGTCCCTTCCCAGAGGCTATTATCCCCCCACTGCTACTATAGGCACCATCTCTCCCTACTATACCTGCTATCCCACAGCCCCAGTCCCTTCCCAGAGGCTATTATCCCCCCACTGCTACTATAGGCACCATCTCTCCCTACTATACCTGCTATCCCACAGCCCCAGTCCCTTCCCAGGGGCTATTATCCCCCCACTGCTACTATAGGCACCATCTCTCCCTACTATACCTGCTATCCCACAGCCCCAGTCCCTTCCCAGGGGCTATTATCCCCCCACTGCTACTATAGGCACCATCTCTCCCTACTATACCTGCTATCCCACAGCCCCAGTCCCTTCCCAGGGGCTATTATCCCCCCACTGCTACTATAGGCACCATCTCTCCCTACTATACCTGCTATCCCACAGCCCCAGTCCCTTCCCAGAGGCTATTATCCCCCACTGCTACTATAGGTACCATCTCTCCCTACTATACCTGCTATCCCACAGCCCCAGTCCCTTCCTAGAGGCTATTATCCCCCCACTGCTACTATAGGCACCATCTCTCCCTACTATACCTGCTATCCCACAGCCCCAGTCCCTTCCCAGAGGCTATTATCCCCCCACTGCTACTATAGGCACCATCTCTCCCTACTATACCTGCTATCCCACAGCCCCAGTCCCTTCCCAGAGGCTATTATCCCCCCACTGCTACTATAGGCACCATCTCTCCCTACTATACCTGCTATCCCACAGCCCCAGTCCCTTCCCAGAGGCTATTATCCCACTGCTACTATAGGCACCATCTCTCCCTACTATACCTGCTATCCCACAGCCCCAGTCCCTTCCCAGAGGCTATTATCCCCCCACTGCTACTATAGGCACCATCTCTCCCTACTATACTTGCTATTCCCACAGCCACAGCTGGCTGCACAGTTAAAAGATAACAATATTGCTGTGCTACTTCCTATGTACAATTGTGGCTGTACATGGCATCTCTATAAGACAAGCTTAGACCCCTGTAAGGACAGCTCTGTGCTTAATGAGGACAGAAAATGGATTATGCCAAGTTTTCCGAGGTTGCCGGAGTCTGGCTGACAGCAGCTTGAGAAACAGACAAATTAATCTCATTGTAACCTCAACCCACCCGATTTCTTGTCAGAACAAGAGAAAATTAGAGGCGAATTGTGAATTCTAGACTTAACCTGCAGCAGCTTTTTAGCTTGGCCCTGCTGGGAGTCAAAAGCACAACAATGAAGAATGAGGCTTCTATGCAGTCAGTTCTCCCTTGATCCGAGGATAATAAAGGCACCCAGGGATGGTGTCACGGCAGAGGAAATGTATTGGGCTCCCATATGCCAACAAATGTCTCCATCTTACATGTGGGCACTGAGTACTGAACTACTCGCTCCCCCACTAATCATGCAGCAAACTGGCCTTGTACCCTTATTATCTGTTTTATTGATGAATTAAACCTACCTGTTACTAAAGCCGTATGACACACCACATTGGTCTGTAAAGGGCAACTAAATGTTTGTGGTACTAACCCACAGGGAGTTAGTCGCCCGTGATTAATCTCTGCTACCCCAAAAAGCCTTTCCACCCCTTTCCAATAATCTCCCAGTGGGGCATTACCCTTAATAGGTCCCCGGGACAGCATTTGCATTAATAACAGCATATAAATCAGTATATATGGGTTGAGGTGGCCATACATGGTCCAATCGGGCACAGTATTCAACCAAATTAAATGGGGGCTGGACTGATATATGTACAGACATGTATGCCCACCTTCCAGGTGTTCCTTTTGTTAGGTCTGACAGCTGTTATTCTCCCTAAATGTATGTAATATGTTATATGTGTAATATGTATGTATGTATATCTTTATTTATAAAGTGCTACTTATGTACCCAGCGCTGTACAGTAGAATACATTAATACAGACAGGGGGTTAATAAGATAATAATAGATAAATACAAAGTACAACAATAAATACAGATAAATACAAGATATAGTTGCAATAAGATAAGAGCCAAAGACACAAGAGGATGGAGGTCCCTGCCCCGTAGAGCTTACAATCTAGATGTAAAATGGGCTGTAATTTTCCATTTGTTGCACCCAAATCCCATATTCACTATTTCAAAACCTTACAAATACCCCATTAGTATAAATGCCTTTTCACTTTTAATCGCCGGACCTTTTATTTTCCTATAAAATTGCTTCGCTGAAAACAAAAGTTGTTTTTTTTTCCTTGAGAAACTGGGGACTGGGGAAATCTGTGCCATCCTGAAATCGTTTTCATTAACTTTCCAGCTGCTCGAGGGTTTGCATGGTGTAATGTGCTGGGCCGGCACGTACAGATGTTGCATTTCCAGACAGCCATAAAATACAGCTCTTCATCCCTTCCCATCTGTCCGCTCTCCTTTCCCCCCTCATTAATAGCAACTCCGGAGAAGGTAGCAGTGTGCTGTGTAAGGAGAGAGAAAGATCCTTACTGTATATGTGATGTAGTTCATGCACACAAGGTTAGTAGTAATGTCACCATTGGTACATCTAAAGTGGTCACATGTTGCTTAGCAAGCTGCCATCAGAGTATGCTAGCCCCGCCCAAAGCTTGAGTTACAGACATCCTTTCCACACCTATTAAACTGGCAGCCTAATATTCTACTTCCCACCCCTTGTAAACTTCCATCAGAGTATGCTAGCCCCGCCCAAAGCTTGAGTTACAGACATCCTTGCCACACTTATTAAACTGGCAGCCTAATATTTTACTTCCCACCCCTTGTAAACTTCCATCAGAGTATGCTAGCCCCGCCCAAAGCTTGAGTTACAGACATCCTTGCCACACCTATTAAACTGGCAGCCTAATATTCTACTTCCCACCCCTTGTAAACTGCCATCAGAGTATGCTAGCCCCGCCCAAAGCTTGAGTTACAGACATCCTTGCCACACCTATTAAACTGGCAGCCTAATATTCTACTTCCCACCCCTTGTAAACTGCCATCAGAGTATGCTAGCCCCGCCCAAAGCTTGAGTTACAGACATCCTTGCCACACCTATTAAACTGGCAGCCTAATATTCTACTTCCCACCCCTTGTAAAATGCCATCAGAGTATGCTAGCCCCGCCCAAAGCTTGAGTTACAGACATCCTTGCCACGCCTATTAAACTGTCAGCCTAATACACTAATTGAGTTATGAAGTTCTTCCCACCCCTTGTAAACTGCCATCAGAGTGTTCTAGCCCCACCCACTGCTTGAGTTACAGAACCCCTTCTCACCACTTGTAAACTGAGAATATTCTAGTCCCACCCACTGCCTACAAACTCCATTCCAACCCCCTACAAGTTTCCATAAGAATGTTCTACCCCCACCCCCTGCCTCTCCACCTGTTCAGGCTTTTTATACATATCTATATATATATATACACTCCATAAATAGCACTCACGGCTTGTAAATCAAATAAAAAGCTTTTATTGATATTCCATATCGACGCGTTTCGACCCGCTAGGGATCGTCATCAGGATCCTGATGACGATCCCTAGCGGGTCGAAACGCGTCGATATGGAATATCAATAAAAGCTTTTTATTTGATTTACAAGCCGTGAGTGCTATTTATGGAGTGGATGTAAGATTTGATATGCACCCGGCTCCTGCTCTCTGCGTATGGTGAGTGCCGCTAAATCGGACTTTATATATATATATATATATATATATATATGTGTGTGTGTATTACGGTTGCCACCTCTGCCGGCTTCCTTCTTCAGGCAGCGGGCGGGGGGTTAAGACACAGGAGGCGGGGAGGGGTAGCCAGTGACATCACAGGGGTCGGTTGGTGACATCACAGGGGCGGGCTATGCTGTGCCGATTGGAGGTTGCCCGATCTGCGCCAATTCAAATTAGGAAAACCAGGCAGGCGGTTTTGAACCGGACAGCCCTTCTAAAAACCAGGCTGTCCGGGTCAAAACTGGACAGAGGAGCACAACCCTTTACAAACAAGCCAACGCCCTGGGTGCAGGTCAAAACATAAATATATAGAGACAGAGCACCAAGAGCGCCCTTCCTCAGGGACAAACCTATAATTATTTTCAATAAATGTCCAATAAAAGTCCCCGTGCTTGCACTACCTGCTGATTGGTTGCTATGGGTTACTGCTCTTGGGCAAACTTAGTGCCTTTTACTACATAACCCCCCCTTGTGTATTTACCAAGAGCAGCCAATCATCATTTATATTAGGTCAGTCAAGAACTGAAAGCATAGACCTGATTGGTTGCTGTGGGGAGCAGCCCTGGAGTTATTTACTGTGCTCATAAGTGGGTCCCTCTGCCTTTTTTTACAGAAAACAGTGGGAACGATGAGTCGCCCAAGTGCCATCCTATTCTGCCGGCCAAGTACCTGATCCTCATTGTGGCCCTTCTTCTCCTCACTGTGTTGGCGGTGGCCATTGGTCTAACAGGTGGGTGTATATTGACTAATGTAATAGGCTCTTTATACTTTTACTAGCCAAAATGAATTGGCCTACAGACCTGTCTCTGCTGAATCCTAAGCCAGAGACTCTGGAGCAGCAACGTGAGTTACATCACCAAATTACCCACAATGCATGTAGAACTGCAGTGCCACTGTTGGTAGCCACCATCTTTGGCCACGTCACTTCCGTTCCCAGCATGGATCTAAGTGATCAGGGGATCTATGCTTAGCAACACGGCAGTTCTACATGCAGTACGGGGGCCTGTCTTTCCCATAAGTGCAATATTAATTTTAGTCCAGCTGGGGTACCATGGCATTTAAAGGGGACCTGTCACCCTAAGAAATAATTCCAAATCCTTTTGAATCGGGTTAGTAGAGCAAAATAAACTTTACTTACACTATTTCAATGATTGAATTTATTTTCCCTTCAGTCTTGGAATTAGTAGTCACAGCCAGCAGGCCGGCGCCATTTTGTGTGAAAAGCTTTGTATCATGCCAAAATCTTATGCATTTGCCATTTAGGTGATGTATAGGAAGTGCTGAATGGAAAGGTAAAGTAATTGTTACTAAAAATCTGAGCTGTCAATCATATATTGCCTGCCCCGCCTCTATGCCGCAGGCATAGAGGCGGGGCAGGCAATATATGATTGACAGCTCAGATTTTTAAATACATTTATAACAGGTATAGATGGTTTAATAAGCACAGACAGTCTTCAGTTTCCTATCAGGTCAGCCTAGCTGCTGATTGGTTCCTATCCTACAGTGCCGCCACCCCCCTGCACAGCCTGGGAAAGGAAGCAGCAGGAAGTGGAACAGATGGGCGGGGCTAGTGGGGTTTTTGGATACATTTTTCAATAAATCAGCCTGAAACATTACTTTTTAAAGCCCATTCCTTCTGTATTTATATGAGTACAATTCATTGGCACAATATTCTTTTTCCACGCCAAATGTCCCCTTTAAAATGGGCAAATATAGGGTAACACAGCCGTCCATTTCAAGCCAATCAGCCGTCTGTTAGCTCTCGCCGCTCGGCCTCATTTAGATATTCCTTCATCTCCGCTGTGAGTAAATTTCAGAGTAATTGTGTTCCGAAGTCGGAGAGAGAAATCAATGGCAGCTTAATTAGTCAGACGCCAGGGACCTTTTCCCTCTCTTTTCTTGAGTTAAAACAACTCTGTAAAGCGGGCGAGCGGCTCAGATACGGCGCAGATTGCTTGGGCTTCGGCTGAATTCTCCGGGAATTGCCGGTCGCGCAGCACAATCCTGCTCCGTAATAGGGACTATGGGGCACAGCGGAGAGATTAAGTCTAGGCTATATATCCTACCTAATAAACTGGGATTAAAGGGAAAGTAACAGTGAAATACATCATCTGGTTATTTCTGTGAAACAATAGTTTGATCCCAACTAAGATATAATTACCCCCTATTGGGGGCAGAACAGCCCTATTGGGTTTATTTCATGGTTAAATGATTCCCTTTTCTCTGTAATAATAAAACAGTACCTGTACTTGATCCCAACTAAGATATAATTACCCCTTATTGGGGCAGAACAGCCCTATTGGGTTTATTTAATGGTTAAATGATTCCCTTTTCTCTGTAATAATAAAACAGTACCTGTACTTGATCCCAACTAAGATATAATTACCCCTTATTGGGGCAGAACAGCCCTATTGGGTTTATTTAATGGTTAAATGATTCCCTTTTCTCTGTAATAATAAAATAGTACCTGTACTTGATCCCAACTAAGATATAATTACCCCTTATTGGGGGCAGAACAGCCCTATTGGGTTTATTTAATGGTTAAATGATTCCCTTTTCTCTGTAATAATAAAACAGTACCTGTACTTGATCCCAACTAAGATATAATTACCCCTTATTGGGGCAGAACAGTCCTATTGGGTTTATTTCATGGTTAAATGATTCCCTTTTCTCTGTAATAATAAAACAGTACCTGTACTTGATCCCAACTAAGATATAATTACCCCTTATTGGGGCAGAACAGCCCTATTGGGTTTATTTAATGGTTAAATGATTCCCTTTTCTCTGTAATAATAAAACAGTACCTGTACTTGATCCCAACTAAGATATAATTACCCCTTATTGGGGCAGAACAGCCCTATTGGGTTTATTTAATGGTTAAATGATTCCCTTTTCTCTGTAATAATAAAACAGTACCTGTACTTGATCCCAACTAAGATATAATTACCCCTTATTGGGGGCAGAAGAGTCCTATTGGGTTTAATTAATGTTTTATTAATTTTTAGTAGACTTAAGGTATAGAGACCCAAATTACGTAAATACCCCTTATCCGGAATACCCTTGGTCCTGAGCATTCTGTATAACGGGTCCTATACCTGTAATGGCCCTCTGGGTAACTGGGGCCCCTCAGTTGGGAGCCCTGCCAACAAGCAATGCCTCTTACATGAGTGGTAGCACCAGGGCTCGTCTTATAATTGGGACCATTTTGTCCCCTACACAAGGTGTTGGCAGCTGGCACAGGGGGGGGGGCAAATAGTCCCTCCCTCTCGCTTTTTCCATGTAACGGATGGTGTAACCCCGCCTTTTCACCTCTCTTTCTCTTGTTCCATTGGCCCCCAACATTTCATGGCACAATGTGGCGCCCAAGTACTGGGCACACTAAGCATACTATATACTATATACTATCCTGCCCTATTGGGCCCAATAGGTCCAACTGACCTAAGGCTGGCCCTGTGTAGGACCCCTGACACCCTCAGATTAACCCAACACTTTGTCCATGTTCCCCAAACTCCGCCCACTCCCCTACACAAGCCCTGCCCCTATCATGGTCTGCAAATCTTGCTTTTTGATAATTGAACCGCTGAGTGCAGTACCCCCTGTAACCCCCTGATGGCAGCTTTGAGTCTGCACACTAATAGTGCGCTGGGTGGATGTTTTGGGAGAAATCCCTCTGTGTGGGCACTGCCAGGCCGATGCATTAAATGGCATTAGACTCTGACTGTCATGGGGGTTAGTGGCATTTCTTAACCTGCATTTTTGTGTGAGCAGAAAAAACACTGCAGGAAGGGGGCGTATTTTCTATTTAGACACCCACGGGCACATACCTATGGCTACCGCTTTAGAGGCATGGCCCTATAGCCAAAAACCTATATTCATCATTATAGTAATCCCTTTATTAATTATTATAGGAATCACTGTACCACTCGCTACATTAATGACTATATTAATGACTATATTAATGGCTACACATTGATCTTTCTCTCCAGTTCACTTCACTTGCCCAGGAAAGATTCGCTGCCAGTCGTCCTCTAAATGTATAAAAAGAACAGAAAGGTGCAACGGGGTTTTCGACTGCCCAGAAGGAGATGACGAATACAGATGTGGTATTGTTCCTGCCCTGCCTCCCCTCCAATACCCACCTTTTGCCCCCCATTAGCAGGCAAATTAATTGCACCCTACCTACTACAGACTGACGTTATGATGGTTTCTGCACATAAAATGGCCACAGCTGCCATACTGCTTGTCTCACTTGAGGCATTCTTTGTCACCCAGGGATTCTTTACCTTTGGGTTACTAGTCAGCGCATCTCACCATGATTGCATTTTAATGGGGCGGTACACCTTTAAGTTAACTTTTAAAATGTTATACAATGGCAAATTCTAAGCAACTTTTCAATTGGTCTTCATTTTTTACCTTTTTATCGTTTTATTTTTTTTTTATAGTTTTATGAATTATTTACCTTCTTCTTCTGCTTCTTTCCAGCTTTCAAAAGGGAGGGGTCACTGACCCCGGCAGCCAAAAAAATATATCTCTTTGAGGCTCCAGTTTTATTGTTATCGTTACTTTTTATTACTTATCTTTCTATACAGCCCCCTCTCCTATTCATATATCAGTCACTCTCTCAAACCGCTCCCTGGTTACTAAGGTAAGTTGGACCCTAGCAACCAGATAGCTGCTGAAGTTTCAAACTGGAGAGCTGTGGAATAAAAATCATTACAAAACTACCATTAATAAAAAGTAAAGACCAGCTGCAAATTGCCTCAGAATATTACTCTCTACATCATACTAAAAGCAAACTCCCCCTTTAAACCATGAAACATGTAGTTCAATAACAGAAATATAAACTCTCATAACAAATGCATGTAAAATTGCTCGGACTGCACAGTTTACAGTTAATTATTTTTTCCCTAGTTTTCAATATATTAGCAGTTTTTATACTGCTAAATGTGTCAGGTCAGCTAAATTGACATCAGGTGGCGCTGTTTAAAATTCATTGTATTGGGTATGTGAAACTCCTAACATCTTGAAAATTAGGGAAAAAAATAACTGCAAATGTGCTTAGGGTATGATTTATTTGTTTTGGGGTTTATCTTTTCTTTCTTGTTGTTGTTGTTATTGTTATTATTAATGATAACAACAACAACAACAACAACAATAATAATAAAAAAAAATTAAGTAAATCAAAAACTAGCCAAAACATGACTCCCATTTGGACCATTTAAGCTATTGAATGTAGTACCAGTCAGGCTGTTTATATTTTCTGCACTACTGGTTCTGACTCCTGAAACAATGTAGAAAAACCAGCTAAATACTATAGACAGGGTAACCATACTTCTGGTACATTGTTCCCAAAACAGTCTTTGGGTGTAGTTCCCCTTTAATGACACTTTCTGCCCTACGTGTCCCGTTCCCTCGCCCATACCCCTGCCCACGTTCTGTTTCAGCGAGGCTGAGTGGAAGGAATTCCGTGCTACAAGCTTACACAGCGGGGTCGTGGAGAACAGTCTGCTCGGATGAATGGAAAGGCTTGTATGGGAATCTGACGTGTAAGCAATTAGGTTTCTCAAGGTAATAAGCGGTACTGCCGCTTTAATGATCTTGCTGAATGTCCCTCTGTTCGATGGGGAGGAACGTGCTGTAACTTTCAGCAAAACCTGGGAGACCCACAGAGCGGTAGCCATTTAAAGGGCCACTATATTGTGCATGTATGAGCTTAGGGGGCTGTTCCTGCTGAACTGTTCTCAGTACATCCTACTGATGCTTTCACTCCCTTCTCTCCTCTTGTACCTCTCTACCCTCTTCTGTGCTTTATCCCACTTTCTTCCTTTCTCCTTTATCTCACTTGAAAGCCAATCCTGTACCTGGGGGTTAATGAGAGCCATTCTGGTACCTGGGGGTTAATGAGAGCCATTCTGGTACCTGGGGTTAATGAGAGCCATTCTGGTACCTGGGGTTAATGAGAGCCATTCTGGTACCTGGGGTTAATGAGAGCCATTCTGGTACCTGGGGTTAATGAGAGCCATTCTGGTACCTGGGGGTTAATGAGAGCCATTCTGGTACCTGGGATTAATGAGAGCCATTCTGGTACCTGGGATTAATGAGAGCCATTCTGGTACCTGGGGTTAATGAGAGCCATTCTGGTACCTGGGGTTAATGAGAGCCATTCTGGTACCTGGGGTTAATGAGAGCCATTCTGGTACCTGGGGGTTAATGAGAGCCATTCTGGTACCTGGGATTAATGAGAGCCATTCTGGTACCTGGGGTTAATGAGAGCCATTCTGGTACCTGGGGTTAATGAGAGCCATTCTGGTACCTGGGGGTTAACGAAAGCCATTCTGGTACCTGGGGTTAATGAGAGCCATTCAGGTACCTGGGGTTAATGAGAGCCATTCTGGTACCTAGGGGTTAATGAGAGCCATTCTGGTACCTGGGGTTAATGAGAGCCATTCTGGTAGCTGGGGTTAATGAGAGCCATTCTGGTAGCTGGGGTTAATGAGAGCCATTCTGGTACCTGGGGTTAATGAGAGCCATTCTGGTACCTGGGGGTTAACGAAAGTCATTCTGGTACCTGGGTTTTAATGAGAGCCATTCTGGTACCTGGGGTTAATGAGAGCCATTCAGGTACCTGGGGTTAATGAGAGCCATTCTGGTACCTGGGGTTAATGAGAGCCATTCTGGAACCTGGGGGTTAATGAGAGCCATTCTGGTACCTGGGGTTAATGAGAGCCATTCTGGTACCTGGGGGTTAATGAGAGCCATTCAGGTACCTTGGGGTTAATGAGAGCCATTCTGGTACCTGGGGGTTAATGAGAGCCATTCTGGTACCTGGGGTTAATGAGAGCCATTCTGGAACCTGGGGGTTAATGAGAGCCATTCTGGTACCTGGGGGTTAATGAGAGCCATTCTGGTGCCTGGGGTTAATGAGAGCCATTCTGGAACCTGGGGGTTAATGAGAGCTATTCAGGTACCTGGGGGTTAATGAGAGCCATTCTGGTACCTGGGGGTTAATGAGAGCCATTCTGGTACCTGGGGTTAATGAGAGCCATTCTGGTACCTTCGGTTAATGAGAGCCATTCTGGTACCTGGGGGTTAATGAGAGCCATTCTGGTACCTGGGGGTTAATGAGAGCCATTCTGGTACCTGGGGTTAATGAGAGCCATTCTGGAACCTGGGGGTTAATGAGAGCCAATCAGGTACCTGGGGGTTAATGAGAGCCATTCTGGTACCTGGGGGTTAATGAGAGCCATTCTGGTACCTGGGGGTTAATGAGAGCCATTCTGGTACCTGGGGTTAATGAGAGCCATTCTGGTACCTGGGGTTAATGAGAGCCATTCTGGTACCTGGGGGTTAATGAGAGCCATTCTGGTACCTGGGGTTAATGAGAGCCATTCTGGTACCTGGGGGTTAATGAGAGCCATTCTGGTACCTGGGGTTAATGAGAGCCATTCTTGAACCTGGGGGTTAATGAGAGCCAATCAGGTACCTGGGGGTTAATGAGAGCCATTCTGGTACCTGGGGGTTAATGAGAGCCATTCTGTTACCTTGGGGTTAACGAAAGTCATTCTGGTACCTGGGGTTAATGAGAGCCATTCTGGTACCTGGGGGTTAACGAAAGTCATTCTGGTACCTGGGGTTAATGAGAGCCATTCTGGTACCTGGGGTTAATGAGAGCCATTCTGGTACCTGGGGTTAATGAGAGCCATTCTGGTACCTGGGGTTAATGAGAGCCATTCTGGTACCTGGGGTTAATGAGAGCCATTCTGGTACCTGGGGGTTAATGAGAGCCATTCTGGTACCTGGGATTAATGAGAGCCATTCTGGTACCTGGGGTTAATGAGAGCCATTCTGGTACCTGGGGTTAATGAGAGCCATTCTGGTACCTGGGGTTAATGAGAGTCATTCTGGTACCTGGGGTTAATGAGAGCCATTCTGGTACCTGGGGGTTAATGAGAGCCATTCTGGTACCTGGGATTAATGAGAGCCATTCTGGTACCTGGGGTTAATGAGAGCCATTCTGGTACCTGGGGTTAATGAGAGCCATTCTGGTACCTGGGGGTTAACGAAAGCCATTCTGGTACCTGGGGTTAATGAGAGCCATTCAGGTACCTGGGGTTAATGAGAGCCATTCTGGTACCTGGGGGTTAATGAGAGCCATTCTGGTACCTGGGGTTAATGAGAGCCATTCTGGTACCTGGGGTTAATGAGAGCCATTCTGGTAGCTGGGGTTAATGAGAGCCATTCTGGTACCTGGGGTTAATGAGAGCCATTCTGGTACCTGGGGGTTAATGAAAGTCATTCTGGTACCTGGGTTTTAATGAGAGCCATTCTGGTACCTGGGGTTAATGAGAGCCATTCAGGTACCTGGGGTTAATGAGAGCCATTCTGGTACCTGGGGTTAATGAGAGCCATTCTGGTAGCTGGGGTTAATGAGAGCCATTCTGGTACCTGGGGTTAATGAGAGCCATTCTGGTACCTGGGGGTTAATGAGAGCCATTCAGGTACCTGGGGGTTAATGAGAGCCATTCTGGTACCTGGGGGTTAATGAGAGCCATTCTGGTACCTGGGGTTAATGAGAGCCATTCTGGAACCTGGGGGTTAATGAGAGCCATTCAGGTACCTGGGGGTTAATGAGAGCCATTCAGGTACCTGGGGGTTAATGAGAGCCATTCTGGTACCTGGGGTTAATGAGAGCCATTCTGGAACCTGGGGGTTAATGAGAGCCATTCAGGTACCTGGGGGTTAATGAGAGCCATTCTGGTACCTGGGGGTTATTGAGAGCCATTCTGGTGCCTGGGGTTAATGAGAGCCATTCTGGAACCTGGGGGTTAATGAGAGCTATTCAGGTACCTGGGGGTTAATGAGAGCCATTCTGGTACCTGGGGGTTAATGAGAGCCATTCTGGTACCTGGGGTTAATGAGAGCCATTCTGGTACCTTCGGTTAATGAGAGCCATTCTGGTACCTGGGGGTTAATGAGAGCCATTCTGGTACCTGGGGGTTAATGAGAGCCATTCTGGTGCCTGGGGTTAATGAGAGCCATTCTGGTGCCTGGGGTTAATGAGAGCCATTCTGGAACCTGGGGGTTAATGAGAGCCAATCAGGTACCTGGGGGTTAATGAGAGCCATTCTGGTACCTGGGGGTTAATGAGAGCCATTCTGTTACCTTGGGGTTAACGAAAGTCATTCTGGTACCTGGGGTTAATGAGAGCCATTCTGGTACCTGGGGGTTAACGAAAGTCATTCTGGTACCTGGGGTTAATGAGAGCCATTCTGGTACCTGGGGTTAATGAGAGCCATTCTGGTACCTGGGGTTAATGAGAGCCATTCTGGTACCTGGGGTTAATGAGAGCCATTCTGGTACCTGGGGTTAATGAGAGCCATTCTGGTACCTGGGGGTTAATGAGAGCCATTCTGGTACCTGGGATTAATGAGAGCCATTCTGGTACCTGGGGGTTAATGAGAGCCATTCTGGTACCTGGGATTAATGAGAGCCATTCTGGTACCTGGGGTTAATGAGAGCCATTCTGGTACCTGGGGGTTAACGAAAGCCATTCTGGTACCTGGGGTTAATGAGAGCCATTCAGGTACCTGGGGTTAATGAGAGCCATTCTGGTACCTGGGGGTTAATGAGAGCCATTCTGGTACCTGGGGTTAATGAGAGCCATTCTGGTACCTGGGGTTGATGAGAGCCATTCTGGTAGCTGGGGTTAATGAGAGCCATTCTGGTACCTGGGGTTAATGAGAGCCATTCTGGTACCTGGGGGTTAATGAAAGCCATTCTGGTACCTGGGGGTTAATGAGAGCCATTCTGGTACCTGGGGGTTAATGAGAGCCATTCAGGTACCTGGGGTTAATGAGAGCCATTCTGGTACCTGGGGTTAATGAGAGCCATTCTGGTAGCTGGGGTTAATGAGAGCCATTCTGGTACCTGGGGTTAATGAGAGCCATTCTGGTACCTGGGGGTTAATGAGAGCCATTCAGGTACCTTGGGGTTAATGAGAGCCATTCTGGTACCTGGGGGTTAATGAGAGCCATTCTGGTACCTGGGGTTAATGAGAGCCATTCTGGAACCTGGGGGTTAATGAGAGCCATTCAGGTACCTGGGGGTTAATGAGAGCCATTCAGGTACCTGGGGGTTAATGAGAGCCATTCTGGTACCTGGGGTTAATGAGAGCCATTCTGGAACCTGGGGGTTAATGAGAGCCATTCAGGTACCTGGGGGTTAATGAGAGCCATTCTGGTACCTGGGGGTTAATGAGAGCCATTCTGGTGCCTGGGGTTAATGAGAGCCATTCTGGAACCTGGGGGTTAATGAGAGCTATTCAGGTACCTGGGGGTTAATGAGAGCCATTCTGGTACCTGGGGGTTAATGAGAGCCATTCTGGTACCTGGGGTTAATGAGAGCCATTCTGGTACCTTCGGTTAATGAGAGCCATTCTGGTACCTGGGGGTTAATGAGAGCCATTCTGGTACCTGGGGGTTAATGAGAGCCATTCTGGTGCCTGGGGTTAATGAGAGCCATTCTGGAACCTGGGGGTTAATGAGAGCCAATCAGGTACCTGGGGGTTAATGAGAGCCATTCTGGTACCTGGGGTTAATGAGAGCCATTCTGGTACCTGGGGTTAATGAGAGCCATTCTGGTACCTGGGGTTAATGAGAGCCATTCTGGTACCTGGGGTTAATGAAAGCCATTGCGGTACCTGGGATTAATGATCTGGGGGTTAATGAGAGTCATGGTGGTACCTGGGGGTTAATGAGAGTCATGGTGGTACCTGGGGGTTAATGAGAGTCATGGTGGTACCTGGGGGTTAATAAGAGTCATTGTGGTACCTGGGGGTTAATGAGAGTCATGGTGGTACCTGGGGGTTAATGAGAGTCATGGTGGTACCTGGGGGTTAATGAGAGTCATGGTGGTACCTGGGGGTTAATGAGAGTCATGGTGGTACCTGGGGGTTAATGAGAGTCATGGTGGTACCTGGGGGTTAATGAGAGTCATGGTGGTACCTGGGGGTTAATGAGAAGTCATGGTGGTACCTGGGGGTTAATGAGAGTCATGGTGGTACCTGGGGGTTAATGAGACTGCAGTAAGAAGCTTTACTATTATTTATTTTCTATCATTTGTTGAATTTTGTGTTGCTGTTCTGATACCGACTGTCACTTTGCAGCTACGTGAGTTCTATTTATTTGCCTGTGGAGGCTGTTGAAGAACAATTTAGGAGACATTTTGTCTCGGTTACACCATCTCCAAAGTTTGCTGGCCAAACCAGTTTGTTACAGCAGCTAATAAACCCAAGGTAAGATTGGTACTGATAAGGAACATAAAGAAATAGATTATTATATTTGCATAGTTTTATGGTATCTCTCTGTACTTAGGGGGCTGTCCCTGCTGAATTGTGCTTAGTACAGGGGGAATCCCTATGTGCCATAGTTTTATGGTATCTCTCTGTACAGGCTATGAGCAAACTTAGGGGGCTGTTCCTGCTGAATTGTGCTTAGTACAGGGGGAATCCCTATGTGCCATAGTTTTATGGTATCTCTCTGTACAGGCTATGAGCAAACTTAGGGGGCTGTTCCTGCTGAATTGTGCTTAGTACAGGGGAATCCCTATGTGCCATAGTTTTATGGTATCTCTCTGTACAGGCTATGAGCAAACTTAGGGGGCTGTTCCTGCTGAATTGTGCTTAGTACAGGGGAATCTCTATGTGCCATAGTTTTATGGTATCTCTCTGTACAGGCTATGGGCAAACTTAGGGGGCTGTTCCTGCTGAATTGTGCTTAGTACAGGGGAATCCCTATGTGCCATAGTTTTATGGTATCTCTCTGTACAGGCTATGGGCAAACTTAGGGGGCTGTTCCTGCTGAATTGTGCTTAGTACAGGGGAATCCCTATGTGCCATAGTTTTATGGTATCTCTCTGTACAGGCTATGAGCAAACTTAGGGGGCTGTTCCTGCTGAATTGTGCTTAGTACAGGGGAATCCTTATGTGCCATAGTTTTATGGTATCTCTCTGTACAGGCTATGAGCAAACTTAGGGGGCTGTTCCTGCTGAATTGTGCTTAGTACAGGGGAATCCTTATGTGCCATAGTTTTATGGTATCTCTCTGTACAGGCTATGAGCAAACTTAGGGGGCTGTTCCTGCTGAATTGTGCTTAGTACAGGGGAATCCCTATGTGCCATAGTTTTATGGTATCTCTCTGTACAGGCTATGAGCAAACTTAGGGGGCTGTTCCTGCTGAATTGTGCTTAGTACAGGGGAATCCCTATGCTGCCATAGTTTTATGGTATCTCTCTGTACAGGCTATGAGCAAACTTAGGGGGCTGTTCCTGCTGGAAGGACAGAAACACAATGGGAGATAATGGAGGTTTGCGTAAGAATGAAACTGCCAGTTCAGTAACAGCACTGGATACCCCCTTGATTTCTTTAATCCTCCCCAACCAGGGGGGAGACGCACATTTCCTACACAGCTTGTCTCCCCCCAAACTGCCACAAGCGACAATCAAAGCTCCCAGTCGCCTTTGTTCCCACAGAAATACAGACGTTCTGAAGCCGTTTCAGATAAAAATGGAAATGATGATATTCAGTGGAACTGCATAAATCCCCGGCGCTGCTGCCGTTACCCTCACAGTCAGGCCGCTGCCAATAGAATTCCGTGAATAATCCGCCAGTCCCGCTGCCTGTTCGCTAACTGCCTCCCGTGGGCTCTTATTGAGAGCGAGGGGGACATTCTGCTTCTATGGAGAGATTTAACAACATTTATACAATTTCCCAAGCCATAAATATTTTTTTAGTAATCAAAATGCCTTTTTTTCCTATAAATATCTGCAATTGGGGCCTCACTTGTCAAGGCTCTTTTACTAATACAGGTTCGGGATCCCTTATCCGGAAACCTGTTATCCAGAAAGTTCCAAATTATGGAAAGGTCGTCTCCCATAGACTCCATTATAAGCAATTCATTTTAATTTTATAAAATGATTCCCTTTTCTCTGTAATAATAAAACAGTACCTGTACTTGATCCCAACTAAGATATAATTACCCCTTATTGGGGGCAGAACAGCCCTATTGGGTTTATTTAATGGTTAAATGATTCCCTTTTCTCTGTAATAATAAAACAGTACCTGTACTTGATCCCAACTAAGATATAATTACCCCTTATTGGGGGCAGAACAGCCCTATTGGGTTTATTTAATGGTTAAATGATTCCCTTTTCTCTGTAATAATAAAACAGTACCTGTACTTGATCCCAACTAAGATATAATTACCCCTTATTGGGGCAGAACAGCCCTATTGGGTTTATTTAATGGTTAAATGATTCCCTTTTCTCTGTAATAATAAAACAGTACCTGTACTTGATCCCAACTAAGATATAATTACCCCTTATTGGGGCAGAACAGCCCTATTGGGTTTATTTCATGGTTAAATGATTCCCTTTTCTCTGTAATAATAAAACAGTACCTGTACTTGATCCCAACTAAGATATAATTACCCCTTATTGGGGCAGAACTGTCCTATTGGGTTTATTCAATATTTAAATAATTTAAAAGATCCCCATCTGGAAAACCCCAGGTCCCAAGCATTCTGGATACCAGGTCCCATACCTGTACTGGCTAATCTGCAACCAATCAGGTTTTTACTTTTATTCCCCTACCTGAATTTAGTTGAGCACTGTTTGGTTGCTAGGGGTTACTGCCCAGGTGCAAACAGGTGCAGTGTTAGTGGATGAGCTTTAGTTTAGATTAATTTTCTTTTCTTCTGGGACAGATTTGCTCATTACAACCAAAAGAAAACTAGTTACAACCAAAGAAAAGTAATTAATCAATCAAGATATTTTTGGACTTTGCCACGCCCCTGATCATTCCATTCCATTCATTCTGTTCCATTCAGCATTAGTATTATGAGACCCAGACTCCAAATCCACCCACGTGATTGGCCACAATTGCAAAACCAGCCCTTAGGGCCCAGGATTGGCTGACAAACCACGGTGGCCCTTGTCTCCCCTAGGCCAGAGGATCAGTTGGTCTGGGCCTGTATAGAGAGATAGCAAAGCAGCAGCGACCGCACCTACTGACCCACAATGTCACCATTTGTACATTATTTGTGTAGCGGAAAAGATTATTTTGTTTTTGTTTTTGCTTTGTTAGTGAATATTGCTCCTCGGGAAATGTCATCACTCTAAAGTGTGTCGGTAAGTACTGACTAATAAAAAATAAATATTGGCAACTATGTAGCACCCCCTCTGGATGTTGTCTGTAACTACACTTTCTCTGTTTGCAGTATGTGGCCTTAGGCCCAGTTACACATCTTCAGCCCGTATCGTTGGTGGCAATGTGTCTGCCGTGGGGCAATGGCCGTGGCAGGCCAGTCTCGTCTTCCAGGGCGTCCATCTGTGCGGAGGGTCCCTCATTACCCCTCAGTGGATCGTAACAGCTGCCCACTGTGTTTATGAGTATGACACTGAGGACGAGTCTCTTTTAAAGGGCAATTTACCTTTAAATTAACTTTTAATATGATCTAGACATTATATTTTTTATGGTTTTTCAGTTTTCATGATCCTAAATACATTATACAGTGAGGGGCAGAAGTAGTGGCACCTAAAATACATTAATTACAATGAGAGACAGAGGGTGCTGGCACCAAAAATGTATTAAATACAGTGAGAAGCAGTGGGAACTGTATTGCCTCTCATTGTATTTGGAGCTAATTACCCTTCCATAAAGCAGGTTTCTTGAAGTCTAGATAAGATTCAAACATTGTAGAAATCAAAATGAAGGCAGAAATTGTTTGAATTGCTAAACATGCTCACTTACTGGGCACTGGAGGAAGCAGCGGGATGTTGGGGGGAGCAGGAGGATGCTTGGGGGGATGCCTGGGAGAACCAGGAGGATGCTGGGGGGGATGCCTGGGAGAAGCAGGAGGATGCTTGGGGGGCCCTGTGGGAAGTAGGAGTATTCTGGGGGGAGCTGAAGGATGTTTGGGGGGGCTGGGGGAAGCAGGAGGATGCTGCGGGTGCCCTGGGGGAAGCAGAAGGATGCTGGGGGGAGCTGGAGGATACTTGGGGGCCCTGGAGGAAGCGGGAGGATGCTGGGGGGAGCCAGAGGATACTGGAGGACGCTGGGGGGGAGAGGAAGGATGCGAGGGGGAGCGGGAGGAAGCTGTAAGGAAGCAGTGGGGAGCGGGCCATAGTATGAGTAATTTGGGGAGGACCACCAATGTTTTAGGGGGCCCTGGGCTAGCTAGCAATGTTTTAGGGGTTACCTGCCCTGGCACCAATGCAAAATGTAACCCCTGGCTACCAATGTTTTAGGGGGCCCTGGCTACCAATGTCTATGTGTCCTTTGTATTGATGGGAGGAGTCACTGGGGGAGGAGCCATTGGGGCCGTGGGAGGAGGGGGGCCCAGAAAATTTTATTGTGAGGGGCCCCGTGATTTCTGATGGTAGCCCTGCATGACAGAATCCCTTTAATCCATCTGCCCACAGCCTGCTTTACCCTGAATGGTGGCGTGTCCAGGTGGGGCAGGTGAGCCAAGCCTCTGAATCAGCCCAGACTGCGGTGCCGGTGCAGAAGATCATATATCACAGCAAATACAGGTCCAGCACCATGGCCAACGACATCGCCCTCATCAGACTCGCAAGTCCGTTCACATTCAACGGTAAGATTCCCGCAGCAATAGGGGCAACGCAATAAGGGCCTATGGACTGTAAGAACCGATACTGAACTGGACCCCAACCCTATTTACAGATAGTGTGATTGTACATTCCTGCCTCAAGCATCACAGACCCAGGAACAGCCATTAAATATATATGAATATCAGGTTGGGTCTGAAGAAGGACCATGGGACCAAGGCTGTAGTATCTACGTTTGTGGTCAGCTCTATTCTGTGCTAGTGTTTCCTTGGCAACAAGGAGTAGCTTACACTAAAAGGTTTAACATGCTGATTAAATATCAATTTCCCTTATGTGTACATTATAAAAAAAGGCATTTAGTTGGGTTAACTTGCCCTTTCAGTTTTATCTCTTGGGTTTGTGCACCACCTATAATAATTTTTGCCATCTGTGTCTAGCCCTGCACTGGGCCACCGGGACACTGGGAGAAGAGGGGTGGTTCTGTGGCAGGGGGAAGGAGGGGTAGTTCCGTGGCAGGGGGAAGGAGGGGTGGTTCTGTGGCAGGGGGAAGGAGGGGTAGTTCCATGGCAGGGGGAAGGAGGAGTGGTTCCGTGGCAGGGGGAAGGAGGGGTGGTTCCGTGGCAGGGGGAAGGAGGGGTGGTTCCGTGGCAGGGGGAAGGAGGGGTGGTTCCGTGGCAGGGGGAAGGAGGGGTGGTTCTGTGGCAGGGGGAAGGAGGGGTGGTTCCGTGGCAGGGGGAAGGAGGGGTAGTTCCGTGGCAGGGGGAAGGAGGGGTGGTTCCGTGGCAGGGGGAAGGAGGGGTGGTTCCGTGGCAGGGGAAGGAGGGGTGGTTCAGTGGCGGGGGGAAGGAGGGGTGGTTCCGTGGCGGGGGGAAGGAGGGGTGGTTCCGTGGCGGGGGGAAGGAGGGGTGGTTCCGTGGCAGGGGGAAGGAGGGGTGGTTCCGTGGCAGGGGAAGGAGGGGTGCTTTTGGTGGTCAGGGGTGGTAGGTGGAAGCAGGACCTTCAATGGGCCCTTGGGTCTCCAGTCTGCGTGTAACTTCACTAGGTGCAGTTGAACCAATCCATTAGCTGATCGTAGTATAAGAATATGTTCAGGACTGGATCCCCCTGCAACCAATCAGGGAATTAGAATATTCAAATCCAAGGACAATTTATACCCAATCAGAAAACCGCACCTTTGCAACACAATGGCCAAATAGCAAATTTCTCCTCCTCCTCGCCACAATTAGATAAACTATAAAGGGAATAGAATTGGAGAATCAGAGGCCTCTGTCCCCAAGAGCTTACAGTCTAAAGCAGTGATCTCCAACCTTTGGCTTGTAAGCTACATGTTCCCCACCACCCCCTTTGATGTTGCTCCCAGTGGCCACAAAGTAGGTACCATTTTTAAATTTCTGGCTTGGAGAAGCCCAGAGACACCATTTAACTCCAAGCAGAGCCTCCTGCAGGCCAGCAGTCCCCATGGGGCTACTAAATAGCCAATCACAGCCCTTATTTGTCACCTCCAAAGAACTTTTTTCATGCTTGTGTGGCTCCCCAACACTTTTGAATGAGGTTGGGGATCCCTGGTCTAAAGAAAGTGGAACAACAAACAGACACAGCTACACATTATATCAATATATGTTCCAGATTGGATCAGACTGCAAAGAGGTGCTACGTTTAATGGACTTGGCACAGAAATGCCCATTTTATGAGTTCTCACAGGGGTCCGGAGAATGGAGGTTTTAAAAGACATTCACTGATCCAACTGTTATTGTTTAAAATGATCAGACAGGGAGTAAGTCATGCACTCATTAGAGTTGGTCCATTGTGGCTGCTGCCTGTTCAGTTGCACAGTGCCATCTAGTGGCCAGTAAAGGCCAGTGCAGAACATTGTGGGAAATCATTAACAGCAGCAGATAATAGTGGCAAGAAATGTGTTTCATGCTTTGATGAAAAATATTCAATTTTTCGTTTTCCTTTTTAACATGTTAAGGGCTATAGGGATCATAAACAAGTGCAAAAGAATGCTGCTTTTTACAGTAAAGTGTGCCTGAGTCTGAGCTTTCAGCCAGCGCTACACATTAGAACTGCTTTCAGCTAAATTATTGTTTCTCCTACTCCCATGTAACTGGAGGAGTCCCAAGCCGGACTTGGATTTCTTACTATTGAGTGCTATTCTGATACCTACTGGGAGCTGCTATCTTGCTCCCTTCCCATTGTTCTGCTGATCGGCTGCTGGGGGTGAGGGGGGGGGATATCACTCCAACTTGCAGCGCAGCAGTAAAGTGTGCCTGAGTCTGAGCTTTCAGCCAGTGCTACTCATTAGAACTGCTTTCAGCTAACCTATTGTTTCTCCTACTCCCATGTAACTGGAGGAGTCCCAAGCCGGACTTGGATTTCTTACTATTGAGTGCTATTCTGATACCTACTGGGAGCTGCTATCTTGCCCCCTTCCCATTGTTCTGCTGATCGGCTGCTGGGGGGGAGGGGGGGATATCACTCCAACTTGCAGCGCAGCAGTAAAGTGAGACTGAAGTTTATCAGAGCACAGGTCACATGGCTGTGGCACCCTGGGAAATTAAGAATATGGCTAGCCCCATGGGAAAAACAGATAACAATGCAGGATTCTGCTGGAGAAGCTCTATTAACTGATGGGTTTGAAAAAAAAACACATTTCCCATGACAGTATTGCTTTAAACTCTAAACTCTGAAGGAACAATATGGCAGCTCCTGCCCGATGCCTAAGTTTTTTAAAATTTAAATTAATGTCACTGCGCCAAACCCTCCAATTTTATTGCGAATTAAAATGAATATGAATGAGTTAATAGATTCAATGGCTGACTAAAGCAGAGAACCAATCACAAGCCAGCGAGTACCCTAAGCATTATTTACTGTGTTCCATAACTGCGGGTTTAGCTGCAGATGCTCCTGAATAAATATGTGTTTATGTAATTATTAGGCTCCATACAGCCAATCTGTCTGCCAAACTACAGAGAGGATTTTCCGGAGGGTAAAATCTGTTGGATATCGGGCTGGGGAGCGACAGAGGAAGGGGGTAAGTACCTCCCAGCTATTAGTATTGTTTAACTGTGTATGGAGAACACTGCTCATTCATAGAACCATATACATTAATATACAGGTATGGGACCCATTATCCAGAATGCTCGGGACCTGGGGTTTTCGGGATAAGGAGTCTTTCTGTAATTCAGATCTTGTCTACTAAAAAAATTAGTTAAACAGTAATTAAACCCAATAGGATTGTTTTGCCCAATAGGATTAATTGTATCTTAGTTGGTATCAAGTACAGGTACTGTTTTATTATTACAGAGAAAAGGGAATCATTTAACCATTAATTAAACCCAATAGGGCTGTTCTGCCCCAATAAGGGGTAATTATATCTTAGTTGGGATCAAGTACAGGTACTGTTTTATTATTACAGAGAAAAGGGAATCATTTAACCATTAAATAAACCCAATAGGGCTGTTCTGCCCCCAATAAGGGGTAATTATATCTTAGTTGGGATCAAGTACAGGTACTGTTTTATTATTACAGAGAAAAGGGAATCATTTAACCATTAAATAAACCCAATAGGGCTGTTCTGCCCCAATAAGGGGTAATTATATCTTAGTTGGGATCAATTACAGGTACTGTTTTATTATTACAGAGAAAAGGGAATCATTTAACCATTAAATAAACCCAATAGGGCTGTTCTGCCCCAATAAGGGGTAATTATATCTTAGTTGGGATCAATTACAGGTACTGTTTTATTATTACAGAGAAAAGGGAATCATTTAACCATTAAATAAACCCAATAGGGCTGTTCTGCCCCAATAAGGGGTAATTATATCTTAGTTGGGATCAAGTACAGGTACTGTTTTATTATTTCAGAGAAAAGGGAATCATTTAACCATTAATTAAACCCAATAGGGCTGTTCTGCCCCAATAAGGGGTAATTATATCTTAGTTGGGATCAAGTACAGGTACTGTTTTATTATTACAGAGAAAAGGGAATCATTTAACCATTAAATAAACCCAATAGGGCTGTTCTGCCCCCAATAAGGGGTAATTATATCTTAGTTGGGATCAAGTACAGGTACTGTTTTATTATTACAGAGAAAAGGGAATCATTTAACCATGAAATAAACCCAATAGGGCTGTTCTGCCCCCAATAAGGGGTAATTATATCTTAGTTGGGATCAAGTACAGGTACTGTTTTATTATTACAGAGAAAAGGGAATCATTTAACCATGAAATGAATGAAACAGATGACCAGTAAATTATGCCTGCTTATTGGTTGCTATGGGTTACTGCTCCTGGGCAAACTTAGTGGCTTTTATTACATATGGGGGTCTTTTGAGCCGCCATTAATTCATGCACCGAATAGAAAGTGCTAAAATGGGTGCAAAGCTGAGTATGCGTCGACCTATTCACTAAGGTTCTTGCTTCCATACAGACGCCTTAGCGACTTGTGCCCCACCCAGTGATTTGCATGCAATGTATTTTGCCTTTGTGAATATTTGTGAATGAGCCCTACGTGGCCATTCATATGTTTGGTGCCCCAGTTACGATTATGATTGGTCAGCACTTCCCCCCGCAATCTAAACGCCACGTGTACCTGACCCTCACAGTGGCTGCGCAGCCTAACGCCATTGGCCGAATTGCCCATTTAAGGCGGATAAAGAACGCCACTTAGTGCAATATAATTTCCCCCAGTAGTAAATGACTTTTTTAATATTTATTTTTGAACCCCACAAAGCTTCCATTTCTGCCATCGTGCTGCGATTTTTCTGTCGAGCCCCCCCTCCCTCTACGTCGGCCATTGTTAATTGACATGCTGTAGAGTCCGCCTTTGTGGCACGTATTTAAATGAGCTATTAAGCTCCGGCTGCTGCTTAACGTCGGCTCCTGGATTCATCGCATCTCCGGCAGTTGCCATGGAAATGACTGTATTATTACGGATTCAGAAAGAGCGATGGCAGCGCAGCGGGGGGCAAAGTTAGCAAGATGGTCAGAAGGTTTCGCTGGTGATAAAGGGGGAAAAAAATATGTGAAGCGCGGGGTTGTTTGTGCGCGGCTCGTCTGCGGCCTCGGCTGGGAAATAAATGGCTCGGTGACCATTGGACCGAATGCCCCTATATAATGTATAGATGTAGTATAATGATTAGTAACACACACATATATATATATATATACATGTTCCCTATGTTTCCTCATCCTCCTCATCTAATCATTCCTCACATCATTTCAACAAAACAGCCTGGCGCTCAGTGGCTACATAGGGTTAATTATCTATTCTGCCCCTGCGTGTGGGTGCTGGACCTTCTCCCCAGGACTGGGACCTTGACTACGGTTGCCCAGGCAGGGGGCGGGTGGTGACATAACGGGGATACGTGATGTCGCATGGGGCGGGGAAGAGGTGGGGCAGTGACATCACTGGGTGGGGCTATGACACAGCAATCCGTGATTGGCTGATTGCTGCGTTAATCTCAATGAGTCTTGCCCGGTTTCCTAGTTTGGAAAACTGGGAAGGAGGTTTTGACCCCGAAAGCCCTTCTGAAAACCATGCTGTCAAGGTCAAAACTGGACAAAAGATTAGGTAGACAAATAGATAGGTAAGTATAGATTGTGGGTGCTGGGTTTACTTGGAAGGGTTGAACTTGATGGACTCTGGTCCTTTTTCAACCCTATGTAACTATGGACAGGTGGCAACCCCAACCTTGACCCTAAATGGGAGTGCACCCCGCAGAGAGTTGGGTGGGTTTGTGCTGACCTCGGCACACCCTTTGCGGGTCGCTTACACTGCCAGCTTGCTTCTTCCGGCTTCTGTATTTATAGGCGCACACCTACCATGCCCCGCCCCCTTTGTGAAGCCATCGTGGGCAGGGTGGGCACGGGTCTATAGATAGAGGGAAGAAGCCGGGTTGGTTGGGTTGGGAGTGGACTGATTAGGGCTTAACCCTACCTGTATGAGTGTGCAAGAAAAACTCGATCCCCACGTCACTAATGGAGATGTAGGGGATGAGGCTCACACACTCATACTATGTAGGAGCCCTATGGTAGGAAACATAAATGGCCAGGAGATTAGCCTTATGGAATATTAGGGGCAGGAGGAATAGGGGTAGGCAGAGGAGGCTTGTGTCTAGGGTAGAGGGGGGAGAACGGGTTGGTGCAATTGGCAGCAGGGGTCTCTCTGGGGCGCCCTAGCCACCCAGTCCTGCACTGATTAGGGGCATCATGGGGGTGTGTCTGATTAATACCCCAAGTGCCCGCCGTACCCAGCCCATCTCCCATTCAGGTTGTTTCTCAGAGGGTATGAAGCGCTATAAAGGACTCACCTTAGTGCCGTCTCTTGACCATGGGTGGCGCTACAGTCACTGGCTCCTTAACTTTTTGTTTTCTTTTGATGCTTGTGTAGGTGACACCTCTCAGACCATGGATTACGCTGGGGTCCCACTGATCTCCAACAGGGTCTGCAACACAAAGTACATCTATGGGGGCGTCATTAAGCCCTCTATGGTCTGCGCGGGGTTCCTAGAAGGTGGAGTTGACACCTGTCAGGTACGTGACCGTGGCTAAAATTGTCTGGTAGCCACTCTGGCACGCAATTAATGCATTATGGGTATTTTTACTCCCCAGCAGCTCCCCATCTTGGATTACGTTAGGCATCTTTTATATGTCAGTGGCTCTGCACATGCTCAGTGGGCTCTGGGCTGCTGTTGGGAAGTTAGGGGTAAGGGAATAAAGGGGTAAGGGGTCATGGGAATTTATCAAGCAGAAAGAGAGTTTTTTTTCTGTTGTAGAAACTGATGCTGCAGAGATAGTTTTTTCATTCATTGCCATTTAATGTGAATCTGAATTAAATAAAGGGCAACTCCACTCAAACACAACTTAAGCTTTTTGAAAAGTAAACATAATTTCAAGCAACTTTGCATTATACATATTTTAAAAAATATTCAGCCCTTTCATGATGTTTAATGTAATAATATGGTTTGGAACAGTTCCCTAAGCCCCACCCCCTGTTCCATAAGCCCCACCCCATGTTCCCCGGCTGATCTGGCTGACTACTTTGTGACTCAAATAAAATGTAACAGTAGCGCCTGTCCCTCAGCCTGCCTCCTCCCAATCCCACAATTCCCTGCTGCACACGTGATGTCAATAAGGAAAGGAACATCCCAGTGCAATGCATTGTGGGTTATGTAGTTCCTGCATGCTGTCTGTAAGCTGTGGGGAAGTTGTTACAATTTGTAACATCAGTGTTTTAGTCCCTCCTCCCCTGCCAGGATTACAAATGATGCAGAAAGAGTAGAACAGTTTTGCAGCTGGATTTCAGCATATAAAATGGGATTTATTCCTACTGTTTGAAGGAACAGATTACAGGGATAGGGATATTAGGGGTCTCTGTGCTGTGTGGGGCTCTTAAATGAAGCCGGAGTTCCCCTTTAATGATTAAATTGTATGTGTTGCGGCAATACTTACTCCTTACAGTGATTCAGGAGGAATAAATATATTTCACTAGGGACCGGTTGCTTTCTGTCTCCCTGTAGGGGGATAGCGGAGGCCCTTTAGCCTGTGAAGACAGCAATGTGTGGAAACTAATGGGAACCACCAGCTGGGGTATTGGCTGCGCCTTGAGGTACAAGCCCGGGGTGTATACCCGCATCAGCTCCTTTCTGGACTGGATCCATATTCAGATGGAGGTATGTGCAACCAGCCTATAGCCAATCATGACATTGCTTCTAGCCCAGTGAAGATATCAATCTACATCCAATCAAAGCATAATACCAGACTCCACTAGACCACTCAGACTATCCAATGGTTGAGACCAACTCCATTCATTAGGGAAACACAAAATGTTAACCTTTACCATTCCATACTCAATGGAGGTCTTCAGTTCAGCTTATTGATATGCTGAGCCATTATGATTCTTGAAGCAATATACATTATTGCAAATGTATATGATATGGGCAGAAGTATCCGGACCCCTGCCTGTCCAACATCTCATTCTTAAACCAAGGGGGTTAGTATCAGGGTCGGACTGGGGGGTAAAGGGCCCACCGGGGCTCCCGCTCCAGGGGCCCTGCAGGTGCCCCCCGCCGGCCGAGTCCCCTAACCCCCCCCCTAACCCCCTCTCAGGGCCCCCCCAACCCCCCTCTCAGGGCCCCCCACCCAACGTTCAACCCAAGTTCCTAGATTTAACGTGTCAGGGGAGGAGCGGTCGGGCAGGGGGAGCGCCGGCAAGGGTTGGGTCTGGGCCCCCTGCAACAGCAGTGTCTGCTTCCTACATTGTTGCATATAAATTCCGACTCTCATTGACCCCCACATTGACACTGATGTTGGGGATCAGGTCTGGCTCACAGATGGGGAGTTAGTTTAACTCCCCAGGGGTTCAGTTAAGTATGTCCATAGGGATATAGGGAGAGTGGAATGGAGACTTCCATGTCAAGAGTGTCATTGTACGTTGTAGCCTTAGGCTGAAGACACACAGAGCTACTAGTAGCAGCTACTTGTCACGGCTACTAAAACAGACAATGCTGATCATTTACTGATAATTGTCTCTACGTGTGTTTAGCAGGGGCAATTCTCAGTATTGTTTATGGCAGGGGATTTTCTGGCGTTTAGTAGCAGCTACTAGTAGCTCTGTGATCTTCTCCCTTAAGGTTTGATTTCAATGGAACCAGGTGCCCAAACCACAGAGCAGTGATCCCCAACCAGTGGCTCCATCAACATGTTGCTCCCAGCTCCTCCAAGCAGGCTTTCATCTTTGAATTTCTGATTAGGAGTTAAGTTTTGGAGGCATAAATACCTTGTGTACTGTCAAACAGAGCTCCCTCTAATCTGCCAGTCCACATTGGGCCACCAAATAACCAATCACAGCCCTTATTATCACCTCCTAGGAACTTTTTTCATGCTTGGGTTGCTCCCCAACTATTTTTTTATTTTAAATATAACGACCCTGCTGTAGAGCATCGGGAGATAACTAGCAGCATTTACTGTCACTGCCAATATCATAAAATTGTGGCAGCATAAGAAATACAGGTATGGGGACCCTTATCTGGAAACCCATTATCCAGAAAGTTCTGAATTACGGAAAGGCCATCTCCCATAGACTCCATTTTAAGCAAATAATTCTAATTACTGAAAATGATTTCCTTTTTCTCCATAATTATAAAACAGTACCTGTACTTGATCCCAACTAAGATATAATTACCCCTTATTGGGGCAGAACAGCCCTATTGGGTTTATTTAATGGTTAAATGATTCCCTTTTCTCTGTAATAATAAAACAGTACCTGTACTTGATCCCAACTAAGATATAATTACCCCTTATTGGGGCAGAACAGTCCTATTGGGTTTATTTCATGGTTAAATGATTCCCTTTTCTCTGTAATAATAAAACAGTACCTGTACTTGATCCCAACTAAGATATAATTACCCCTTATTGGGGCAGAACAGCCCTATTGGGTTTATTTAATGGTTAAATGATTCCCTTTTCTCTGTAATAATAAAACAGTACCTGTACTTGATCCCAACTAAGATATAATTACCCCTTATTGGGGGCAGAACAGCCCTATTGGGTTTATTTCATGGTTAAATGATTCCCTTTTCTCTGTAATAATAAAACAGTACCTGTACTTGATCCCAACTAAGATATAATTACCCCTTATTGGGGCAGAACAGCCCTATTGGGTTTATTTAATGGTTAAATGATTCCCTTTTCTCTGTAATAATAAAACAGTACCTGTACTTGATCCCAACTAAGATATAATTACCCCTTATTGGGGGCAGAACAGTCCTATTGGGTTTATTTAATGGTTAAATGATTCCCTTTTCTCTGTAATAATAAAACAGTACCTGTACTTGATCCCAACTAAGATATAATTACCCCTTATTGGGGGCAGAACAGCCCTATTGGGTTTATTTAATGGTTAAATGATTCCCTTTTCTCTGTAATAATAAAACAGTACCTGTACTTGATCCCAACTAAGATATAATTACCCCTTATTGGGGGCAGAACAGCCCTATTGGGTTTATTTAATGGTTAAATGATTCCCTTTTCTCTGTAATAATAAAACAGTACCTGTACTTGATCCCAACTAAGATATAATTACCCCTTATTGGGGGCAGAACAGCCCTATTGGGTTTATTTAATGGTTAAATGATTCCCTTTTCTCTGTAATAATAAAACAGTACCTGTACTTGATCCCAACTAAGATATAATTACCCCTTATTGGGGGCAGAACAGCCCTATTGGGTTTATTTAATGATTAAATGATTGTTAGCAGATGTAAGTTATGGAGACCCCTTATCAGGAAAACCCCAGGTCCCGAGCATTGTGGATAACAGGTCCCATACCTGTTGGTTTATTTTTTGGCATTTTATTGCTTCAAGAATAACCTTGCATTTGTTTAGCTAAAGACGTCACGCAGAATGGTATTGTTTTCTCCATGTTGTACATAGTGAGTCAATACAGTGTAATTTGGTGTTGAACTAAGCTGAATATCTAAAGGGACGAAAAATCAAATGCTGAGTATAGAGAATGGGATCAAATGACGTTTGACATCCAAATCCTTCCAAAGAACCCGGCATGACTGCATTCTATCCAGGGGTAGTAAGCAGTGTTTGCCATAGGGGCACATCAATCATCCATTATTATATATGAATACAAGCATCACGCAAGCGACATACATACAATACCCAGGGCCCATGGGAGTCCTACTGCATAAATACACAGTATAAGGAGGCATGGGTGTGCCATTAATATTTACCTATAGAAATGAAACACGCCAAACCAGCTCTCTCCCTCTGAACTCACAGGTTCATGGGCTGAGATACGGCACGCAGGAGATAGGCGCTATCGGCCGCCCAGGAGATAAGATTGGAGGTGTTTGCATTGCAGGGCCGGGTTATTTCTCTTTCTATAAAACTGATTAAGGGACTTAATACCCACAGGGGAATAGGGAGAGTGGAACGGCGGCTTCCAGCTGACTCACTGAGAACCCTTGGGGCTTATATCGGCCTGGCTCAATGGTGTTGGCAGTATTTCATTTTTAAGTTGGCCATTCACGTCGCCAAGCGAGCAGATCTTCTCCCAATATCTCCTCCTACAGGTGGGCAATGTCGGGGGGAATTTAGGCTAATTTGGTCGTATTGCCCTGGGGCCCAACGCTTGAATTAGAACGTAATAGGCGCAGTGTATGACTGATGACATCATAGGTTTGTGGGTGCTGGGTTTACTGGGAAGGGTTGCACTTGATGGACTTTGGTCTTTTTTCAACCCTATATAACTGTGCACCATTTATAAGGATATAATTTACATAGAGAAATGACCAAACTGTATATTATATATAAATAAATATATACCTTGTGTCTCATACCCCCTTCTGCATTTCAGTTTCAGCTCCAATGGGCAGAGCCCTCTTTAACTTCTGTACAGACTGGTATTAGTATGTTTCATGCTGGTAATTTATACATAATAATAATAATAATAATACATGCATTGATACTATAGACTCACTGTAGCCTAAACCCAATCCCGTGTGCTGATGAATGTTCTTCTCTTTCAGAAAGAAGAGAGAAAGTCGAATTAGCGGTTTCACGCTGAATATGGTCTGCGCTTGTATTTATTACATCTACGGATTCCATTATAAACAAAAATGTAAATAGAAATTTTCTTCAATGGCCATTTTACTGACCCAAGTGTCCCAGTATAGTCCCAGTATAGTCCCAGCATAGTCCCAGTATAGTCCCAGTATAGTCCCAGCATAGTCCCAGTATAGTCCCAGTATAGTCCTAGTATAGTCCCAGCATAGTCCCAGTATAGTCCCAGCATAGTCCCAGTATAGTTCCAGTATAGTCCCAGTATAGTCCCAGTATAGTCCCAGTATAGTTCCAGTATAGTCCCAGTATAGTCCCAGTATAGTTCCAGTATAGTCCCAGTATAGTTCCAGTATAGTCCCAGTATAGTCCCAGCATAGTCCCAGCATAGTCCCAGTATAGTCCCAGTATAGTCCCAGTATAGTCCCAGCATAGTCCCAGTATAGTCCCAGTATAGTCCCAGTATAGTTCCAGTATAGTCCCAGTATAGTTCCAGTATAGTCCCAGTATAGTTCCAGTATAGTCCCAGTATAGTCCCAGCATAGTCCCAGCATAGTCCCAGTATAGTCCCAGTATAGTCCCAGTATAGTCCCAGCATAGTCCCAGTATAGTCCCAGTATAGTCCCAGTATAGTCCCAGTATAGTCCCAGTATAGGCAGAGATGATTTAGGGAGATGAGGGTATACAAATAAATATTTTGGCTAAAGTCAGTACTGTATGTATCCTATAACTGGGTCATTTCTCAATATTACAGATAATCAAACTGCGAGTTTGCAAAGTTCTTTGTGTCAGTGAAAATAAAGATTTTTGTATTAAACTTTTGTTTGTGAGCAATAAAAAATATAAGCATTATGGGTGAAATGCAGGAGATGTGGGAGTCACATACAGGGTCGAACTGGGGGCCCACCGTACCTGCCGCCTGTCGCAACATCAAACCCCCCTCGCCCCACAGTGTTCCACACTTTCTCCTTGTGGTTGCAATGGGGGAGATGGGGGCCTCGGCAGTTGGATGAGGGAGTTGACTGCAGGGACCCACGAGGGCCGGGCCCACCGGGTTTTTCCAGGTGCCCTGTTGGTTCAGTTTGCCCCTGGTAACATATGAGGCCGAACAGGATCTGCCCTGGAAGAGCGTTACCCCAGGTTCTCTTTACCCAGTATATAAGGTAGTGCTGTCAAACCTATTACAGGGAGTGGGCACTTATACTGTATTTAGCATTCAGCCCAGTTGGACGGCCCTGATATAAGGTAAGGATACAAGAAGGGACCCACAATACAGAGTTATGTGCACCAACTGAAGGGTGCAGTTGTGTCAAGGCAAAGGTGAATTGAGGTGTTTTGGGGCATGTGTTGAAATGTGGCACTGGGGGGTCAGGAGGGAGGTTCCAGCACCCATCTGGTACTATTATGGTCTATTTGAGCTCCATTTAAACCAACCAATCTTAGATATACATGGTGGAGCATACCTGAGCAATCGGAATATCCTATAGAAGATGAGAAGCAAGTGAGGTCACTCAACCAAAGCCTGTTTGGAGATACTGTCAGGTCTGAGCTCCATTTAAACCAACCAATCTTAGATATACATGGTGGAGCATACCTGAGCAATCGGAATATCCTATAGAAGATGAGAAGCAAGTGAGGTCACTCAACCAACACCTGTTTGGAGATACTGTGAGGTTTGAGCTCCATTTAAACCAACCAATCTTAAATATACACGGTGGAGCATAACTGAGCAATCAAAATATCCTTTAGAAGATGAGAAGCAAGTGAGGTCACTCAACCAACACCTGTTTGGAGATACTGTGAGGTTTGAGCTCCATTTAAACCAACCAATCTTAAATATACATGGTGGTGCATAACTGAGCAATCAAAATATCCTTTAGAAGATGAGAAGCAAGTGAGGTCACTCAACCAACGCCTGGTTGGAGATACTGTCAGGTCTGAGCTCCATTTAAACCAACCAATCTTAAATATACATGGTGGAGCATAACTGAGCAATCAAAATATCCTTTAGAAGATGAGAAGCAAGTGAGGTCACTCAACCAACATCTGGTTGGAGATACTGTCAGGTTTGAGCCCCATTTATACCAACCAATCTTAGATATACATAGTGGAGCATAACTGACCTTATTTAAGACCAAATGAAGAGATATCACTTATATGCAGATGACACCCAGATATATTTAGACACCCCTTCACTAACCACTGATGTTCAAACCCAGATTGGTAACTGTCCCCTGGCTATCTCCTCCTGGGTGAACCAACGTCACCTCAAACTTAACCTGGCTAAACCTAAGCTCCTGGCCTTCCCGCCCAAACCTGGCCCTTCTCCTCCTGTCACCATTACTATTGATGGCATGACCATCAACCCTGTTAATTCTGCACACTGTCTGGGGGTTATCTTTGACCAATCCCTCTCCTTCTCTAACCATATTAATAACAGTGCAAAACCTGCTACTGGTCTCTCTGTACATTCCTGGTCTACCCTCATGGGTATCTCAAACATTTAAAACCTGGCAGTACCCAAGGGTCAGACATGAGACCATAGGTGACTATTGGTCAGGTACTACTTTCCAATTGTTGGCACCCTTGCCAACCTGATGGGTATCTCAAACATTTGAGACCTGGCAGTACCCAAGTAACCAATGGTCAGACAGAAGATCATAGGTGACTATTGGTCAGGCACTACCTTCCAATTGTTGGCACCCTTGCCAACCTCATGGGTATCTCAAACATTTGAGACCTGGCAGTACACAAGTAACCAATGGTCAGACAGAAGACCATAGGTGACTATTGGTCAGGTACTACCTTCCAATTGTTGGCACCCTTGCCAACCTCATGGGTATCTCAAAAATTTGAGATCTGTCAGTACCCAAGTAACCAAGGGTCAGACAGAAGACCATAGGTACCTTTGGTCAGGTACTACCATCCAATTGTTGGAACCCTTGCCAACCTCTGAGATATCTCAAACGTTTGAGACCTGGCAGTACCCAAATAACCAATGGTCAGACAGAAGACCATAGGTGACTATTGGTCAGGTACTACCTTCCAGTTGTTGGCACCCTTGCCGTATACCCTACAATAAATCCCATAGGAATGAATAGAAAGTAGGTGAATATTTCTGTGGTGAGCTCTAACCTCACATTTTGACAAATCTGCCCCAAAGTGTCCCCCCTCGATGGGCAGTCTTTGCAATTTCAGTTATGGAAAGATTCGGGTTGGTCCACATTACAGTATTGACTTTGGCGGTACCGCGGAGATCCAATGGAAGATTGTCGTGACTCACCCAATGATGTTGGGCAGTACCAGATCTCCAGCCGGCCAAAGCAAAGCTCTGGCACAGGAAATCACTGTATAGCTAAGGTGTGGGGCCCTGGAAGCTCCTCTGGGCACAACCCCAAGTATTTTATCGAATGGCAGAGAGCAAACACAGCCAGGAGTATATAATGGCTTAGCATTAGGGGTCAGTCCCACATTCCGACTACCATTTCCAAGGCGAGACCTACACCAGAACACTGCAATGGACTACAAGGTTTTCTGCTTGGTGGCCATTGCCCTAATTGTGGGCTCCATCAGCTCGGCCAATGGACAGGCAGCATATAGTAAGTTGACTTTGCAATGAGGTTATTACAGAATCAAGATAAGATGTTCTGTTACTATTGTTTTAACTGTTATTGCACTACAACTCCCAGTAGCCTGTGCAAATCTAATGTTAAAAGGGGATTTCATAATTTCTAGATTCACTGGGGGTCATTTATCAATAATGGGCAAAATTGCCCATGGGCAGTAACCCTTGGCAACCAATCAAAGTGTTGCATTCATTGTTCTACCTGCAGCTTACTGGAAAAAGCAACTTGCTGATTGGTTGCTATGGGTTACTGCCCACGTGCAAATTTGCCCAGTGTTGATAAATGAGCCCCACTGTCTGTAGCAACCAGGGAGAATGAAAAGACTGTTCATATTATCTGTTAGTGGGGGTAAATACCACCAACCCACCAACCCAGAAAGAGAATTAAATGGCATGACGTGGATAGGGGAGGGCCTGAAGAAAGAATGTATATTTATGGGTCTAGTAACTCATAAGTGGGTTGCATATATTGGTCACCAGTTTAAAAAAAAAGCCTCTGTTGGTTGTTATGGGTTACTGGACCTGATGCATTACATTACTCCTTGAGAAAGTTGAGCATAAATAAATCTATTATTACCTGTTCCAACTGGGATACATCATAGCTAAGTTTATACACTGCTACTATTTTATCCATAAAGCAGGGCAGGACTGCTGCTTACAATGGGGGGATCAGATAGGATCTGTGCCACTGTGACAGAATGCTCTGTTATACAGATAGCTAGAATCTCAGCCATAAAGCAGGGCAGAACTGCTGCTTACACTGGGGGGATCAGATAGGGTCTGTGCCACTGTGACAGAATGCTCTGTTATACAGATAGCTAGAATCTCAGCCATAAAGCAGGGCAGGACTGCTGCTTACAATGGGGGGATCAGATAGGATCTGTGCCACTGTGACAGAATGCTCTGTTATACAGATAGCTAGAATCTCAGCCATAAAGCAGGGCAGGACTGCTGCTTACAATGGGGGGATCAGATAGGATCTGTGCCACTGTGACAGAATGCTCTGTTATACAGATAGCTAGAATCTCAGCCATAAAGCAGGGCAGAACTGCTGCTTACACTGGGGGGATCAGATAGGGTCTGTGCCACTGTGACAGAATGCTCTGTTATACAGATAGCTAGAATCTCAGCCATAAAGCAGGGCAGGACTGCTGCTTACAATGGGGGGATCAGATAGGATCTGTGCCACTGTGACAGAATGCTCTGTTATACAGATAGCTAGAATCTCAGCCATAAAGCAGGGCAGGACTGCTGCTTACAATGGGGGGGGATCAGATAGGATCTGTGCCACTGTGACAGAATGCTCTGTTATACAGATAGCTAGAATCTCAGCCATAAAGCAGGGCAGGACTGCTGCTTACAATGGGGGGGGATCAGATAGGATCTGTGCCACTGTGACAGAATGCTCTGTTATACAGATAGCTAGAACCTCAGCCATAAAGCAGGGCAGGACTGCTGCTTACAATGGGGGGGGATCAGATAGGATCTGTGCCACTGTGACAGAATGCTCTGTTATACAGATAGCTAGAATCTCAGCCATAAAGCAGGGCAGGACTGCTGCTTACAATGGGGGGGGGATCAGATAGGATCTGTGCCACTGTGACAGAATGCTCTGTTATACAGATAGCTAGAATCTCAGCCATAAAGCAGGGCAGGACTGCTGCTTACAATGGGGGGGATCAGATAGGATCTGTGCCACTGTGACAGAATGCTCTGTTATACAGATAGCTAGAATCTCAGCCATAAAGCAGGGCAGGACTGCTGCTTACAATGGGGGGATCAGATAGGATCTGTGCCACTGTGACAGAATGCTCTGTTATACAGATAGCTAGAATCTCAGCCATAAAGCAGGGCAGGACTGCTGCTTACAATGGGGGGATCAGATAGGATCTGTGCCACTGTGACAGAATGCTCTGTTATACAGATAGCTAGAATCTCAGCCATAAAGCAGGGCAGGACTGCTGCTTACAATGGGGAGGGGATCAGATAGGATCTGTGCCACTGTGACAGAATGCTCTGTTATACAGATAGCTAGAATCTCAGCCATAAAGCAGGGCAGGACTGCTGCTTACAATGGGGGATCAGATAGGATCTGTGCCACTGTGACAGAATGCTCTGTTATACAGATAGCTAGAATCTCAGCCATAAAGCAGGGCAGGACTGCTGTTGAAAATAGGATTCAGACCTATCAGTCTGGATATGTCAGAGATATGTTTTTTGAGTTTATGTGAAAGTGAATTAAGTGATATTTGTTCCCCTGTAGCTGAAGAGCAATGCACCGTGGAACGACTGGCGCGTGTGAATTGTGGGTATTCGGGTATCACGGCAGACGAATGCACCAAGCACGGATGCTGCTTTGACAGTAAAGTGGCAGATGCCATTTGGTGCTACTATCCTCGTGCAACTCCTGGTAAGTTATTTTCTCTTCTTTTTTATTATTATATTACTGACAAATATTATTAAATATTATAATGATTCGACCAGGAATATTAAAGGATAAGTAAACATTATTATAAAATTACTTACAATTGTTTACTGTGTTTATCTAAGCAGATTTGCAATTTACATTGTTATTAACTGTCAATATAATGCATTTTTGTAACATTGGCGCCACCTGCTGGACATTTTCTATAACTGTACCGTCAGAGAGAGATAAACGTTCTGAAGGAAAACAGAGAAGAGTTCTGATGTTGCTGCGCTCACAGATCTGAAGCCTCAGATGCCCTTTTCCATCTCCTCCCTGAGTAGAGAAACATCAGAACACTTCTCTGTTTCCCTTCTGAAAGGATATCTGTACAGTTACAGGAGCTGAGGAGGCTGGGAAATATTTGAAGCATCTGCTGCTATAATAAACCTGTCACAGTGGGTTCCTGTGCCTTAATGTTCCAGTAACTTGGTCAGAGGGGCCTCCCCTCACCCTCATATTTGCCATTACAAGTAGCGGAGACCAACATTGTGAATTTTACTTGAGGTTTATTTAAAAAATGGCATTTTGTCACCTTCGGGTTCATCCCTAGTGGTAGAAGATTTGGACTAGCAATGTGCCTAATTCTAGTTTAATTCTGTAGTCCTGAGTGTGCAGTCATCTCAGCTTCTCATTGGCCTCTCCTTGGCCTATTCCTGATCCTGTCCCTGCTCCTACCACCTGCTACTACTTGTACCCCGACAAGTGACTATCTGGTTTTTATTTTTGGGCTGCCTCTGGCTGTTTGACCACTTGCCCACTCTTCAAGCCTCTCATTTTGGTTGTCTTGCTGTTGACCCGGCCTGTACTGAAGATGCTTTTTACTCCCTTCCAATCCTTGGCACCCTTGGGTATCTCAAACATTTAAGACCTGGCAGTACCCAAGTAACTCTCTCTTTAGGAGACCTTATTTAAGACCAAATGAAGAGATATCACTTATATGCAGATGACACCCAGATATATTTAGACACCCCTTCACTAACGACTGATGTTCAAACCCAGATTGGTAACTGCCCCCTGGCTATCTCTTCCTAGGTGAACCAATGCCACCTCAAAAGTAACCTAGAACCTGAGCTCCTGGTCTTCCCACCCAAACCTAGCCTTTCTCCTCCTGTCACCATTACTATTGACAGCATGACCTTATCCCAGTTAATTCAGCACGCTGCCTGGGGGTTATCTTTGACCAATCCCTCTTCTTCTCTAACCATATTAACAACACTGCAAAGCCTGCCACTGGTCCCCCTGTACGTTCCTTGTCTACCCTCATGGGTATCTCAAACATTAAAGACCTGGTAGTACCCAAGGGTCAGATGTGAGACCATAGGTGACTATTGGTCAGGTACTACCTTCCAATTGTTGGCACCTTTGCCAACCTCATGGGTATCTCAAACATTGGAGACCTGGCAGTACCCAAGTAACCAAAGCATCTTCAGTACATGCCGGGTCAACAGCAAGACAGTGAAAATGAGAGGCTTGAAGAGTGGTCAGATAGCCAGAGGCAGAGACTGGTAACAGAGAAGAAGAGAGAACAAAGAAGAAGCATACTTATCAATGGGTAAAGGTTGGAGTTCACCATTTGATACATACGTGTCAAAAAATCTGTTTGGCTGTTTGACCACTTGACCACTCTTGGTTGTCTTGCTGTTGACCCGGCCTGTACTGAAGATGCTTTATACTCCCTTCCAATCCTTGGCACCCTTGCCCAAGTAACCAAGGGTCAGACAGAAGACCATAGGTAACTATTGGCCAGGTACTACCTTCCAATTGTTGGCACCCTTGCCAACCTCATGGGTATCTCAAACATTTAAGACCTGGCAGTACCCAAGTAACCAAGGGTCAGACGTGAGACCATAGGTGACTATTGGTCAGGTAGCACCATTATTCTAGTCAGTGTGAGGCTGGTAACAGAGTAGATGAGAGAACAGAGAAGAAGCAAGGGTAGGCAAGGGTGCCAAGGATTGGAAGGTAGTAAAAAGTATCCTAAGTACAGGCCGGGTCAACAGCAAGACAACCAAAATGAGAGGCTTGAAGAGTGGTCAAGTGGTCAAACAGCCAGAGGCAGAGGCTGGTAACAGAGAAGAAGCATACTTATTAATGGGTAAAGGTTGGAGTCCACTATTTGATACATACACGTCGAAAAATCTGTTTGGCTGTTTGACCACTTGCCCACTCTTCAAACCTCTCATTTTGGTTTTCTTGCTGTTGACCCGGCCTGTACTGAAGATGCTTTTTACTACCTTCCAATCCTTGGCACCCTTGCCTACCCTTGCTTCTTCTCTGTTCTCTCTTCTCTGTTGCCAGCCTCACACTGACTAGAATAGTGACGCTACCTGACCAATAGTCAACTATGGTCTCACATCTGACCCTTGGCTACTGCCAGGTCTTAAATGTTTGAGATACCCATGAGGGTAGGCAAGGGTGCCAAGGATTGGAAGGGAGTAAAAAGCATCTTCAGTACAGGCCGGGTCAACAGCAAGACAACCAAAATGGGAGGCTTGAAGAGTGGTCAAGTGGTCAAACAGCCAGAGGCAGAGGCTGGTAACAGAGAAGTAGAGAGAACAGAGAAGAAGCATACTTATCAATGGGTAAAGGTTGGAGTTCACCATTTGATACATACACATCAAAAAATCTGTTTGGCTGTTTGACCACTTGCCCACTCTATCTCAAACATTTAAGACCGGGCAGTACCCAAGGGTCAGACGTGAGACCATAGGTGACTATTGGTCAGGTAGCCAGTGTGAGGCTGGTAAAAGAGAAGAAGAGAGAACAAAGAAGAAGCAAGGGTAGAATAGAATATCCTATAACTGCTCTGTCTGGGTTTTCATGTTCTACTCAGGACTTGTTGGGTTCCCATGATGAGTTCATGACACTTTTAACCATGATATGCTCATGTACCCAATGCCCTGGGAAAGACAATGTTTGACACAGTCTGGAATCCCCATACAGTGCAGTTTTCGCACCAGCATGTGACCTTATCTGGTTGCAGTTGGTCTATGTATTATGCCATCAGCGACTCCCATCAAAATGAATTCTGAGACAGTGCTAGGTATGGTCAGTGTGTACAACCTTTAGTATGTATTGTAGTTATTGGGTATTAATGGCAGATCCCAGGTATTATCATCCATTAGCAGTGGCCTTGGTTGCACAACCCAGTAGGTGACCTTCGGCCTATACAGTATTCCAAGAAAGTGAAAAGTTAAGGAGAGAAACCTTCTTCCTTCTCAAGATCTCTACCGTTTTCCATATAAAAGAAGCAGCCCTTACTAATACTTTGATCCAAGTTATTGCAATGAGAACGTTTGTGATATAATATTTATCAAAGTCCGGCCGTAGGGCTTAACCCTGATATCTGTCTCCCTACAGAATGCTGAGGAAATGGAATTTTCTAAAGAAAACAGCTTTTACCAGTGGAACAATGCCACCAAGGACGGACCTTCAATCAAACGTGTCCGTTGTATCCAGGAACCTTGAATTCTTTCTGTCGTGATCAGTTCTTCCCCCCCCCTTGAAAGGACTTTCTCTTTATGTATTAAAATACGATACAGCCAGGTACTTGCGTAATAAAACTGCAAATGGAAACAATGATGCGACTGGTAAAGTGTTATCAGAATGGTATGTAAGGGCTGGGGCACACCGCGCTCATCATAATAAAATGTAACAGTAGTCGCCAGTCCTCAGCCTGCCTCCTCCCAATCCCACAATCCCCTGCTGCACACGTGATGTCAATAAGGAAAGGAACATCCCAGAGCAATGCATTGATATAGTGCATACCTGCCTAGGGTTGTGCTCTGAATTTTGCACAAGGGAGCGGCTACAACCTGTGCCTGCTGGGGCCTTATAGTAATTTAACCCCTTCCATGTTTCTGTTTTGGATTTCACTTTGCACCCTGCCCTACACATATACACCAAACGCTAAATGGGTCATGTACTCTCATCTGTCAAACGTAAGGGGAAACCCCCAGCCCCTCCAACCTAGTAAATAGCAGAAGAGGCCAATGTATACACAGACTAGAAATGTCAATAACACAATTGTTATAGAAGGTCCTGAACTACAATGCCCTACCTTTCTCTCAGTACAATGTCCTCAACTGGGCCTTTCCCTAAAGGTGCCCATACACGGGCCGATTCTAGCTGCCGATATGGGTCCCTTAGACAGATTCGGCAGCTAATCGGCCCGTGTATGGGCACTACCGACGGGCCTGACCGACCGATATCTGGCCTGAAATCGGCCAGGTCTCGATCAGGCAGGTTAAAAAATCTAGTCGGATCAGGGATCTCATCGGCTCGTTGATGGGGTCCCTGAACCGACTTTGCCTATACCCATCGTTATAATTGGCCCCGGGGCCTAACGATCAAATTAGCCTGGATTCTCCCAATATCGGCCACCTGTAGGTGGGGATATCGGGAGAAGATCCTCTCGCTTGGCGACATCGCCAAGCAAGCGGATCTGAAGGTGTATGGGCACCTTAAGGCAGGGATCCCCAACCAGTGGCTCAGGAGCAATCCAGCAGCTTATTTACCCATGAATGGGGGCCCCCATCTGCCCTACCTGACTGATATCTTGCCAAAAATCGGGCAGGTGTCGATGGGCAGGTTTGGGGACCAAGTTGGGTCCTTGCTCCGACCACTATCTCCGACTTATCTCTGTCGTTGTATTTTGATCATTTGGCCCTAGGGTCAAACATTGAATTAGACCAATATCGGCCACCTTAAGGATCTTATAAGGCCCCCTTAAGGATCTGTATGTATGTATGTATAACTTTATTTATAAAGCGCCACGAGGGTACTCAGCGCTGTACAATCTTACAATATACACAATTACACACAGGGAGGACAAGTCTTATAATAAATACAATAAATAAGTATAAATACACAGGGAATATGTGCCATGGGGTATGAGACACAGTAGGAAGGGGGTCCCTGCCCCGTAGAGCTTACAATCTAAGTGGTTGGGTAACATACAGGCACAAACTAGAAGGTAAGAGTGCACCAGGTATGGTCCCTGCCCCGTAGAGCTTACAATCTAAGTGGTTGGGTAACATACAGGCACAAACTAGAAGGTAAGAGTGCACTAGGTATGGTCCCTGCCCCGTAGAGCTTACAATCTAAGTGGTTGGGTAACATACAGGCACAAACCGGAAGGTAAGAGAGCACCAGGTATGGTCCCTGCCCCGTAGAGCTTACAATCTAAGTGGTTGGGTAACATACAGGCACAAACTAGAAGGTAAGAGTGCACTAGGTATGGTCCCTGCCCCGTAGAGCTTACAATCTAAGTGGTTGGGTAACATACAGGCACAAACCGGAAGGTAAGAGAGCACCAGGTATGGTCCCTGCCCCGTAGAGCTTACAATCTAAGTGGTTGGGTAACATACAGGAACAAATTGGAAGGTAAGAGTGCACTAGGTATGGTCCCTGTCCCGTAGAGCTTACAATCTAAGTGGTTGGGTAACATACAGGCACAAACTGGAAGGTAAGAGTGCATCAGGTATGGGCATTTGCCATTAAGCACTATCAGGATCTTATATATTATAAGAGTGAATCTAATAATATATGGCCACCTTAAGGATCACTTGGGGGTAACTAAGCCAATAAGGTGGCACATATCCCCCAGATCAACCTTCACTGCTATCCACCATTAGTCCCAGTGGTGTAACCTCATACACACGTGCAGTCGGGGCCGGGAGGTGGGGATAAAAGACTGGTTGTGCTGGGCCTTCTCAAAAGCTTTCATTGCAGGGGGGCCCAAGTTACGCCACTGGTTAGTCCCTGCTTTAATGTGATTATTCACTAAAATCATCTCATATGGCACTAAAAAAAAGTGCTACTTGCCTAGAGAGGCGACTGCTATATAAGGGCCTATACAGGGGCATTTTTTTGTTTATTTTTGTCTAATATTTAGACTTTTTAGGCCATAGGGAAAGGCCCAGCTAAGGGTTTTGTACTAACAAAGGGTAGGGCAGTGTAGCACTAAATCCCCTATACAATTGTAATATTGACACTTTAGTCCATGTATACACCCGCCTCCTAAATTTATGCTGGATGTAACATTCTTTTGAGAAAATAAAATATGAAAAAAACTCCCTTTTCATAAACAAGAAAAGAATTCGGTGTACTTAGCCTTTGGTTGTTGATTTATTGCCCTTAATGACTCAGGACTCCCTACTGGTGTTTTCTAACCCACAATACATTTTCTGTGTAATTCTCGCAGCTGATTGATAACCCACACAGGTAGCAACAATGCCGCTGCCACAATAACCAATATAAAATATATGTACGGTGCCTTATCTGCGGCTACAGACAACTGCACTTTGTCACGATATTTTAGTCATGTATAATTCCACCTATAATAAGGCAGGAGTCCCTCCCAGACCTTATCTGAAAGCAAATAACTCTGAGGATATATAATAACCCCCATAGTTATCCCTTCACACGAAGACCTACCATGGATTACAAACTGGTTTCCTTGTTGGCCCTGATCTTGGCAGTTGGGATCAGCAATGTGGCAGCTGAGTTTAGTAAGTAAATGGGCTGGGGGGGTCATTGCCTAAAAACAGCTGCATTGTGGGTAACCGTACGTCTTTCCTTTGTGGGATTATATTGGAATTCTCATACATATTTCTCTAAATGTTCTCCTATGGTTGATGGAGTTAAAATCTGTAGCTGGTTAATGGAGATCCCTATGATTGTCCTGGTCCCACTGGAGAGCCCAGGGCTGTTCCAGTTTCTTCTTCTGGGGTTTATTGACTGTAAAAAGCAAAATTATTTAGAGATATTGTGACCTGGGCCCTAGTGACTGATACTCTCATTGGATTTCAGCAGAAAAGGACCTTTTTGTTGTTGATTATTATGTTCCTGGATGCTCTTTTTTTGTGTTCTACTCACCCACCTTCTTTGTGACTTTTTTGTGGGAATTTTTTGTGTTTGTGTTTTATTTTAAAAATCCCCTTTACAACAACACAGAGCACAAAATAAATGCAATGGCAAGTTCATTTTAAGTACAGTGCCAGTTTCCTATATAATACCCCAGAACACAGGGCAGGATAAATGCAGTGCTAATTTCCTATATAACGCCGCAGAACACAGGGCAGGATAAATGCAGTGCCAGTTTGCTATATAATACCCCAGAACACAGGGCAGGATAAATACAGTGCCATTTTCCTATATAATACCCCAGAACACAGGGCAGGATAAATGCAGTGCCAGTTTCCTATATAATACCCCAGAACACAGGGCAGGATAAATGCAGTGCCAGTTTTTCTATATAATACCCCAGAACACAGAGCAGGATAAATGCAGTGCCATTTTCCTATATAATACCCCAGAACACAGGGCAGGATAAATGCAGTGCCAGTTTCCTATATAATACCCCAGAACACAGGGCAGGATAAATGCAGTGCCAATTTGCTATATAATACCCCAGAACACAGGGCAGGATAAATGCAGTGCCAGTTTTTCTATATAATACCCCAGAACACAGGGCAGGATAAATGCAGTGCCAGTTTTTCTATATAATACCCCAGAACACAGAGCAGGATAAATGCAGTGCCATTTTCCTATATAATACCCCAGAACACAGGGCAGGATAAATGCAGTGCCAGTTTCCTATATAATACCCCAGAACACAGGGCAGGATAAATGCAGTGCCAATTTGCTATATAATACCCCAGAACACAGGGCAGGATAAATGCAGTGCCAGTTTCCTATATAATACCCCAGAACACAGGGCAGGATAAATACAGTGCCATTTTCCTATATAATACCCCAGAACACAGGGCAGGATAAATGCAGTGCAATTTTCCTATATAATACCCCAGAACACAGGGCAGGATAAATACAGTGCCATTTTCCTATATAATACCCCAGAACACAGAGCAGGATAAATGCAGTGCCATTTTCCTATATAATACCCCAGAACACAGGGCAGGATAAATGCAGTGCCAGTTTCCTATATAATACCCCAGAACACAGGGCAGGATAAATGCAGTGCCAGTTTTTCTATATAATACCCCAGAACACATAGCAGGATAAATGCAGTGCCATTTTCCTATATAATACCCCAGAACACAGGGCAGGATAAATGCAGTGCCAGTTTCCTATATAATACCCCAGAACACAGGGCAGGATAAATGCAGTGCCAATTTGCTATATAATACCCCAGAACACAGGGCAGGATAAATGCAGTGCCAGTTTTTCTATATAATACCCCAGAACACAGGGCAGGATAAATGCAGTGCCAGTTTGCTATATAATACCCCAGAACACAGGGCAGGATAATACAGTGCCATTTTCCTATATAATACCCCAGAACACAGGGCAGGATAAATGCAGTGCCATTTTCCTATATAATACCCCAGAACACAGGGCAGGATAAATGCAGTGCCAATTTGCTATATAATACCCCAGAACACAGAGCAGGATAAATGCAGTGCCAGTTTCTTATATAATACCCCAGAACACAGGGCAGGATAAATGCAGTGGCAGTTTCCTATATAATACCCCAGAACACAGGGCAGGATAAATGCAGTGCCAGTTTTTCTATATAATACCCCAGAACACAGGGCAGGATAAATGCAGTGCCAGTTTGCTATATAATACCCCAGAACACAGGGCAGGATAAATACAGTGCCATTTTCCTATATAATACCCCAAAACACAGGGCAGGATAAATGCAGTGCCAGTTTCCTATATAATACCCCAGAACACAGGGCAGGATAAATGCAGTGCCAGTTTTTCTATATAATACCCCAGAACACAGGGCAGGATAAATGCAGTGCCAGTTTGCTATATAATACCCCAGAACACAGGGCAGGATAAATGCAGTGCCAGTTTTTCTATATAATACCCCAGAACACAGGGCAGGATAAATGCAGTGCCAGTTTGCTATATAATACCCCAGAACACAGGGCAGGATAAATGCAGTGCCAGTTTCTTATATAATACCCCAGAACACAGGGCAGGATAAATACAGTGCCATTTTCTTATATAATACCCCAGAACACAGGGCAGGATAAATGCAGTGCCATTTTCCTATATAATACCCCAGAACACAGGGCAGGATAAATGCAGTGCCATTTTCCTATATAATACCCCAGAACACAGGGCAGGAGAAATACAGTGCCATTTTCCTATATAATACCCCAGAACACAGGGCAGGATAAATGCAGTGCCAGTTTCTTATATAATACCCCAGAACACAGGGCAGGATAAATACAGTGCCATTTTCTTATATAATACCCCAGAACACAGGGCAGGATAAATGCAGTGCCATTTTCCTATATAATACCCCAGAACACAGGGCAGGATAAATGCAGTGCCATTTTCCTATATAATACCCCAGAACACAGGGCAGGATAAATACAGTGCCATTTTCTTATATAATACCCCAGAACACAGGGCAGGATAAATGCAGTGCCATTTTCTTATATAATATCCCAGAACACAGGGAAGGATAAATACAGTGCCAGTTTCCTATATAATACCCCTGAACACAGGGCAGGATAAATGCAGTGCCAATTATATAGACATCCCAGAACACATAGCATGTTACACACAGTGCTAATTCCATTAATATTGCCCCCATAGCATATGGTAGTATAAATATAGTTTCAATTTAATGAATAAATACCCCAGACCTAATGGCAGGATAAATACTGTGTCAGTTTAATAAATAATAACCTCAAAACACATGGCAGATAAATGCAGTACCAGTTAACTGAATAATAACCCCAGAACTCATGGCATGTTACACACAGTGCCAATGCCATTGATAATGCCTCCAGAACACATGGCAGTATAAATACAGCGTCTATTTCATAAATAATAACCCCAGAACACATGGTAGTATAAATACGGCGTCTATTTAATAAATAATAACCCCAGAACACATGGTAGTATAAATACGGCGTCTATTTAATAAATAATAACCCCAGAACACATGGTAGTATAAATACAGTGTCTATTTAATAAATAATAACCCCAGAACACATGGTAGTATAAATACAGTCTCTCATTAATAAATAATAACCCCAGAACACATGGTAGTATAAATACAGTCTCTATTTAATAAATAATAACCCCAGAACACATGGTAGTATAAATACAGTGTCTATTTAATAAATAATAACCCCAGAACACATGGTAGTATAAATACAGCGTCTATTTAATAAATAATAACCCCAGAACACATGGTAGTATAAATACAGTGTCTATTTAATAAATAATAACCCCAGAACACATGGTAGTATAAATACAGCGTCTATTTAATAAATAATAACCCCAGAACACATGGTAGTATAAATACGGCGTCTATTTAATAAATAATAACCCCAGAACACATGGTAGTATAAATACAGTGTCTATTTAATAAATAATAACCCCAGAACACATGGTAGTATAAATACAGTCTCTCATTAATAAATAATAACCCCAGAACACATGGTAGTATAAATACAGTCTCTATTTAATAAATAATAACCCCAGAACACATGGTAGTATAAATACAGTGTCTATTTAATAAATAATAACCCCAGAACACATGGTAGTATAAATACAGCGTCTATTTAATAAATAATAACCCCAGAACACATGGTAGTATAAATACAGTGTCTATTTAATAAATAATAACCCCAGAACACATGGTAGTATAAATACAGCGTCTATTTAATAAATAATAACCCCAGAATACATGGTGGAATAAATGCATTGCCAACAAGCATAATACCCCTATTTTGTAGGAAATTAATTGATTGGTTTAGAGATGCTTAGTCCATAATCTCCACCCTCTCTACCCATAACTGTAAATATAACAACCATCAGTATTTTTTTTTGATAATCTACCCTGTTATCTCTGTGTATTCATTCATTTATATAGATCATAAGTATTTCGGGGACTTATAAATACTGAGCTCCAACGCCTGACACTTTCGGTACTGTGACTTCCTTGAGTATTAGCACGGGGGCACCCTCTGCCCCACAACTGCAAACACAACAACTAAATGCAAAAATGTGCGGTGGGTTTAGGTTTAATATCTAGTACTACTACTAACAGTGCTTAGAGAGGCGAAACCCTGATGGAGAAGGACCCTGGGATTAACATTAACCTTCAAATGGATGTATATCAGTGAGTGCCAATCCCTACCATATGCTATTTTATGATATGAGCATGGGCGTCTGTCCCTTTTCAGTTGTTTTAGTACAGGGGAATCCCTATGTTCCATAGTTTTATGGTATTTCTCTGTACAGGCTATGAGCAAACTTAGGGGGCTGTTCCTGCAGAATTGTGCTTAGTACAGGGGAATCCCTATGTGCCATAGTTTTATGGTATCTCTCTGTACAGGCTATGGGCAAACTTAGGGGGCTGTTCCTGCTGAATTGTGCTTAGTACAGGGGAATCCCTATGTGCCATAGTTTTATGGTATCTCTCTGTACAGGCTATGAGCAAACTTAGGGGGCTGTTCCTGCAGAATTGTGCTTAGTACAGGGGAATCCCTATGTTCCATAGTTTTATGGTATTTCTCTGTACAGGCTATGAGCAAACTTAGGGGGCTGTTCCTGCAGAATTGTGCTTAGTACAGGGGAATCCCTATGTGCCATAGTTTTATGGTATCTCTCTGTACAGGCTATGAGCAAACTTAGGGGGCTGTTCCTGCTGAATTGTGCTTAGTACAGGGGAATCCCTATGTTCCATAGTTTTATGGTATTTCTCTGTACAGGCTATGAGCAAACTTAGGGGGCTGTTCCTGCAGAATTGTGCTTAGTACAGGGGAATCCCTATGTGCCATAGTTTTATGGTATCTCTCTGTACAGGCTATGAGCAAACTTAGGGGGCTGTTCCTGCTGAATTGTGCTTAGTACAGGGGAATCCCTATGTGCCATAGTTTTATGGTATCTCTCTGTACAGGCTATGAGCAAACTTAGGGGGCTGTTCCTGCTGAATTGTGCTTAGTACAGGGGAATCCCTATGTGCCATAGTTTTATGGTATCTCTCTGTACAGGCTATGAGCAAACTTAGGGGGCTGTTCCTGCTGAATTGTGCTTAGTACAGGGGAATCCCTATGTGCCATAGTTTTATGGTATCTCTCTGTACAGGCTATGGGCAAACTTAGGGGGCTGTTCCTGCTGAATTGTGCTTAGTACAGGGGAATCCCTATGTGCCATAGTTTTATGGTATCTCTCTGTACAGGCTATGAGCAAACTTAGAGGGCTGTTCCTGCTGAATTGTGCTTGGTAGAGGGGAATGCCAGACTGGTAATCTTTACCTAATATTTTGCTTTGTGACCCACTGTTTGAAGAGGCTGAACCCTAAATACACTATACGTATTTTGTCTCTACCTCAGCTGCTGCTCAGTGCGAAATTGAACCCAAGGCACGGATTAACTGCGGCCCCCCCGGCATAACCCCCATCGAGTGCAACACAAAAGGCTGCTGTTTTGACTCCAGCATTGTCGGTGTGATCTGGTGCTTCTACCCCAAGGCCGAGCAAGGTAATATCATTGCAGTAATGAGTCCGAAATGGGACCATGGAGTGAAATAGGGGCAGGGTATGTACGTAGGCATTTATTTATATAGCCGTATTAGCTCCCATTATACAAACACAGGGAATTTAGTGTTTGGAGAAGGTTTTTAACCCATAATGGGACATTTTCCTTGGAAAACCAGCTTCATTATGGGGGCCCAGGTTAACCCCTGCTGTGCTGACTCCACAACACAGGCATTCCCAACAATTCAAAACACCCAACAATTCAGCATAGTAATTAATGGGGGAATGTAATATAGGTCGCCAACGGAAACGACAGTTGCAATGGGACAAAACGCGAATAATTTTACCTTTGCGCACATATAAAATACCATTTGCCCCCCTGGCGACAGTAGCTTAGCGACTGCAAATTTTTTATTTGTACCTATAAAAAAAACAATGAAAAAGTCGATTCTTTCCCACAAACATTTATCTTCAAGCATGTCTTAAATATCTGCAATAAAAATTCGCAATTAGCGATGAGCGAGTTTTTTCACCAGACATGGATTCGCAGCGCACTTCCGCATTTCGCCATTGGCGAATTGTTTTGTGAAACTTTAGTGAAAATTCACAGCGCGTCAAAAAAAAAATCGTGGTTGTGTCAAATTGGGCGCAGTCATGTAAAAAAAAAAAAAGACGCGGACAACAAACGCGTTTCGCTGATTTTTCACCGTTCCGCGAATTTTACGGTGAAGCAAAACGGGACAGATTCGCTCATCACTTATTACATTGCCCCTAAAGAGTTTTCCTCTGTAACGTTGCCCAAAAGGAGCCAAAGGTTTAAGGGTCCCAATGCCTACAGAACTGCTTATAATAAGGAGCTGCTGGAATCTTCTCCACGGTACTTTGGTACCATTATTCCTGTAGGGACAGTACTTGCACACACAGGGTCGGTCTTATAAACTACGGGGCCCAACTGGGACCATTTTGTCCCCTACACAAGGTGTTGGCAGCTGGCACAGGGTTCCAGGGCTGGGGGGGCAAATAGTCCCTGCCTCTCGCTCTGTGGCTAATGGTATAGCCCTGCCTTTTCCCCTCTCTTTCTCTTGTTCCATTCCCCCCCCCCCATTATTCCTGTAGGGACAGTACTTGCACACACAGGGCCGGCCTTATAAACTACGGGGCCCAGTTGGGACCATTTTGTCCCCTACACAAGGAGTTGGCAGCTGGCACAGGGTTCCAGGGCTGGGGGGCAAATAGTCCCTGGCTCTCGCTCTCTCCATGTAACTGATGGTGTAACTCCGCCTTTTCCCTTCTCTTTCTCTTATTCCAGTGGCCCACAACATTTCATGGCACAATGTGACCCCCAAGCACTGGGCACTAACACTAAGGCGCTGATTTACTAAGACACGAATTCGAATCCGAATTGGAAAAATTCCGATTGGTAAACGAACATTTTGCGACTTTTTCGTATTTTTTGCGATTTTTTCGGCGACTTTACGACTTTTCGGAAATTATCGCGACTTTTTCGGTACCAATACGATTTGCGCGAAAAAACGCGAGTTTTTCATAGCCATTCCGAAAGTTGCGCAAAATCTTGCGATTTTTTCGTAGCGGTAAAACTTGCGCGAAAAGTCGCGCCTTTTCCGTAGCGTTAAAACTTAAAAGGCGCGATGTTTCGCGCTTTCGGAATGGCTACGAAAAACTCGCGTTTTTTCGCACAAATCGTATTGGTAACGAAAAATCGCAAAATACAGATCATTACGAAAAAAACGCAATCGGACGCATTCGGCCCGTTCGTGGGTTAGTAAATGTGCCCCTAAGCATTCTATATATAGAGTGATTATTGCCTGGGAAGCTTTATGTGCTTATTCTAGGCTGCCAGTTCATTCTTCAAAGCAAATACAAGTTAGCACAGAGTAAGTGGTGAGAGACATTGGGGGGGCCCAGTCAGCCCAGTATTTTATTTTTTTTTACTTTACTTCTCCTTTAATAATACACCTGTGTCAGCAACAGGCTCCATTAATTGCCTGGAAATTATTGACAATATTGTGCATTTAGTTAACTATATCATTTATTGTTTGTATTGTTTATTATTTCGATTCTTAATTAATTTCTTTTTCACTTTACAGATTGTTTTATATGAAAATGACGGGCACCGCCGGCAAATTCTGAATAATACACCTCCCTTCAAGCTTCAGCGTTATTTTCTTGAAACAAACCTGGAATTAAACCGACACTTCCCAGCCCGTGTCCCCCAAACCCCCCTGCATGGAACCCCCCATCTCTGTATAACACTGCCATTCTCACTGTTTATTAAAGAAAAACACCCTCTGCCTCCGAGACCCTGTCATTTTATCCCTTTCTCTCCGTGCCTCTGGGGTACCAACCAATTCTCTTACTTTTGGACTGTTGAAATGTCCTAAAATGATGATATTTCGCGGCATATTCTATTTTGTATTTTTTTCGTGAAATTAACTTTTTTTTGTTAAGTGAAGTACAAGTCTTCCCACTAAAATACATGATACAGGTATAGGATCCATTATCTGGAAACCGTTATCCAGAAAGCTCCGAATTACGGAAAGCCTTTCTTCCATAGACTCCATTTTAATCAAATAATTAACATTTTTAAAAATGATTTCCTTTTCTCTGTAATAATAAAACAGTACCTGTACTTGATCCCAACTAAGATATAATTACCCCTTATTGGGGGCAGAACAGCCCTATTGGGTTTATTTCATGGTTAAATGATTCCCTTTTCTCTGTAATAATAAAACAGTACCTGTACTTGATCCCAACTAAGATATAATTACCCCTTATTGGGGCAGAACAGCCCTATTGGGTTTATTTAATGGTTAAATGATTCCCTTTTCTCTGTAATAATAAAACAGTACCTGTACTTGATCCCAACTAAGATATAATTACCCACACTGGGTCAGTGCTATAGACATAGAATTTTGAATTATTTCTCAGGGGTGACAGGTCCCCTTTAAATACTGAATTAGGTTCATTTGCATTGTACTTGGTCAGATGAAGAGCTCCACCATCCCAGGGTAAAGGGCTACGAGGAACCCCAGGGTCTGTGGTACGAGGCTATGAAGGCCATGGAGAATTCACAATCCAGGCACGTAGTTCTATGTAGTTCCAATGGTGTTAATTCTGGTAATTCTGTGGTTACATTTATTGTCTGACATAAGCTAAGGGTCCAATGTAATTCAGCCAATCCCCAGCAGGTGGCATCAGGGGATACGTTTTTAAAAGGAAAAAACCAAAAAGAACATTCAGACCGTATTGTCTCATTAAATGGGTTGTTCACCTTCAAATTAAGTTTTTGTATGATGTAGAGAGTCGTATACTGAGACAATTTGCGATTGGTCTTCATTTTTTTATTATTTGCGTTTTTTTTACTTTTTTGTTCAGCAGCTCTCCAGTTTGGAATTTCAGCAGCTATCTGGTTGCTAGGGTCCAATTTAACCTAGCAACCAGGCAGTGGTTTAAAAGAGAGACTAGAATATAAATAGAGTAGGCCTAAATAAAAAGATAGGTTATAAAAAGTAACAATAACAATAAAACTGGAGCCTCACAGAGCAATAGGGTTTGGCTGCCGGGGTCAGTGACCCCCATTTGAAAGCTGGAAAGAGAGGAAGGCCAATGAAAAAAAATTATGAAAAATAAATGATAAAAACCGATTTTAAAGTTGCTAGGAATAGGCCATTCTATAACAGACTAAAGATGAACTGCCCTTTTATTTATATTTTTTCTGCCAACCTAATACTCTAAACGTCACCCATCCACAATGGGTGACGTTACAGATGGAGCCGGACGAACCTCAATATATTTAGAGTTATGGATCTAATTGGTCTACATTCTGATTTTAGTGGTTTTTAGAGTTTTTTGAAACCATGAAAAACCTCATTGCTACTAAAACCATGAATGTCTACTTATTACATCCGCCCACTCCAGCCTTTATATATTACATTTTTGCCTAACTGTATTACACAGTTTTCCGAATGTAAAAATACGCCATCTAAAGGCCATGTAGACCTAGACAAAGAGAACCTATGGCCAATGGAATGTGATGATAGACCTCTCTATCCTGGAGCCATGGGGCCGGCTAGTATTCAATGACTTGAGGAGCCAATCAGCATGTCCAGTGTCTCTGACAATGGCTTCTATACAAGTCTATGTAATACCCTAAATACTTGTTACATGAAAAGAATATAAAATAACGGTCCAGGATCCCTTGTAACTCCAGCGAATGCAGCGAGGAAGAGTTAAACATTTATAGCCTGGCTTTGTTTCACTAATATCCTTATTTACTCAACTTATTTATCTGTCTATAAACACTGATTGCACTCCGGTGTCATGAGTTCTCCCAGTCTGCTCTGTCAGCAATCAGCATTTTACTTTGTTTTCTAATTTGATCCCTAAAGGGTGATTGCTCCCTGGCCCCCCTGCAAAAAAAATTTCAGAGGGGCCCAGTGTGCAATGCAAGTACTACATGTCCCTCCCCCTCCCATTTTGCACCCGCCCCTCCCTCACATTCCAACTCCCCACCCCTCCCTCACATCCCAACTCCCCGCCTCTCCCTCACATCCCAACTCCCCACCCCTCCCTCCCTCACATCCCCCCATCCCCGCCCTCTAGCTCTCAGGTAGGAGAGTGGTGAGAAGGGGGGTTCGCTAAAGCTAAAATTATAGGTGGATACCCCAATGTCTGGGGATAGGGGGGCCTAGACCACAGGGTCTGCTACTTCTATAGCTTTAGCGAACCCCCAGGGCTGAAACTAGGGATAGGCAGAAGAGGCAGCTGCCTAGGGAGGTAATGATTGGGGGGCACCAGGCAAGAACTTCTCTTGCCTACCCCTAGGGGCTGATTTACTAAGACACGATTTCGAATCCGAATTGGAAAAATTCAGATTGGAAACGAACATTTTGCGACTTTTTCGGTAATTTTGCGATTTTTTCGTATTTTTTGTAATTTTTTCGGCGTCTTTACGATTTTTGCGTAAAAACGCGAGTTTTTCGTAGCCATTCCGAAAGTTGCGCAAAGTCGTGATTTTTTCGTAGCGTTAACACTTAAAAGGCGCAAGTTTTAACGCTACGAAAAAATCGCGATTTTGCGCAACTTTCGTAATGGCTACGCGTTTTTACGCAAAAATCGTAAAGACGCCGAAAAAATCGCAAAAGATACGAAAAAATCGCAAAAGATACGAAAAAATTGCAAAATTACCGATCATTACGAAAAAAACGCAATCGGACGCATTCGGCCCGTTCGTGGGTTAGTAAATGTGCCCCCTAGTCTTTGATCTGTTTTGCGTCACTTCGTATCGCACATCGACCCCCCCCGCGCTTGAACTGCGCATGCGCGCCAGTTCGAGCACGGGGGAAGGGGGGTGGGGGTTGGTGCGCGATGCATGTGCAGGGGTGAGGTGGCCGACCGAGTTGCCTAGGGTGCCCGGTCGGCTCGGCCCGCCACTCCGAACCTTCCTCCCCATGGCTCTTCTACCTGAGAGCTACCTCATACCTCCCAACATTTTGGAAATGGAAAGAGGGACAAAAAGAAATGGCGTGCATAGTGCTGCAATTTTTTGACCACACCCATTTTTAAAACCACACCCCCTAAATACCACTCCTATTTGACTGTCAAAAGAGGGATTGTCCCGTGAAAATTGGGACAGTTGGGGGGTATGCTAGCTTCCTCTATAGTTACTCCACTGAACTTACTGGTCACACAATGCCATTGCTTTCCATGCAGGAGTATGGGTGGGTTTTATCAGTACTTTGGTCAGCTCTATGGTCAGCTCTATGGTCAGCTCTGTCTGTTTCATGCCCAGGTTTTATTGGTTTTGTATAATTACTGGAATTAGAAATGTACTGGTGTTTCTGTCTCTCATTGCCGGAGATTTTTCCCTTCTCTAGCTTCAGTCTTCTTGGCCCCCACACTATGGGCAACCACTCAGGCTAACGATCTTCATACTCATCAACAGAAGTTTTGCTTCCATTGTTTCTCAGGCCACTCATAAAGTGTGTATAGGTATAGGTGTAGGTATAGGTGTAGGTGTAGGTGTGTATATTTACAAGGTTATGAATATTATTCATGCAGACAAACCTTAGCAAAACACCAACCTGCCATTCACCACCTGGCAAATTGCCTTCTCCATTATGTATTGCTCATCTCATACAATAAATAGATCAGGTCCTCTATTGCCCCACAGAATGGTCTTTGATTTATTCAGTTGTTTACACAAGGGGAGAGACAAGCTGACACCCACCGACCATACAATACCCTTAACAATAAGTTGTCTTTGATAATATGGTTCCCAAGCTATGTAAAGGGGGCCAATCATATTATATTTTCCTGTAAATACATGGGTAATTATATGCTTGTATAGATCTATAGTATCTCTTTTTACAGGCTATACATGGATTATTCTTATATTAATATAGCTAGAAAAGGCGTATTTTATATACTGAACTTACTTCACTGGCCCAGTGGTTCAGGATCTCTTTAGAAGCAACAACTTAGGCCTTTAGACGTGTCACTGATATCTTGGATTTTGTTAGGAGTGTCAGTGGCACCACACATGCTCAGTGGGCTCTGGGCAGCTGCTGAGAAGCTGAACTTAGGGGTGTCGCAAATGATCAAGCAGAACATGAGGTTGGCCTGTCATAGAAGCTGATGATTCAGGGCTGACTATTATATTCTGCTAACTGCACTGGTTTTATGTTTAGCATTTCTAGCCTACTTCTTCCATTAGCTTTAGTTCTCCTTTAATTGTGCTTAGTCTAGGTGAATGTCTATGCTGGTAATTTTATGAGATTAAGTTAAATTGTGCTTAGTATATGGGGAAAAAGACACCTTAAATCTATGCCTAGGCACAACCCAGCAGGGAAATTTTGGATTCAGTAACTATTTCAGGCAGGGGAAACTAACTGACCTTATCCTACTGAAAAATGCCTTTAATGCAACCAGGGTGTCTATTTCCAGTAATCTCCTAAAGACCCCAGCCATACTGCGGTTACAACTGCCAAATAGGGATGAGCAAATTTTTCTCACCAGGCATGGATTTGCTGTTGCGTCAAAAAGGGTGTTGTCATGTAAAAATAGGTGTGGTTGTGTCAAAAGGGGTGTGGTCATGTAAAATAGGCACTGTCACGTCAAAAAGGGCGTGGTTACGTAAAAATAGGCGCTGTCGCATCAAAAAGGGTGTGGTTGTGTAAAAATAGGCGCTGTCGTGTTAAAAAGGGTGTGGTCATGTAAAAATAGGTGTGGTTGTGTCAAAAGGGGTGTGGTCATGTAAAATAGGCACTGTCACGTCAAAAAGGGCATGGTTACGTAAAAATAGGCGCTGTCGCATCAAAAAAGGTGTGGTTGTGTAAAAATAGGCGCTGTCGTGTTAAAAAGGGTGTGGTCATGTAAAAATAGGTGCTGTCATGTCAAAAAGGGCATGGTTATGTAAAAGTAGGTGCTGTCACGTCAAAAAGAGTGTGGTCATGAAAATGGGTGTGGTTGTGTCAAAAGGGGTGTGGTCATGTAAAATAGGCACTGTCAAGTCAAAAAGAGTGTGGTCACGTAAAAACAGTCACTGTCACACCAAAAAGGGTGTGGTCATGTAAAAATAGGCACCGTCGCACCAAAAAAGGGTGTGGTCATGTAAAAATGGGTGTGGTTGTGTCAAAAGGGGTGTGGTCATGTAAAAATAGGCACTGCCATGTCAAAAAGGGTGTGGTCATGTAAAAATTAGGCGATGTTGCGTCAAAAAGGGTGCGGTTGTGTAAAATGGGTGTGGTTGTGTCAAAATGGATGTGGTCATGTAAAAATAGGCACTGTCACGCCAAAAAGGGTGTGGTCATGTAAAAATAGGCAATGTCACGTCAAAATAGGTATTAGGTGTGGCCACATAAAAAAAGGGTGTGGTCAGGTAAGAAAAGGGCATGGTAAAGGTAAAAGGTAAATAGACGTGCCCTAGTCAAATAGGGGCGCAGTTGTGTCAAAAAAGATGCGTGCATCAAAAAAATTGTGTGCGGCAGAAAAGACAAACTTTTCCATGGTTTTGCACATTTTTCGGCAAAGTGAAACGGGACAGATCCGCTCATCACTACTCCCACGATAACCTGCTTTATCTGAGCTTTCTATCCACTTTATGGGTTGCGCAGCGCTAAACATTCTATCCATGAGAGTAGCGAGTGACACATAATAATTGCCTGTATTATCTCCCAGCAGCCATACAATCAGCAGTAACAATGGCAGCTACAAGTGAAATACAAGAAGGAACATGCTATCTTACATGTTATGCAGTAAAAGAGTGTAATTAGTCACATCTAAATACTAAAGATAATTATCATGCCGTTATTATGCAATACTGCTCAGTATTACTGTACTTTCCTATGTTCACATATAGCACAATGCACAGCACCCAATGGCAGGGGCTAAAGGGCAGTAGGGATTGAATGAATAGGGGTTGTGCTAAACCTACTTTCCACCAGCCATTTTGATTAAATCAGTGGTTTTTATTAATTCTTGAACTAAACAGAGCAAACATGTTTGGAACGTGTGAGGCAGATAATTAAATTGCCAATGATCCGCCCCATCACCCTTTGTTATGACTGTTTTATTAGGAGGTGTCAGTTATGCAAGGGGATTATCTTATCTAATTATGTTCCTCGCAAGGACCAAACATGGAGTAGCTTCAGTTTCCCTGTTTAGTTCATGAAATAACAATAATATATATATAAATTGTAACTATAATTTTCATGATTAAAACAGTAGGCAGAAAGTACATTCAGCACAAGGCTGTTTCATTGGCCTTTATAATGGAGACTGGCCAGCCCACATTTTATTAGCCATGGAAAGGCTTAAGCAAATTTACAGCAATTAAAAGCCTTGCTTTTTTTTTAGAAGTGTTTATCTAAAGCAACTATTATGAGACAAATTTATTATTATTGCTCTTTGTTTTTATTGCACCAGCGTATTTACAGGGAGATAATCATTTACGTCAGTCCCTGCCCCAATGGAGCTTGCAATCAAACTTATAAATTCCTCTTGTTTCCCCTAGTTTCTTAGATATTGACCCTATCTAAAGCCCTATCTAAAGCTGGCGACACACAACTGGGCAAGAGAGGTCAACAAACAAGCAGATCTCCACCCAATGTGCCCACTGATGATCCTGGTCCTGAAATGGTGGGACTTTCAAACCTGTCATATAGATACTGTATCTGGCTGATTTTTGTCATGCAGAGCATAAGTTAGGGTGGGTTGCCAAACAAGTTACCAATGTGCAGGCCCAGCAGCAGGTAGCACCAAGCCCACTGCAGAGCCTATATAAGGAGGTGCATTAGCTGTGGACCTTTGCTTTTTTGGCCTGATAAGGTCTGCAGAGAGACGGACATCACTGAGTAGGATCCAAGTGGCTACTCACACCTTATTAGGACAGGTAGACAGGTAGAAGGAGAAACTCCTCCTAGCTCATTCTAGGAACAAGAGCTTGACAGGTTAGCTAGTAAGGACAGCTTGGGTCCCCACGAAGAGTAGTTAGTTAGGGTAGAGCCCCAGTGGTGATTGTACACCAGACAGGGATTGTAAGTGTGTAGGGATTGTGAGGGGCTGTTGAGAGACAGTTTGGGTGAAGCTTGGGCACTATTAGGAGATGGGGGACCTGGAGGTTTTAGAGAAGGTGGGCTGTAAGAAGCTTGGTCACTGTAGGAGATAGGGGTCCTGAAGGCTTCTAAGGAGATACGCTGTATAAAAGTGTGTGCGTAACTTATACTCATAAGAGAGAAGGTTTCCTGGTTGGTTTACTCCAGTCTGTCCTGATTTGCACACTGAGAAGCCTGCAATGAAGTCATATCTGTTGCAACGCACTACTTTGAGGCCAGGACTAATGTTCTCAGGGAAGGCCTTCACTGGTCCTGGGGGGAAAAGGTAACAGCCCTGACTACCCATGTTACATGACTACCAGGAAATTCATTTTCCATGAAGACAGAGACAGGGATTACAAGTTATAGTCTCAATAGTAAATGACCTCCAGGAGGGTAAATAACATGAATAACCAAGATTAAACTGTAAATTATAACTTGGCACAGACACATTCTGATACGGGTTTATATAGCAGAAAGTATTGCGACCCGATGCTAAATAGCACCCTATGGCTGCATAAAATACATTCAACATTCACATGTCTAGTGAATAATACTATGGGCTTATTTATCAATATTCTAGTTTGTAAATTTGAGTTTATTTTTCTAAATCTGATAAACTTGCACATTGAATGCTCACTCATTTATTAATAAGGAGAATTTGTTTGAATTAAAAAAATCGAATATCTTGGATTTTTTTAGTTTTACAACCTCTAAAAACTCAAAAAATTCTTTGAGAATATGGTTGACCATAGAAGCTCACAAGCTTTTACATGATGAATTTTTAGATTTGAGTTTTTTTCACTTAATAAATACCAGACATTCAAGTTTTCGAACCGTAACGTGAGTTTGAGTTTTTTAAGTGCAAAACTGGAAATGAGGAAAAAAAGTAAATTCGACCATTGATAAATCCCCCCCTTAGTGATATTGTAAGGCTTTTAAACAAAGTTGAGCAATATTTCTACTCTAACACCCTAAGTTGTCCCTTGACAAACTCAACACACAGTACAGGTATTGGACCCCTTACCAGAAACCTTTTATCCAGAAAGTTCCAAATTACGGAAAGGTCATCTGCCATAGACTCCATTGTATTCAAATAACACACGCTTTTAAAATTGATCTCCTTTTTCTCTTAAATAATAAAACAGTACCTGTACTTGATCCCAACTAAGATATAATTACCCCTTATTGGGGGCAGAACAGCCCTATTGGGTTTATTTAATGGTTAAATGATTCCCTTTTCTCTGTAATAATAAAACAGTACCTGTACTTGATCCCAACTAAGATATAATTACCCCTTATTGGGGGCAGAACAGCCCTATTGGGTTTATTTAATGGTTAAATGATTCCCTTTTCTCTGTAATAATAAAACAGTACCTGTACTTGATCCCAACTAAGATATAATTACCCCTTATTGGGGGCAGAACAGCCCTATTGGGTTTATTTAATGGTTAAATGATTCCCTTTTCTCTGTAATAATAAAACAGTACCTGTACTTGATCCCAACTAAGATATAATTACCCCTTATTGGGGGCAGAACAGTCCTATTGGGTTTATTTAATGGTTAAATTATTCCCTTTTCTCTGTAATAATAAAACAGTACCTGTACTTGATCCCAACTAAGATATAATTACCCCTTATTGGGGGCAGAACAGCCCTATTGGGTTTATTTAATGGTTAAATGATTCCCTTTTCTCTGTAATAATAAAACAGTACCTGTACTTGATCCCAACTAAGATATAATTACCCCTTATTGGGGGCAGAATCTCACTTTCCATGCTAAAAAGTTATCTTTCTGCACCCAAATAATTGTGTGATCCCCCTTAATTTAGCCCAGTAGAGCTTGATCTCACAAAGTGAGTCTATAAATCCAGGCTCAGGCTTAACGTTAGCTCTGCTAATAACTTTACTATCAGTCAGGCATAGACAGTGGGGAACATTCCGTAACAATATAGTAATTACTGTGCAAGTTCCTCTTCAGAGATAAGATCGTTACCATATGGAACACGCGGACAGTGATGTTATTTCTACCATTAAAGCTACGGGGAAGGCGTCAGTGCACAGAGATACCATTATCTTTCCCCGTCACTGACGACCATATAATCAAAGCATTATTCATTTTATGACACAATAAAGAAATATATAATGGGTGTAGTAGCAATAGCTAATAAACCCCCCACCCTCGGTAAATGTTCCCATGATTATATAAGGCAGCGCTTTCCCTATAAATATCAGCTTTATCCTCAGAGCGCCCAATTGGCTCCTGTAAACTGACTCGGCACCCACAATGGCGGCCAAGGTATCTGTCCTGCTGGTCGCTCTCCTTTACTTTGGGCATTCCAGCTTTGCTAAAAACAGCCATAGCAGCAGCAGCAGTGAAGAAAAGTACCGTAAGTAAATTAAAAAGGTTTTGATTGTGTATTTTGGCGTTTTGTAAGAGGCAAAAATATAATATTGCTTTAAAGGGAAACTAACCCCCCCAGAATGAATATGTAACCAACTTAACCAGTTTATATCATATTAAGTGGCCTATTAAAGAATCTCCCCAAACTGGAATATATATATCAGTAAATATTGCCCTTTTACATCCTTTCCCTTGAGCCGCCATTTAGTGATGGGCTGTGTGCTCCCTCAGAGATCAGCTGACAGGAAGTGATGCAGCTCTAACTGTAACAGGAAGTAGTTTCCTAGGGCCATGTATTAACCGTTGAATTTTTTTTCCAATTCGGATTTTTAGCTCTAAAAGTCTTCGTTTTACTATGCATCCAAACGGCTAAAAATCTGAATCCAACAATTGGGCAGATTAAACTTGCCCAGATCACGTAGATGTCCCTTCCCTGAAAGATCCTTCTTTTGCCTCGAAACTTTAGCGGTTTTAGATTTTGCTGGTTTTTATTTAGAAAATTTGGAGTTTTCGGCGAGTTTCTGCAACTTTTACCCACGCAGACTTTTTCAGTTCGGATATTTAAGTGAATGCCAGACATTTGTGGAAATGAGTTTATTAAAACCAAAAAATTAGAAATGTTAGCGTTTTAGTTAATCTGCCCCTCAGTATTTCTTGTACATGTATGGGATCTATTATCCAGAATGCTTGGGGCCTGGGGTTTTCCGGATAAGGAATCTTTATTGGGATCAAGTACAGGTACTGTTATTACAGAGAAAAGGGAATCATTTAACCATTAAATAAACCCAATAGGGCTGTTCTGCCCCCAATAAGGGGTAATTATATTTTAGTTGGGATCAAGTACAGGTACTGTTTTATTATTACAGAGAAAAGGGAATCATTTAACCATTAAATAAACCCAATAGGGCTGTTCTGCCCCCAATAAGGGGTAATTATATCTTAGTTGGGATCAAGTACAGGTACTGTTTTATTATTACAGAGAAAAGGGAATCATTTAACCATTAAATAAACCCAATAGGGCTGTTCTGCCCCAATAAGGGGTAATTATATCTTAGTTGGGATCAAGTACAGGTACTGTTTTATTATTACAGAGAAAAGGGAATCATTTAACCATTAAATAAACCCAATAGGACTGTTCTGCCCCAATAAGGGGTAATTATATCTTAGTTGGGATCAAGTACAGGTACTGTTTTATTATTACAGAGAAAAGGGAATCATTTAACCATTAAATAAACCCAATAGGGCTGTTCTGCCCCCAATAAGGGGTAATTATATCTTAGTTGGGATCAAGTACAGGTACTGTTTTATTATTACAGAGAAAAGGGAATCATTTAACCATGAAATAAACCCAATAGGGCTGTTCTGCCCCCAATAAGGGGTAATTATATCTTAGTTGGGATCAAGTACAGGTACTGTTTTATTATTACAGAGAAAAGGGAATCAAATCTAAAATTGTAAAGGATTTAATTAAAATGGAGTCTATAGGAGATGGACTTTCTGTAATTAGGATGCCGGGTTTCTGGATAATAGATCCCATAACTTTATAACCCTAAAAAGATTTTTCAAATGCAGTTGTGAGTTTTGCACCCCTCTTGCTACACCACTTACCCCCCCGTAGCCCTACAGGGATGATTACAAATCTTTAATCAGAGTAAATATATTGTTCACACTTTCATTTCAGCCATTAGCAAGAAAGACTGCAAAGTGGATCCTCATGTGAGAAGAGACTGTGGTTACTCTGGAATTAGCGAATCGGAATGCAAAAAACGCAACTGCTGCTTCGATTCCAGTATTCTAAATGTCAACTTTTGCTTCTTTTCTCGCTCCCAAGGTACTGATGATGGAGATTATATCCTATACAGTAATTAGAACAGCGCCTCAGTGTCCTGCCATCAACAATTCATTTGAGAAACTCAATGTACAACAGGTAGTAGTTACTCACACACACCGGTAGTTATTAGTCTGAAGCAAACGGAAATGCTGAGTTCATTTGAACTAAAGAAGCCACTTGGATTAGTGATAAAATGGCTTCAGGAACACTCAGAAGGCCAAGTTCTTTATTGTTAATACTAAAGACCTGGGTAAAAGAAACCCTAAAACACATAGACAGTGGGGCTGCCATAAGGGGAATACAGGGCAAGGGTCCCAAGAGACGTCAAAATGCATTTTGTGGGTTGTAAAGTGGGATTGTGTAGAGCAGGGGTGGGCAATACGTCGGTCATGGTCCACCAGTTGATCCCCCATGGATTTCTGGTGGACCGCGATGAAGCTGGGGATGCGGAAGTGCTGCATGAATGCGTACCTATGCTGTGTCGCATCTCTACTAATATGGGTCCCTTTTGGGAGGGGGCTACTAACTTGGTAGTGCTGGGCCCCCTGATTTACTGGTGGTGGCCCTGACAAACACCAACACATAGCCATATAGATTTGAGAGTAGTGATGGGCGAAATGTTTTGGCAGGCATGGATTCGCGGCGAATTTCCGTGTTTTGCCATTGGCGTATTGTTTTGCGAAACAGATGAAAAAAATTGCAGTGGAAAAATTCGCTGTGCGTCCAAAAATTGTCGCAAGAATAGTTGCAGGCGGCAAAAGAATAGTCGCACGTCCAAAATTGTCGCAAGAATAGTCGCAGGCGGCAAAAGAATAGTCACACATCCACAATTGCCGCAAGAATAGTCGCAAGTGGCAAAAAAACAGTTGCACGTCCAAAATTGTCGCAAGAATAGTCGCAGGCGGCAAAAGAATAGTTGCACGTCCAAAATTGTCGCAAGAATAGTCGCAGGCGGCAAAAGAATAGTCGCACGTCCAAAATTGTCGCAAGAATAGTCGCAGGCAGCAAAAGAACAGTTGCACATCCAAAATTGTCGCAAGAATAGTCGCAGGCAGCAAAAGAATAGTTGCACATCCAAAAATGTCGCAAGAATAGTCACAAGAATAGTTGCAGGCGGCAAAAGAATAGTTGCGGGCGACAATTTTTTTGTTCCGTGCAACATTTTCGCCGTTTCGCGAATCTTTTGAAAGATTCACGAATTAATCGGTGAAGCAAAACGGGACATATCTGCTCATCACTATTCGAGAGTAAATATAAAATAAAATTGGAAGCGTTGAATGGTTTATAAACTTGTAGTATTATTGCTCCCACAGATAAAGAGCAGTGCTCGAGTAACAAGAAAGACAGGAAGAACTGCGGCCACTCAGGCATCAGCGCCAGGGACTGTTATTCCAAGGGATGCTGTTACGATCCCAGCGATCGCAGTGGCAATGAGTGCTACAAGCCAACCGTGAAAAGTAAACAGGGGATCTAATTTATTTATTTATTGATCATTTATTTCTTCATCTCTTTCTTGTATAATTCTGGAGGTTCTAGATCCAATGTACATGTGTTACTGTTTATGCAATTATGTTGAATGCTTTCACTTTAACTCAAAAGGGCTTTTGAGAATATAAATAGGGGGCACAGAGAGCATCAGCTGCAGGTAGGAATAATGGCAAGTAATGGGGGTCTAGATGAGGGGGGTAGGCAAGTAACGGGGGTCTAGATGAGGGGGGTAGGCAAGTAACGGGGGTCTAGATGAGGGGGGTAGGCAAGTAACGGGGGTCTAGATGAGGGGGGTAGGCAAGTAACAGGGGTCTAGATGAGGGGGGTAGGCAAGTAACAGGGGTCTAGATGAGGGGGGTAGGCAAGTAACTGGGGTCTAGATGAGGGGGGAAGGCAAGTAGCAGGGGTCTAGATGAGGGGGGGTAGGCAAGTAACGGGGGTCTAGATGAGGGGGGAAGGCAAGTAAGGGGGGTCTAGATGAGGGGGGTAGGCAAGTAACGGGGTTCTAGATGGGGGTAGGCAAGTAACGGGGGTCTAGATGAGGGGGGTAGGCAAATAACGGGGGTCTAGATGAGGGGGGTAGGCAAATAATGGGGGTCTAGATGAGGGGGGTAGGCAAGTAACGGGGGTCTAGATGGGGGTAGGCAAGTAACGGGGGTATAGATGAGGGGGGTAGGCAAGTAACGGGGGTCTAGATGAGGGGGGTAGGCAAATAACGGGGGTCTAGATGAGGGGGGTAGGCAAGTAACGGGGGTCTAGATGGGGGGTAGGCAAGTAACGGGGGTCTAGATGAGGTGGGGTAGGCAAGTAACAGGGGTCTAGATGAGGAGGGGTAGGCAAGTAACGGGGGTTTAGATGAGGGGGGTAGGCAAGTAACGGGGGTCTAGATGAGGAGACTTTATTCCAGGTCTTCCCAAACCTCTGGCCCTTTGCACTTTGTTTTAATGCAGATCGTAGTACACGCCTACACATAACTTATATCTGACTATAAATGGGTAGATATATAGTAGTTATTCTGGCTACAACTTGTTGTGTGTGTGATCAGTCTGTGTAGCCTTAAAGCTTCATGCTTGTGGTTGGGTAGAGAACTATCTGAAGGATAGAAAGAAAGATAGATTATAAAGTGTGATGTTAATTGGAGCAATTGGACTAGTGTTGTTAGTGGAGCGGGGGGGGGGCAGTCCCTGGCATTTTGCTTTTTAACTTTCTAATAATGACCCGGATTTGGGTCACTTTTTGATATTACTGGTTCTTACTATATAACTACAGTATGTTCTGTCCAATGTGATTTTGGTGACTAAATACCAATTTTCCCTACCACCTAAAAACAAATATATTGTTAGTCAGTAAAATGAAGTGCCAGTATTTCTTTGCCCAGCTGAAACTCCTTTAAAACAGAGTCATTTATACCATTATACTTTATTTCTTCTTTGTTAAAAGGTTGCGCCGTGACTCACAAAAACAGGAAAGATTGCGGCTATCCGTACATCAGCGCCAAAGACTGCTTTTCAAGAGGGTGTTGTTTCGATGACAGCGTTCCCCAAACCATCTGGTGTTACTATGGCACTAACTAAAGCGGAAAACGGTAAAGTGCTAAAATAAAAAATGAACATGGGGGGGCCCCACTTTGGGTTTTTAGCCAAAAATACCTAATTAGTTAGTTTTCTTTTCCTAAGCTTTCTAAAATAATAAAACATTTGGCACTTACATCTATATCCCCAAACGACATCGGTCTCTATAAAAATATATTGCATAAACAACTCATATGTAAAACCCTGCTTCATCTAAATAAACCATTTTCATATAAATATACTTATTTAGCAGTATGTGCCATTGGGTAATCCTAAATAGGAAACTGCCATTTTAAGTACTAAGGGCCGCCCCCTGGGATCATAGGAGTCACAGTGCACACAAACAAGCCAAGGCACACATACATGCTAGGCCCCATCAGCCAATGAATGGGCAGAGTTCTGCCTTTTGCTCCCACACTACTTCCTGTTACAGTTAGAGCTGCATCACTTCCTGTCAGCTGATCTCTGAGGGAGCACACAGCCCATCACTAAATGGCGGCTCAAGGGAAAGGCTGTAAAAGGGCAATATTTACTGATATATATATTCCAGTTTACTGTGAAAGGGGTAAAGCCAACCTATAGCCAGAATTAGACACACAGGGTTAGACCATCCTGTAAGAGATGAACCATAAAGTTTTCTTAGTTATTAGGCATTTTCCGTAAAACTGGAATTTTTAAAAAAGAACATCAAAATTCAAATTCATAATAAAGTTTACTTAAGTTTCATGAGGCTTCCAGAGGCTTTAATGGAGCCAAAACCAGGTTTTATCCCTTTTATATTAATATAAATCAAACATATTGAGACTCTGAGAATCTCAGTAACCCCCAGTTATTTTAGGAAGACATTTAGCAAATACAGATAACAAGGAATCTATGATTTTATTTACACAAAATGTCTCCATTTTCTTTTTTCTTACAGATTTTTCCTTGGTTGTCGGAGTTTAGGACAACCCCAAGTACAAAGACGTTTAATGTATATTGTTACAATATTGTTGACTTCAGTCTGAGTAAATTTATATGTAATAAACTGTCAAAACAAAATGAACTGTTAAAAAAACTGTCAAAAAAATAATAAAAAAAGCAATGATTTACCTGCTTTCCTTTTGTAGAGCTACAATTACTTACCGTATGTACGGTGTCTGTAGGGGAGAACATATCCAAACTCTTTTCTTGAAATGTTGTAGACTTGTAGACCCTCACATTTTGTTTTTAAAATAAAAACTGTAGTTCCGTGTTAGCCAGTAGCAAAAATAATAAATACAAAACACAAATACAAGAGTATTGTAGAAATGATACCTATATTGGCTAACAATAAATATACATTGCAAGCTTTCGGAGCTCTAAGGCCCCTTCGTCAGGCAAAATACAAATAAAAACTGGAATGGCACAACATATATAATGTTAGATCAGAGAGAAGTGTTCATGAGCAATAAATTAAGAAGTTACAGATAGATAGAGAGAAATTGTGGAGATAATAAAAGTAATGTAGGGATCCCAAGATTTGGGCCCCTTAGGTTGGATTCCCCTTTAGACAGGCACCAGAAGGTGGCCTTGTGGGTTATGGACACTTAGGGGCACATTTACTAACCCACGAACGGGCCGAATGCGTCCGATTGCGTTTTTTTCGTAATGATCGGTATTTTGCGATTTTTTCGGAAAATTTTCGCGACTTTTTCGTTACCAATACGATTTGTGTTGAGTCATCCCTTTTTATATTGCAGCACACTGCCACCTAGTGGTTCCTGTTGAATAACAGGGAAACTCCCTTTTTACACACAAACAGCTAGGACCAATCTTAAGGGGCTGATTTACTAAGACACGAATTTGAATCCGAATTGGAAAAATTCTGATTGGAAAACGAACAATTTGCGACTTTTTCTGTTTTTTTGCTATTTTTTCGGCGACTTTACGACTTTTCGGAAATTATCGCGACTTTTTCGTTTACCAATACGATTTGCGCGAAAAAACGCGAGTTTTTCGTAGCCACTCCGAAAGTTGCGCAAAATCTTGCGATTTTTTCCGTATCGGTAAAACTTGCGCGAAAAGTCGCGCCTTTTCCGTAGCGTTAAAACTTAAAAGGCCCGATGTTTCGCGCAAGTTTTCACACTACGAAAAAATCGCGACTTTTCGCGCAAGTTTTAACGCTACGAAAAATCGCAAGATTTTGCGCAACTTTCGGAATGGCTACGAAAAACTCGCGTTTTTTCGCGCAAATCGTATTGGTAAACGAAAAAGTCGCGATAATTTCCGAAAAGTCGTAAAGTCGCCGAAAAAATAGCAAAAAAACAGAAAAAGTCGCAAATTGTTTGTTTTCCAATCAGAATTTTTCCAATTCGGATTCGAATTCGTGTCTTAGTAAATCAGCCCCTTAAGATTGGTCCTAGCTGTTTGTGTGTAAAAAGGGAGTTTCCCTGTTATTCAGCAGCAACCACTAGGTGGCAGTGTGCTGCAATATAAAAAGGGATGACACACACCATGTGTCATGGGTCCCCCCTCTGTAAGAGGTTAGCTACAGGCTCCAGTTATAGAATTCAGATAGATTATGTTATAGTCACTCTAGGAGTGAAAGGTTAGACAGAGTATCTAGAAAGGGCAGTCTGAAGCCCCAACAGGAGATAAATGAGGTTATGACCTCCTGGCATTACTGGCTGGCGTTCAGGTATACTAAGTGGCCAGTTCAGGTGGTAGCTAGGGACCACAGAAAAGAGATTGTCTAAGCGAGAGGGTATTCTTGGCATGAGTACCGGGGAGAGCCCTAAGGGAGTATCTCTTGGTGGGAGTACCGGGGAGAGCCTTAAGGGAGTGTCTCTTGGTGGGAGTACCGGGGAGAGCCCTAAGAGACGATCTCTTGGCGGGACTATCGGGGAATAGGCCTAAGTGAGAGGGTCTCCTAAGGGAAGTAAGGAGAAAGTACCTGAACCTGCATGATATTCTACTGGATACTGTGTGGATAAAACAAAGAAGTTTATTTGGTTATTCAGCACTTCCAGTCTCCTGGTCAATTCCTCACAGAGTGGATCCTCAACTGCCTGGTAAGCAACTACCCCAAGGGGGGCAAGGTACCAGGAGTTGCAGGGAGTCCCTACGTTTGGAGGACTACACAGAGAAACCCAGAGACGTTTCCCAGGGAGGGGTGTTACAGTTCAACCTGTCCCTACCCTGGGTGGAGGCATGCCAAGTATAAAGTATACCTGCCCCCCCATAGTAAGCGGGGGCACAGGGCTCCTGTTAGCGCCACACGCATTCACGCATACACCTGCGTGTTAGAAGTAAAGCCATAGCCAACAGTAATTAATGTTTATTAGGATGGGTTGTAAATAGTCCAAGGGTCTTGTCATGATCTCCCTGTGGAGATGCTGAGGAGTACCAGTTGGGAGACTAAAGACTGGGTAACCCAGAGTGTAGCCATATACCATGGAACTGATGTAAGAGGCCATGATAATCAATGAAAAAAGAACTTTAATTAATGAAGTGATAAGTAACAGGTCACATAACTTGAATAGTAGAAATCGGCAGGCAGAGACACCATTGGGAATCAGGCCAACAGTCGGGGCTGGCAGCAATAAACAAAGTCAAGGACAGGCCAAGGGTCAGTATCAGGAAATCCAAAGAACCGGACAAGGAGGGACCAGGAGCGAAAGAACAAGGCTGGGGTCATGGAACGGAACCTCGGAAGTTGAGGACCAGGGACAGAACCTTCAAAGGCAGGAACAAGGACCGGGACAGGATTCCAGAGGCAAGATCACAAAAAATGAACTCAATGAGCAAGCAAGGTGCAATGGTCAGGGACAGGCTTATAAAGGGTCATTATTACCAGATAGAAAACACATGAGGATAATGAGGTGGGTGGAGGAAAGGGAGGAGCATAAGTACAAGGAGAATGACAGGTACATCGAGAACTCAAGGCACCTCCAGTGGCACCATAGGTAACTGCTTGAGTAGTTCAGCTCAGAGTCCAGATTTCAAAACCCAGAAAATCCCAACAGGTCTGAATTCTATCAGGCGCCATACTGTCACATGAAACCTGACCCCAAATTAAGGCCCTGTCTAAATGTGTTAAATAACTCCATACATTTACATAGTTACATAGTTACATAGGGTTGAAAAAAGACCATTGTCCATCAAGTTCAACCCATCCGAGTAAACCCAGCACACAACCTATACTAACCAATCTATACACTCACATACATAAACTATATATACAACCAGTAATACTAACTGTAGATATTAGTATCACAATAGCCTTGGGTACTCTGCTTGTTCAAAAACTCATCCAGGCCCCTCTTATAGGCATTAACAGAATCTGCCATTACCCCATCACTAGGAAGGGCATTCCATAACCTCACTGCCCTCACCGTGAGGAACCCCCTACCCAACATCCACCCGGCAGGGCATTCCCCAACCCCCTCACTGCCCTCACCGTGAGGAACCCCCTACCCAACATCCCCCGGCAGGGCATTCCCCAACCCCCTCACTGCCCTCACCGTGAGGAACCCCCTACCCAACATCCCCCGGCAGGGCATTCCCCAACCTCCTCACTGCCCTCACCGTGAGGAACCCCCTACCCAACATCCCCCGGCAGGGCATTCCCCAACCTCCTCACTGCCCTCAACGTGAGGAACCCCCTACCCAACATCCCCCGGCAGGGCATTCCACAACCCCCTCACTGCCCTCACCGTGAGGAACCCCCTACCCAACATCCCCCGGCAGGGCATTCCCCAACCTCACTGCCCTCACCGTGAGGAACCCCCTACCCAACACCCCCCGGCAGGGCATTCCCCAACCCCCTCACTGCCCTCACCGTGAGGAACCCCCGACGCTGCTTCAAATGGAAGCTCCGTTCCTCTAATCTATAGGGGTGACCTCTGGTGCACTGATTGTTTTTATGGGAAAAAAGAACATCCCCCAACTGCCTATAATCCCCTCTAATGTACTTGTACAGAGTAATCATGTCCCCTCGCAAGCGCCTCTTTTCCAGAGAAAACAACCCCAACCCTGACAGTCTCACCTCATAGTTTAAATCTTCCATCCCCTTTACCAGTTTAGTTGCAGTCTCTGCACTCTCTCCAGCTCATTAATATCCTTCTTATGGACTGGAGCCCAAAACTGCCCCCCATACTCAAGGTGAGGCCTTACCAGGGACCTATAAAGAGGCAAAATTATGTTCTCATCCCTTGAGTCAATGCCCTTTTTTATACAAGACAGCACTTTATTTGCTTTAGTAGCCACAGAATGACACTGCCTGGAATTAGACAACTTGTTATCAACAAAAACCCCTAGATCCTTCTCCATTAAGGATGCCCCCAACACACTACCATTCAGTAGATAGTTTGTGTTTATATTATTTCTAACAAAGTGCATAACTTTGCACTTATCAACATTGAACCTCATTTTCCAGTTTGCTGCCCAGTTATCTAATTTTGTCAAATCTCTCTGCAAAGCGGCACATCCTGCATGGAACTTATAGTTTTGCACAATTTAGTGTCATCAGCAAAAATAGAAACAATACTGTCTATGCCCACCTCCAGGTCATTAATTTGAATTCATAGATCTTTCTTTCTCGTTCAGATCCAAAGTTCCCTTTTAGAATTAACACCTTAATTTCCGGAAGCCTGTGGTCCTGATTACAGAAGTGTTGTCCCACGCTTTGGTCTGGATCTTATGTCAGTGATGGTTCATCCTTATGAGTAGTTTTTGCCCTGTTTCTCCAATGTACATTCCTCCTGTAGGGCACTTAGTATATATGATCATGTACACCACGTTGGAGGAAGCACGTGAATAGCAGCCCCGAATGGTGTAGACTTTTTGTGTAGTTGGTTTCACATCTTTTGCTGTTGCAGGGAAATGTACCTGCTTTAGTTGTTTGGGGAAGAGACTGCTAACAATCATTTTCCTCGGCCTGATTGTCTATAAGACAGGAGAGGTAGTTCAGGGAATATCTCCTTTAGTCTGTAGTAGTAGTAGTCTCCTTTAGTCTTTAGTATCTGTATGGAGCATGGGCTGCAGGTCTCTGGCTAGTCTTCTCATAATGTTCAACTGTAGGTTGTAGGTGACTACAATAGGTACCCCGTTGATTTCTGTCTTTTGTTTGTATTCCAATAGTGTGTCTCTGGGTATTTGAGTAACTGTCTGAAGTTGATCATCAATAACCTGGGGATGGTAGCCTTGATTAACAACAGTTTTCTGAAAGCTCCAAAAGCTTGCCAGTGTTAGCCAGTATAGGTATCATTTCTACAATACTTTTGTATTTGTGGTTTTTATTTATTGTTTTACAAAATAGAAACCCTAATTCTATATAAACTATTACACTTATAACATTTTTCATTGTATAGATTTCTAGATTATGGAAAGCTAATTCATACACGATCACAGGGATGAAAGTAATTGAATCTATATGCATTGCATAAATGAATCAATAAACTGCAGGCAGGAAAGGGCCATTCATTTGAATTAATCAGTATTAATGGAGAAGGGAAGGCTACATCACTGGGGGTGCACCCCCCCGAGTGACTTTAATTGCTTACCTGAAACCCCTGCTGTTAGGAGGAAAATTCTTCTTGTGCATGTGCAGTAGAGTGTAAGCTCTTTTGGGCAGGGCTCCCTTCCCCTCTTTTATCGGTTACTGATTGCTTTATATGTTACTCCTTGTAGAGTGTAAGCTCTTTTGGGAAGGGCTCCCTTCACCTCCTGTATCAGTTATTGATTGCTTTATATGTTACTCCTTGTAGAGTGTAAGCTCTTTGGGGCAGGGCTCCCTTCACCTCCTGTATCGGTTACTGATTGCTTTATATGTTACTCCTTGTAGATTGTAAGCTCTTTTGGGCAGGGCTCCCTTCCCCTCTTGTATCGGTTATTGGTTGCTTTATATGTTACTCCTTGTAGAGTGTAAGCTCTTTTGGGGCAGGGCTCCCTTCCCCTCCTGTATCGGTTACTGATTGCTTTATATGTTACTCCTTGTAGAGTGTAAGCTCTTTTGGGGCAGGGCTCCCTTCCCCTCCTGTATCGGTTACTGATTGCTTTATATGTTACTCCTTGTAGAGTGTAAGCTCTTTTGGGCAGGGCTCCCTTCCCCTCCTGTATCGGTTACTGATTGCTTTATATGTTACTCCTTGTAGAGTGTAAGCTCTTTTACATAGTAAGTTGGGTTGAAAAAAGACATACGTCCATCAAGTTCAACCATAATGCCTATATATAACCTGCCTAACTACTAGTTGATCCAGAGGAAGGCAAAAAACCCCATCTGAAGCCTCTCTAATTTGCCACAGAGGGGAAAAAATTCCTTCCTGACTCCAAGATGGCAATCGGACCAGTCCCTGGATCAACTAGTACTAAGAGCTATCTCCCATAACCCTGTATTCCCTCACTTGTACTGAGAGCTATCTCCCATAACCCTGTATTCCCTCACTTGCTAAGAATCCATCCAGCCCCTTCTTAAAGTTATATAATGTATCAGCCAGTACGACTGATTCGGGGAGGGAATTCCAGAACCTCACAGCTCTCACTGTAAAAAATCCTTTCCGAATGTTTAAATGGAACCTCCCTTCTTCTAAACGGAGTGGGTGCCCTCGTGTCCGTTGGAAGGACCTACTGGTAAATAAAACATTAGAAAGGTTATTATATGATCCCTTTATATATTTATACATAGTTATCATGTCACCTCTTAAGCGCCTCTTCTCCAGTGTAAACAGACCCAACTTGGCCAGTCTTTCTTCATAACTGAGACTTCCCATACCCTTTACCAGCTTAGTTGCCCTTCTCTGGACCCTCTCTAGCTCAATAATGTCCCGTTTGAGCACTGGAGACCAAAACTGAACAGCATATTCTAGATGGGGCCTTACCAGCGCTCTGTAAAGGGGAAGAATAACCCCCTCCTCCCGTGAATCTATACCCCTTTTAATACAGCTCAATACCCTGTTTGCCCTTGCAGCTGCTGCCTGGCATTGCTTGCTACAGCCAAGTTTATTATCTACAAGGACTCCAAGATCCTTCTCCATTATGGATTTGCCTAGTGCAGTCCCATTAAGGGTATATGGGGCTTGCATATTTTTACATCCCAGGTGCATGACCTTACATTTATCCACATTAAATCTCATCTGCCACTTAGCTGCCCAGATTGCCAGTTGGTCAAGATCCTGCTGCAGGGATGACACATCCTGGATAGAATTGACTGGTCTGCAGAGTTTTGTGTCATCTGCAAACACTGATACATTACTCATAATACCCTCCCCTAAGTCATTTATGAACAAATTAAACAAAAGTGGACCCAGTACAGAACCCTGAGGGACCCCACTGAGGACCTTATTCCAAGTAGAGAATGTGCCATTAACAACCACCCTCTGTACCCGATCCTGTAGCCAGTTTTCTATCCATGTGCAAACGGCTTCACTAAGACCAATAGACCTTAGCTTAGAAAGCAGTCGTTTGTGGGGAACGGTATCAAATGCTTTGGCAAAATCCAAATAGATGATATCTACTGCATCCCCACTGTCCAGCTTCTTACTTACCTCATCATAAAAAGCAATTAAATTGGTCTGACATGACCTGTCCTTCATAAAGCCATGCTGATTACTGCTCATAATGCCATTCTCCACTACATAATTTTGAATGTGATCCCTTAACAAGCCTTCAAATAACTTGCCCACCACGGATGTCAAACTTACAGGCCTATAATTGCCAGGCTGAGATCTTACTCCCTTTTTAAATATGGGAATGACATTCGCCTTCTTCCAATCCCTAGGTACCATACCTGATGAAAGAGAGTCTGAGAATATCAGAAACAGGGGCCACTGCAATTCTGCCCCTAGCTCTCTCAGTACCCGAGGGTGTATTCCATCTGGCCCAGGTGCCTTGTTTACATTTATCGTGTGTAACCCTTTAAGCACCATATCCTGTGCCAACCACTGTGTAGTTGGAGCTGAGGCAACAGTGCAGCTATTGGGTGGGACTTGGCCCACTGGGCAGGGCTCCCTTCCCCTCCTGTATCGGTTACTGATTGCTTTATATGTTACTCCTTGTAGAGTGTAAGCTCTTTTGGGCAGGGCTCTCTTCCCCTCCTGTATCGGTTACTGATTGCTTTATATGTTACTCCTTGTAGAGTGTAAGCTCTTTTGGGCAGGGCTCTCTTCCCCTCCTGTATCGGTTACTGATTGCTTTATATGTTACTCCTTGTAGAGTGTAAGCTCTTTTGGGCAGGGCTCTCTTCCCCTCCTGTATCGGTTACTGATTGCTTTATATGTTACTCCTTGTAGAGTGTAAGCTCTTTTGGGCAGGGCTCTCTTCCCCTCCTGTATCGGTTACTGATTGCTTTATATGTTACTCCTTGTAGAGTGTAAGCTCTTTTGGGCAGGGCTCTCTTCCCCTCCTGTATCGGTTACTGATTGCTTTATATGTTACTCCTTGTAGATTGTAAGCTCTTTTGGGCAGGGCTCCCTTCACCTCCTGTATCGGTTACTGATTGCTTTATATGTTACTCTGTATGTCCAATGTATGTAACCCACTTATTGTACAGCGCTGCGGGATATGTTGGTGCTTTATAAATAAATGTTAATAATAATAATAATAATAGAGTGAAAAGCTGAACTTTAACAAAAAAGCCAGCTAACTGTTGGGCCAGCAAAGGTTACAAAAGAACCCCTGCTGCAGTAGCCAGCCAGAACAAGTGTGAGGGGTAGTGTCCAGAAGATCAGACAGGATTCTTCTTTAGCCTGTGTGGAGCTCGGCCAGGAGAAAAAGCCTATATCCCTGCTAGGTAACCAGGGGGTGCCTGTTGCCACTGTGGAGAATGTCTGCTCATTGCTGCCTGGGAACTCCACTCTACTCTGAGAGCCCCCCGGTGAGTGAGCCACCAAAGGGAGGATATGGGCAAGGATAGAAGTGTGGGGCCCCTGTGTATGGACAGGTGTTGTTCATGTCCCTGCTAAATGGGAGGCGTTATGAAGTCCAAGAAGGGGTACCTTGGGGAAGGTAGTGCTACCTGGAATATAAGAGGTCTTGAAAAGGGACATTCTGCATTGAACTGAACTGTGCACCTATCACCCCTATATTGAGCCTTCTAGAGCATGCTTACCAGATAGGGGAAACAATAGTTTTTTTTTTGGGCTACCCACACCAGAAGGGAGCCGGCGGTGCAGGCAGCCATGTTGGGGCATACCCATGCTCATAACGAACAAGTGCTGCAACTCCCTCATTATGGGCATGTGTGTGACGTAGGAGGGTGATTTTCTGCATGCGTACCTACCAACATGGCTGCTCGCACCGGGAACAACCGGAATGCGGGCTCTATTAAGGTGGCCATACATGTAGCAATTTTGATCTTTTGTGTGACCATTGGTCACAGGAAAGATCGTTCCCACCCTCCACTAACATTCAGGGCTGAATCATCAGATATGGGGGTAGAAACAATAGAAATTCTACCTCCACCTGCCGATTCAGCCCTGAACGTAGATTTTGCTCGGGCGCCTGCAATGGTGCCCGATCAAAATCTTGATATCCGCAGCCTTTTGCTATATTGGTCACTTCGTCGAGCCGCCATACATGCACCAAATATCGGACAAAACAAGGTTTCGTAAGATATTATCGGTGTGTGAATGGACGGCTTTAGTCTGCACATCTGGAGGGGGTTCAAAATAAGGGTGATCGGTGCCCATTAATCCCATCCAGAGAGCGACTGTGGGACTGATATTAAAAGGACTGTGCTAGGTAGACAGTCAGTGTGTTATTTGCAAGCGAGACAGATAGGTCCCCAGTGCAGGATTGTTTATTGTATCAGATGCCACTTGTATTCCTTTACTATTACATAAAATGTATCTTTGTTGCTGCAAACTGCTTGCTTTATTTTTCCCAATGGAATCCTCCCAAGGTATACTCCTCGGTGTCCACTAGGTGGCGACAATGCGCTGTAAATCCCAGTTCCCAGTGTCTTTCATAGCAAAGAGGTTCGGGGCTGCTGGACTCCAAACACCGGTAACCTTTAAGAAAAGTGAGTGTGATCCTGTTCTATGGGTGTGTGCCAAGAAAGGGTTACATATACATCTGAGAGTAATAATTATGCTCAGTTATGACTAAAATGAAAAAATATTTTAAAAACAGCCACTTTCTTTTGATTGCAAAGAATTGAAGCATAATTCCCTAATGCATCTAACTTTAACATACTGAGATAAATACAGGTATCGGACCCCTTACCGGAAACCCATAATCCAGAAAGTTCTGAATTACAGAAAGGCCATCTCCCGTAGACTCCATTGTAATCAAATAATTCACATTTTTAGAAATTATTCCCCTTTTCTCTGTAATAATAAAACAGTACCTGTACTTGATCCCAACTAAGATATAATTACCCCTTATTGGGGGCAGAAAGCCCTATTGGGTTTATTTAATGGTTAAATGATTCCCTTTTCTCTGTAATAATAAAACAGTACCTGTACTTGATCCCAACTAAGATATAATTACCCCTTATTGGGGCAGAACAGCCCTATTGGGTTTATTTAATGGTTAAATGATTCCCTTTTCTCTATAATAATAAAACAGTACCTGTACTTGATCCCAACTAAGATATAATTACCCCTTATTGGGGGCAGAACAGCCCTATTGGGTTTATTTAATGGTTAAATGATTCCCTTTTCTCTGTAATAATAAAACAGTACCTGTACTTGATCCCAACTAAGATATAATTACCCCTTATTGGGGCAGAACAGCCCTATTGGGTTTATTTAATGGTTAAATGATTCCCTTTTCTCTGTAATAATAAAACAGTACCTGTAATTGATCCCAACTAAGATATAATTACCCCTTATTGGGGCAGAACAGCCCTATTGGGTTTATTTAATGGTTAAATGATTCCCTTTTCTCTGTAATAATAAAACAGTACCTGTACTTGATCCCAACAAAGATATAATTACCCCTTATTGGGGGCAGAACAGCCCTATTGGGTTTATTTAATGGTTAAATGATTCCCTTTTCTCTATAATAATAAAACAGTATCTGTACTTGATCCCAACTAAGATATAATTACCCCTTATTGGGGCAGAACAGCCCTATTGGGTTTATTTAATGGTTAAATGATTCCCTTTTCTCTATAATAATAAAACAGTACCTGTACTTGATCCCAACTAAGATATAATTACCCCTTATTGGGGGCAGAACAGCCCTATTGGGTTTATTTAATGGTTAAATGATTCCCTTTTCTCTATAATAATAAAACAGTACCTGTACTTGATCCCAACTAAGATATAATTACCCCTTATTGGGGGCAGAACAGCCCTATTGGGTTTATTTAATGGTTAAATGATTCCCTTTTCTCTATAATAATAAAACAGTACCTGTACTTGATCCCAACTAAGATATAATTACCCCTTATTGGGGCAGAACAGCCCTATTGGGTTTATTTAATGGTTAAATGATTCCCTTTTCTCTATAATAATAAAACAGTACCTGTACTTGATCCCAACTAAGATATAATTACCCCTTATTGGGGGCAGAACAGCCCTATTGGGTTTATTTAATGGTTAAATGATTCCCTTTTCTCTGTAATAATAAAACAGTACCTGTACTTGATCCCAACTAAGATATAATTACCCCTTATTGGGGCAGAACAGCCCTATTGGGTTTATTTCATGGTTAAATGATTCCCTTTTCTCTGTAATAATAAAACAGTACCTGTACTTGATCCCAACTAAGATATAATTACCCCGTATTGGGGGCAGAACAGCCCTATTGGGTTTATTTAATGGTTAAATGATTCCCTTTTCTCTGTAATAATAAAACAGTACCTGTACTTGATCCCAACTAAGATATAATTACCCCTTATTGGGGCAGAACAGCCCTATTGGGTTTATTTCATGGTTAAATGATTCCCTTTTCTCTGTAATAATAAAACAGTACCTGTACTTGATCCCAACTAAGATATAATTACCCCTTATTGGGGGCAGAACAGCCCTATTGGGTTTAATTACTGTTTAAATAATTTTATTAGCAGACTTAAGGTAGGAGATCCGAATTACAGAAAGACCCTTTATCCATAAAACCTCAGTTCCCGAGCATTCTGGATAACGGGTCCCATACCTGTATAGAAAACTCGCCCAATCATGTTTGTTAGAAAGGCTATGGAGTGATACATGGGAACAAATAAAGTATCAGGTTCGGCAAGAATTCTTATTGCAGATTATTTGATTTGGAACTCAGGCAAGCGTCACTAAGAGTCATTTATAAGTCATGAGAGTGTAAATGAGCTTGTACTAAACACAAATTATAATTCCAACCTTCAATGTGTCATCAGAATGGAAAAAATTGATAAAATTAACTTTTTGCATGGTTAATATGCCGTCAAATAAATATAAGACAAGGTTTCACATTTTGCTCTACAGGAAAGGTATTTTGAGTACAAAGGCCTTCTTGTAATTTGTATGCAAAGCAGAAGGAATCATGGGAAGGAAACAGGTGAACTTAAAGGAACAGTTCAGTTTAAAAATGAAACTGGGTAAAATAGACAGACTGCGCAAAATAAAAGATATTTGTAATGTATGTATGTATAACTTTATTTATAAAGTGCCACAAGGGTACGCAGCGCTGTACAATCTTACAATATACACAATTACACACAGGGAGGACAAGTGTTATAATAAATACAATAAATAAATATAAATACACAGGGAGTAAGTGCCACGGGGTATGAGACACAGTAGGAAGGAAGTCCCTGCCCCGTAGAGCTTACAATCTAAGTGGTTGGGTAACACAGGCACAAATTGGAAGGTAAGAGGCACCAGGTATGGTCCCTGCCCCGTAGAGCTTACAATCTAAGTGGTTGGGTAACATATAGGCACAAACTGGAAGGTAAGAGGCACCAGGTATGGGCATTTGCCCTGTAGAGCTTACAATCTAAGTGGTTGGGTAACATTCAGGCACAAATTAGAAGGTAAGAGTGCACCAGGTATGGTCCCTGCCCCGTAGAGCTTACAGTCTAAGTGGTTGGGTAACATACAGGCACAAACTGGAAGGTAAGAGGCACCAGGTATGGGCATTTGCCCTTAAGCGCAGGACTGGGCAATATAATGTTTTAGTGCTCGAGAAGGTACAGTCTGAGTTTTATCTTAAAGAGAGTGGGTGAGTTTTCCCTACGGAGGGATTCAGGGATAGAGTTCCAGAGGGAAGGAGTATATAGGCAAAAATGTAATATATAAAGGCTGGAGTGGGCAGACATCTAACATAATAGCCAGAGCACTACTTCCTGCTTTCAGCTCGCTAACCTCTTAGTTAGTTAGTGAATTAGGGGGGGCACATCAGTTAGCTTGTGAGCACCCAGGTCAGATTCAAATGCAAACTAAGTGACAGTTATGTCCTATATGGCTCCCCTTTAAGTCACTGATTGGCTACTGACTGCTAACAGCTTAGAAAGCTGAAAGCAGGAAGTAGTGTTCTGGCTATTATGTTACACATCTGCCCACTCCAGTTGTGATCTTTCATCTTGTAGAAAGGTCCACATATAGTTTTGTGTTTCCATAATAAGCTGGTTGTTCCGTAGAAGCCCTGTGTCAGACCACGTGGGGTTATGTAGGGAGTATATTGTTACGTGTCTGGGAAGGGATGTGATGTAAACAGCTCAGTGTAAGAAAAATGTAGTTGTGTTTTATTCATTATGTTCTATTGACTCCGGCCAGTCAATGGAGAAAATGTAGTCATTTTTGTTTGGCCGGGTCTATGGATGGTTGTTCTGGTGTAAGTTGAAGATGTAGAAAACGTTCCGCTTGGGCTCTTTCTGATTTGGTAAGTGGGGTAGAGTGACATAATTTGCAGAAAAAGGCCCACTCAAAAGATAGATGTAGTGGTTTGCCTGTTAAGTGAGTCCAATAGGTGCTGATTTGTGTCCAGGAACTTGGCACCTTTGGGCAGCTCCATAGACAGTGCTCTAGGTCTGTAAGAACAGTTTAGCTGGGGTTATGTATCCATTATTATTATTATTATTACACAGTCCAGAATGGGGAGCAGGTCCCCTGCTCTTAGACCCAACAGCCACCCGTATACCTGTTTATTCTTATAATCGTCTGCTACCTTGTGAAGTGTCTTTTGCTTAAAGTTGGTTAAGTCCTGTTTATATTTCTCAATATTGGTCTGAAGCTTAGTTAACCAGTCGGTAGTTGAGTCTGACCCTAGGATGTCGAAGGGGCACATTTACTAACTTATCCCCTTGGGATAAGCCTCTGTCTGTGGTAGTTAGATAAGTATTATTAAGTAGGGATGCACCAAACCCACTTTTTTGGGTTTGGCTAAACCCCCGAACCCACTCTGAAGGATTCGGCCAAATCCGAATTAACATATGGTAATTAGCATCAGAAGGAGTTAAAAAAAATTTCACCTGACTATTTAACCCTAAATAGCTAATTAGCATATGCTAATTAATGCTAATTCGGATTCAGATTAAGCTCAGGTGGGACTGCGGATTCGGCCGAAACTGAATCCTTAAAAAAAAGCCAGGATTCGGCCGAATCCCGAACCGAATTCGAATTAACATATGGTAATTAGGATCGGAAGGGGTTAAAAAAAATTCACCGGACTATTTAACCCTTTCCGGAGGCTAATTAGCATATGCTAATTAATGCTAATTCGGATTCAGATTAAGCTCAGGTGGGACTGCGGATTCGGCCGAAACTGAATCCTTAAAAAAAAGCCAGGATTCGCCCGAATCCCGAACCGAATTCGAATTAACATATGGTAATTAGGATCGGAAGGGGTTAAAAAAAATTCACCGGACTATTTAACGGTTCGGATGGGACCACGGATTCGGCCGAAACCGAATCCTTAAAAAAAAAAACGAGGATTCAGCCGAATCCCGAACCAAATCAGGGATTCGGCGCATCCCTATTATTAAGGCACAGTTGCCCCAATGATCTTCCTAATATTTTTCAGTGGCAAAATTGCTGTTGCCTTAATTCTTGTGATGTTTTCAAAATTCTATTTAAACACTAAAGCCACTAACCCTTCCTTATAACATTATACAAGGTAAGTGCTAGATGAGGGGAACCCACAGCGCTGATTAGCAGTTTATTAGGTATGAGAATTGTACAGGACGGAAAACAAGAGCTGGGGTGGAAAGAGTTAAGAGGGAGGAAGGAACTACAGGCATTAGAGTCATAATAAATCATAACTGCAATAAATTAGACCAAACCTATTGTCAAGATTGCAGAATTTCTCTTATACTTTAGAAACTTAAATATTGCCTCATTACTCTTATACATATACAGGTATAGGACCCATTATCGAGAATGCTCGGGACCAAGTTTATTCCGGATAAGGGGTCTTTCATAATTTGGATCTCCATACCTTAAGTCTACTAAAAAATTAATAAAACATTAATTAAACCCAATAGGATTGTTTTGCATCCAATAAGGATTATTTATATCTTAGTTGGGATCAAGTACAGGTACTGTTTTATTATTACAGAGAAAAGGGAATCATTTAACCATGAAATAAACCCAATAGGGCTGTTCTGCCCCCAATAAGGGGTAATTATATCTTAGTTGGGATCAAGTACAGGTACTGTTTTATTATTACAGAGAAAAGGGAATCATTTAACCATGAAATAAACCCAATAGGGCTGTTCTGCCCCAATAAGGGGTAATTATATCTTAGTTGGGATCAAGTACAGGTACTGTTTTATTATTACAGAGAAAAGGGAATAATTTAACCATTAAATAAACCCAATAGGGCTGTTCTGCCCCCAATAAGGGGTAATTATATCTTAGTTGGGATCAAGTACAGGTACTGTTTTATTATTACAGAGAAAAGGGAATCATTTAACCATTAAATAAACCCAATAGGGCTGTTCTGCCCCCAATAAGGGGTAATTATATCTTAGTTGGGATCAAGTACAGGTACTGTTTTATTATTACAGAGAAAAGGGAATCATTTAACCATTAAATAAACCCAATAGGACTGTTCTGCCCCAATAAGGGGTAATTATATCTTAGTTGGGATCAAGTACAGGTACTGTTTTATTATTACAGAGAAAAGGGAATCATTTAACCATTAAATAAACCCAATAGGGCTGTTCTGCCCCCAATAAGGGGTAATTATATCTTAGTTGGGATCAAGTACAGGTACTGTTTTATTATTACAGAGAAAAAGGAATCATTTAACCATTAAAATACAACTAAAGCCTAAAAAAGAATATGGCTAGAAATGTTTAGCTATGTGTTTTGGGCCCTTGTATCATCCCAAAGTCACCAAAGCTCTATAGAAATAAAGATCCATGCCCCTGAAGATGCCCACAGTAGCTCTCCATCTTTTTCCCTGCCCAACTACTGCACATGCTCAGTTTGCTCTTGGCTGATGTCACTGACCTGAGCTTAGGGATCAACTCACAATATTTTTCTTTCCCCTGCCAGCTTGGTCTGGTCACTATTAAACATGCATACTAACCAACCAATCACAGTCCTGTCTGGCTGCTCTCTTAAAAACTAAAGGCCTTTTGAGCCTGGGGTGAGACTTTAGATGAATCCTTAGTGCGGCTTCTCTTTCCACCTTGTAATGATTCCAAATACTGAGCTGTGTAACAAATATAAGTTACAAAGGTTGGAAACAGAGGCAGAAGCTGTGAAAAATGGTTCAGTCACTTTGCTGTTACAAACAGCCCCTCTGGGAATAAACTGCCCCATTGTAAAGGTTTATCTGTATGTAATACAGTGACTGTATATGCCCCTTACACTCCCCCCCATGGCTAAGGTACAGAGTGTTATTAGCTTTAGCACTGGGGCTTGCTGCTTTTTTTTTTTTTTTTTATATACAACCTCACAACAGACAAATAACTTCTCTCAAAGTGTTTATGAAGCAGTTGCATGGGGGTGTGTGTGCATTACACACGGGGAGAGGCCAAACTGTGCCAGTAGGTGTATAGGCAGAACAACATGATAAGTACAGGGGAACCTCTGCACAAACACTATGTTCCTTCCCAGGCATGCTGATTTGCATATGCAAAGTGATTAACACTCAGCTCAGAGTTTGTGCTCTCACTATTATAAACAGGCTGTGTATGGAACCCCCAGTCTGCTCAGCTGCCCTTTGCTTTGGTCAGTGTAATGTGAGTATAAGAGAAAGTAATTTGTAGAAGGATAGAATTCAGAATGTGTTTTTGTTAGAAAAGCCCCAATTATCTTCTGAGCTGATATTTTGGGGGATGGAGATATGATAATAGTTGGGAGTCTGTAAACAAGTTACATATAAATACTAAGCTAAAGCTTGTTTGTATTGATATCCTGTAATACAATGTGTATAATAGGGCAGCACTAGTTTATATGTACCTGTACCCATGATGCACCTGTGTCTCTGTGCCAATGGGATCATTTGTAGGTTCCACCTGGTTCTCTATGGAGGTTGAAGGAAAAAAAATATATACACAAAAGCATTGACCAATGAGAATGCTAGTTAGATTCCCAGCACTATATCAGCCATTTTGATATTATCTTACATATAGAGATAATTACATCATTTTCCCATCATTATATGGCACAGGAATCAGACATGGGGATAAAGGGACAGACTTGTTCAGTGCTGGGAAACTGTGCTTATTGCTCCCAACTCCAATTGCAGGAACAGAGAACAGGGAGCCGGATTTACTCACATCAGCTGGGATTCTCATTGGGGGATTATTTTGCATATTTATGGGGCCACTGGCTTTGTGCTGTTGTTTTGATAATTTACTACGTTCCCTAAGCTCCGCCTCCCAACATCAGCCCAGAGCAAACTGAGCATGTGCAGGAGCCAGATCTTATAGAAGATGGTTTAACAAAGTAACAAGATGGCAGCCCCCTGTGGACAACTTTGAAAGCATAAATCATTATTTTAATTAGGCTTCTCAACCTCTGGGCTTGTGCAGTAAGTTCATAATGTTTATGTTTATGTTCAGTATATAAAATACAGCATTTCTATTGATTTTCTATTTTAGGGTTTAGTTCTCCTTTAAATAAACCCAATAGGGCTGTTCTGCCCCAATAAGGGGTAATTATATCTTAGTTGGGATCAAGTACAGGTACTGTTTTATTATTACAGAGAAAAGGGAATAATTTAACCATTAAATAAACCCAATAGGGCTGTTCTGCCCCCAATAAGGGGTAATTATATCTTAGTTGGGATCAAGTACAGGTACTGTTTTATTATTACAGAGAAAAGGGAATCATTTAACCATTAAATAAACCCAATAGGGCTGTTCTGCCCCAATAAGGGGTAATTATATCTTAGTTGGGATCAAGTACAGGTACTGTTTTATTATTACAGAGAAAAGGGAATCATTTAACCATTAAATAAACCCAATAGGGCTGTTCTGCCCCCAATAAGGGGTAATTATATCTTAGTTGGGATCAAGTACAGGTACTGTTTTAGTATTACAGAGAAAAGGGAAATCAGTTTTAAAATTCTGCATTATTTGATTCAAATGGAGTCTATGAGAGACGGGCTTTCCGTAATTCGGAGCTTTCTGGATAACGGTTTTCCGGATAAGGAATCCTATACCTGTACAGTATTAATTTAGAAACTTGAAATTAATTTGGCTAAAAAAGAGTACCAAGAGACCACAACAGTGGATACATTACCATATCCTATTGGTGCCATTATTGATCATGTGACCACACACCGGTGTGATGGGAGCAGACATATAAATCATCAACAAAAATATTTCATATTTTTATTTCATTTCATGTAGAACAGTCAGTTTAAATTGCCAGTCTGTAGCTAATGTTGATTTTGGACTGCTAATAGAGTGCGTTATCTTATGATAGGATGCTTCATCATGCGTGTGTGTACCAATGCTAATATAATATTTGCAGAAGAACTATCCATCCTGAAACAATGAAAGATGCTATATAATGGCAGTTTAATCAGCTTGATCCCGAGATAGAAGGGGAAGAAGGACAGCGCGTTCCACCATGTTGTACATCACTGCCATCGTCTGGGCTGCGGCAGTTTTCAGTGTAGAGAAGACTGCGGGATATTCAAGTAGGTAATCCGGAGGCTTCAATACTAATGCTAAGCACTAAGAATAATATGTACCGGGGCTGTTGCCCCACGGGCCCCGCACCCCCAAGGTGCCTCCTCCTGCTGCGTCCCCCACAGGGGCCCCTGCCGCGCACCCCTAAACACCTCCCCACAGGGGCCCCTGTCCGAAGTCCTTCCCTGACACATTTCACATATGCACATTCAGGGGAGGACGTCAGACCGGGGCCCCTGTGGGGGGGTTTAGGGGTGAGCGGCTCCTGTCCGACATCCTCACCTGAATGCTCATATGTGAAACATGTCAGGGGAGGACATCAGGTTTAGGGGTGTGAGGCAGGGACCCCTGTCCGATGTCCTCCCCTGATGCGTTTCACATATGCGCATTCAGGTGAGGATGTCGGACAGGAGCCGCTCACCCCTAAACCCCCCCACAGGGGCCCCGGTCTGACGTCCTCCCCTGAATGTGCATATGTGAAACGTGTCAGGGAAGGACTTCGGACAGGGGCCCCTGTGGGGAGGTGTTTAGGGGTGCACGGCTCCTGTCTGATGTCCTCCCCTGAATGCGCATATGTGAAACGCGTCAGGGGAGGACATCGGAGGCCAGAGGAACTGGCAATAGGGTCAGGTCTGGGCCAACCAGGTATTTTCCCGGGGTCCCAGTCTGACCCTGTAGTTTTTCCTAATGTATAGGAGAGATGCGAGGGTTGCTCTTCAACTTAGGTAAGGTAGAAAGATCATAAAAATGATAGTCTCATGATATATAATCGTATATTAGAGACTTATTTATCATATTTCAAATTTGTGAATGAGGATTTTTTCAATTCGAATAAACTCGAGATTTTACCAAACTTGAATGTTTGCTTATTTATTAAAAACATTTGAACATAAAAAAACTCATCTAATAATTTTCAATGGGCCTACATATTTTAAAAAAAAAAAATTCAAAAAATTTGAAAAGCTTGAATTGAAAAAATCATTTTAGTTTTGCCTAGGGTAACCCCCCCCCCCATTGACTTCTACAGGAACTTGCAAAATTTTAGATGCTGAACTTTTTACATTTGGGTTTTTAAGAACATTTTTGCACTCAAAGGACAGATCAACCCAGAATATCATTTTTGCCCAATAAAAGAAAACAAAATTCTAAAGCAGCTTTGTAATAGACATGCATTACAAATTTGCAATGGTTTTTGAGTTATTTGTATGTATAATTGCTATTTTTGGTTTATTTCATGGTTAGATGATTCCCTTTTCTCTGTAATAATAAAACAGTACCTGTACTTGATCCCAACTAAGATATAATTACCCCTTATTGGGGCAGAACAGCCCTATTGGGTTTATTTCATGGTTAAATGATTCCCTTTTCTCTGTAATAATAAAACAGTACCTGTACCTGATCCCAACTAAGATATAATTACCCCTTATTGGGGCAGAACAGCCCTATTGGGTTTATTTCATGGTTAAATGATTCCCTTTTCTCTGTAATAATAAAACAGTACCTGTACTTGATCCCAACTAAGATATAATTACCCCTTATTGGGGCAGAACAGCCCTATTGGGTTTATTTCATGGTTAAATGATTCCCTTTTCTCTGTAATAATAAAACAGTACCTGTACTTGATCCCAACTAAGATATAATTACCCCTTATTGGGGCAGAACAGCCCTATTGGGTTTATTTAATGGTTAAATGATTCCCTTTTCTCTGTAATAATAGAACAGTACCTGTACTTGATCCCAACTAAGATATAATTACCCCTTATTGGGGCAGAACAGCCCTATTGGGTTTATTTAATGGTTAAATGATTCCCTTTTCTCTGTAATAATAGAACAGTACCTGTACTTGATCCCAACTAAGATATAATTACCCCTTATTGGGGCAGAACAGCCCTATTGGGTTTATTTAATGGTTAAATGATTCCCTTTTCTCTGTAATAATAGAACAGTACCTGTACTTGATCCCAACTAAGATATAATTACCCCTTATTGGGGCAGAACAGCCCTATTGGGTTTATTTAATGGTTAAATGATTCCCTTTTCTCTGTAATAATAGAACAGTACCTGTACTTGATCCCAACTAAGATATAATTACCCCTTATTGGGGGCAGAACAGCCCTATTGGGTTTATTTAATGGTTAAATGATTCCCTTTTCTCTGTAATAATAAAACAGTACCTGTACTTGATCCCAACTAAGATATAATTACCCCTTATTGGGGCAGAACAGCCCTATTGGGTTTATTTCATGGTTAAATGATTCCCTTTTCTCTGTAATAATAAAACAGTACCTGTACCTGATCCCAACTAAGATATAATTACCCCTTATTGGGGCAGAACAGCCCTATTGGGTTTATTTCATGGTTAAATGATTCCCTTTTCTCTGTAATAATAAAACAGTACCTGTACTTGATCCCAACTAAGATATAATTACCCCTTATTGGGGCAGAACAGCCCTATTGGGTTTATTTAATGGTTAAATGATTCCCTTTTCTCTGTAATAATAGAACAGTACCTGTACTTGATCCCAACTAAGATATAATTACCCCTTATTGGGGGCAGAACAGCCCTATTGGGTTTATTTAATGGTTAAATGATTCCCTTTTCTCTGTAATAATAAAACAGTACCTGTACTTGATCCCAACTAAGATATAATTACCCCTTATTGGGGGCAGAACAGCCCTATTGGGTTTATTTAATGGTTAAATGATTCCCTTTTCTCTGTAATAATAAAACAGTACCTGTACTTGATCCCAACTAAGATATAATTACCCCTTATTGGGGGCAGAACAGTCCTATTGGGTTTATTTAATGGTTAAATGATTCCCTTTTCTCTGTAATAATAAAACAGTACCTGTACTTGATCCCAACTAAGATATAATTACCCCTTATTGGGGGCAGAACAGTCCTATTGGGTTTATTTAATGGTTAAATGATTCCCTTTTCTCTGTAATAATAAAACAGTACCTGTACTTGATCCCAACTAAGATATAATTACCCCTTATTGGGGCAGAACAGCCCTATTGGGTTTATTTAATGGTTAAATGATTCCCTTTTCTCTGTAATAATAAAACAGTGCCTGTACTTGATCCCAACTAAGATATAATTACCCCTTATTGGAGCCAAAACAATCCTATTGGGTTTAATTACTGTTTATATCATTTTTTTAGTAGCCTTAGGGTAGGAGATACAAATTACGGAAAGATCCCTTCTCCGGTAAACTCCAGGTCCCGAGCATTCTGGATAATGGGTCCTATAACTGTATATATGTATATAAATGTGTATGGATAATGTTATATACAACATAGAGGCACGGAGCAATAAAGGCTTAACAACCAGTCTGTTCTGCCAGCTATTTACAGATGTACCTCACAGAATCCATCGGGGAGACAAGAGTGCGGCCATTCAGGTATCACCCAAGACCAGTGCACCGCCAATGGTTGTTGCTTTGATACATCTGCCTATGGCAGCTTTTCCTGCTTTAAACCTTACGCGGTCAGCCAAATAGGCGGGTCGGTGGCAGTGCAGCCCATTCCAGTGCAGCCCATTCCAGTGCAGAACATTGCAGTGCGGCCGGTTCCGGTGCAGCCTATTAGTGTAGTTCAAGTGCAGCCCAAAGAGAAATCGGCCTGTGACATATGCAAAGCGGAGCAAATGGGACAAGGAGAACCTGGGATATTTGGAAAAGCCTTCAACTTCATCTTTGGGAAAGGCGAATCCACAGCCTGTGCTCAATGCCGAGCAGGACAAGGGATTCCTAAGAAAGGTAACAATTATTACTTGGTCCATTAAAAAGCCTGCGGATCTGTATCGACTTTTGTCTGCTTTCATTTGTGCTTGGTGATTTCTCCTGGGTGATTTCAGCCCATGTTCTTATAGCCATTCTCTTTCTACCTTTTCCCACTTTCCATCAGTTTGGCCTCTTTCCTACATAATGCCATTGGCAGCCCTTGACTTATTTTAGTGGGACGTTTGGATGAGAAAGATGCGTGGGAGAAGTACTGTATATACTCAAGTATAAGCCTAGTTTTTCAGCACCCAAAATGTGCTGAAAAAGTCACCCTCGGCTTATACTCGAGTTGGGTACCATGGGTCCCTCCAGACTAGCACCCTCTGTCCTTTGTGTGCAAATTAGGCCCCCCCCCCCCGCAACCAGACCCTCCAGTGCCCTGGCCCACTCCCAAATTCATCTTTATCTACCATCCTCCCCTGCCCCATTCTGCACTAGGCATTGCACTTTATATTCTATATAATCTATATATAGTTTTGAAGGATTTTAACTTTGTGTTTTAGCTTGGTTGCTGATTGAGCTAAGGGGGTAGTACTCTTAAGGTATCATCGTTGATACCATTTTGTTTTTGTTGACCTTCTTCTCCACTAGAGCTAGTTTACTGTTTAAATAAATATTTAAAAACACATACCCCACTCATTTAATGTAATTTTATTGGTATTTATTTTGATTATTGAAACTTAGCAGTAGCGGTTGCATTTCCCACCCTAGGCTTATACTTGAGTCAATACGTTTTTCCAGTTTTCTTAGGTAAAATTAGGTACCTCGGCTTATATTCGGATCGGCTTATACTCCAGTATATACGGTATATAGAGATTTTAGTGTTCTTAGCTAAGCAAACAGGAGGCCATTAGGCAAACTATACCCCCAAACAATGTAGGTCTACATAGTAACATAGTAACATAGTAAATTGGGTTGAAAAAAGACATACGTCCATCAAGTCTCTATAAAAATATATTGCAGAAACAGCTCATATGTATATATTGCAGTTTGGCGAGATTCACTTAACATAATATAAACTGATGGTTAAGCATTCATTCTGGGGGGATAGTTTTCCTTTAACAGAAACTTCAGATCTCAGTGAAGTTGCGCTGCTGCTACCGCTTCTCTGCCATGTGACTTAACTACCGCTTACTTCACAGGGCAGAGTCAGTAAGAGCAGCAGCACAACTTACTTTATGGCAGAGAAGCAGTAGCAGCAGCGCAACTTCACTGAGCTCCGTACTGACAAAGTACTGCTCTTAACTATCATTCCCTATCTCTCCCTGCCCTGGCACTCACGCTAACCTGGCTGCACAACCAGGGCCATATTTGTAATCCCGCCAACCCAAGGCCGCCCCTGTCCGTCACCCTCCGCGCATGCGCGAACGTGCGATCGGCACCCCCCCTCGCATGCGTGAACATGCGATCGGCAACCCCCCCTCACATGCGCGAACGTGTGATCGGCACCCCCCCGCACATGCGCAAACGTGCGATTGGCACCCCCCCTCCCCAACATGCATGCGCGGGTGTAAACATTCGCATATGGAGCAGTGGGGGAGAGGACCCCACTGCTCCGTATGGGTGAAAAAGCTTAAGATTGCGGTGCGGTGGGGCGGCATGCCGCCCCCAAATTTGTGCCGCCCTAGGCCCGGGCCTTTGTGGCCTCTCCGCAAATCCGGGCCTGTGCATAACAACGGCCTCCTCTCCACCAACTGCACACTTGCAGGGGACAGGACAACTATATATAAATAATCTCTACCCAGCCCATTCTCCTTGGCGACAAAATTTAGCCAATGGGAAGGCAGGAACAATCTTGAATGGCTTTTTATGAGCCCAATGAGATTTGTTTTTACATGGGGATGTTGCTAACATTACACAGGGATGTAATTTTTGTTAAAGGGACGGTTCACGGGGTAAACCATCTTAAAACGGGGCCTGTCCCCGTGGGACGGGGACGAATGGTAAGCTTACAGTAAACCAAGTCTTCATTCCTATTGGAGAAACACAATTTAACTCCACTAGATGTGTTGCTATTCTCCTCTATGCATTATCAACCCCATTCATATGAAGAACTAAACTTCTAACCCACGAGGCAATGTAAAAATGTCTTTATCTGCTGAAATGTCACCTACAAGGTGAGTAACTGTCTACTGAATTCTGCTTCCTTCTCCAGAGACCTCGCTCTTTGGTGGGCTTTTCAAAAAAAGGGTCATCCAGAAGTAACTGTCACCTGATTTCATCAAAGAAAACAATAAAGTGACCTGCAAGAAACACGTCCTTGTTATTGGAGCAGCCGACACCAATAATCATGCAATAAAATCATTTTAACTGAGCTAATACTATAATGGTCTAAAACTCTTAATACGCTAGGTGCTTTGCTTTCCCCTATCAGGTTATGTCATGTGATGCATTCCAACAGAATGATTGGTAAGTGGGCGGAGTTCAGAGTTCCCCCATTCGCTCTCACTCGCCAATGGCACTTCTACAATAATGGCGGCTTTGGTTTCCTATTATAGATCGTACAATAGGTTTATAATAGAGAATTGCAGTGCATATCCCATATATATATAATAGCTGCATTAGATTTTTATTTCTACCGTATGGCCAATATATATTCCAATTCCCTGTGGCTGTGCAATCTGTGTGCACTTTTTAATAAAATGTGTGTGCAAAGAAACAGGGTGAGTAGGTTCCATTGAATATAAAATGATAGGGGGGTCATTTACTGGAAAGAAGTGCAAGGGGCACAAACACACAGCTCTTAGTACTCATTCAGAAAGCACTTCTGCCTGGGGTCCTTGGTCTTTTTTCTACCTAACTCAACTATGTATGTAACTAACTAACTAACTAACTAACTATGTGTGAGGTCTGGCTGTTCTCAGCACTGTATTCATGGGGGAACATGGCTCCAAAGCAGAGCACAGAGAGTTGCACCATTGTTGCTTAACGCAGGTCAACCTGGGGTGGGGGACTTACATACAGCTGTAGTTACATACGGTTGAAAAAAGACCAGAGTCCATCAAGTTCAACCCTTCCAAGTAAACTTAGCCTTGGGAACCCCACCCACTATAATGCAGCCTATCCAGATGCCTCACTACTTGCCGGCAACAATTCCACTTCAAATAAATCTACACAAAAAAATCTATACATCACTGGGATTCCCAGATGGTCTTACCTGGTATTTTCACTATTTATAATCGCCAGCCCCTCATAATATATAATGACCGGCTCTAACTGACATCATTAAACCGGACATTTCTATTGGATACAGACATCGCTATCCACACACAAACCCAGCAGGTTTACAGAAAATGCTGTAAAACGGACGGATACGGTCAAAATTAGGTTTTCATATTTCAAATACAGAATTGCGGCTCGTCGCTAATGGATCCATACCATGTTTACAGTGACCCTGTAGGCTATTGAGATATTTTTTGCCCCCCAGATTGGCCACAACACATAGAACTGGAGGAACACAATGTTCCAAGGACATAGGTGAGAAATGCTCAGTCACTTCGGTTCCCGTGCAAAATAAGAGAGAAGGCAGGGAGTGGGTTTGATGCAGGGAGGCATCTGATATAAGTGCCACCCCTAGGAACTTGGTATAATCCTCAAGCCCCAGTTGCCATTAAACCCGTGCCATTAAGCCACCATCTTGATCTTCATAACCAAATGCATAGAACACACATTGTTGTATACATCCCGAGCTTTTCATATATCCTGATAACGCCTCTCACTTGCTGAAACTCTATGTTAAGAAGCTGGAAAAGGTTTTATGGGTATTAGAATAGGGTAAATGAGTTTACGGGTATCAGAATAGAGTAAATGCGTTTATGGGCATCAGAATAGGGTAAATGAGTTTATGGGTATCAGAATAGGGTAAATGAGTTTACGGGTATCAGAATAGGGTAAATGAGTTTATGGGCATCAGAATAGGGTAAATGAGTTTATGGGTATCAGAATAGGGTAAATGAGTTTACGGGTATCAGAATAGGGTAAATGAGTTTACGGGCATCAGAATAGGGTAAATGAGTTTATGGGTATCAGAATAGGGTAAATGAGTTTACGGGTATCAGAATAGGGTAAATGAGTTTACGGGTATCAGAATAGGGTAAATGAGTTTACGGGCATCAGAATAGAGTAAATGAGTTTATGGGTATCAGAATAGGGTAAATGAGTTTATGGGTATCAGAATAGGGTAAATGAGTTTATGGGTATCAGAATAGGGTAAATGAGTTTATGGGCATCAGAATAGGGTAAATGAGTTTATGGGTATCAGAATAGGGTAAATGAGTTTATGGGTATCAGAATAGGGTAAATGAGTTTACGGGTATCAGAATAGGGTAAATGAGTTTACGGGTATCAGAATAGGGTAAATGAGTTTACGGGCATCAGAATAGGGTAAATGAGTTTATGGGTATCAGAATAGGGTAAATGAGTTTACGGATATCAGAATAGGGTAAATGAGTTTACGGGTATCAGAATAGGGTAAATGAGTTTACGGGTATCAGAATAGGGTAAATGAGTTTATGGGCATCAGAATAGGGTAAATGAGTTTATGGGTATCAGAATAGGGTAAATGAGTTTATGGGCATCAGAATAGGGTAAATGAGTTTATGGGTATCAGAATAGGGTAAATGAGTTTACGAGTATCAGAATAGGGTAAATGAGTTTATGGGCATCAGAATAGGGTAAATGAGTTTATGGGTATCAGAATAGGGTAAATGAGTTTATGGGTATCAGAATAGGGTAAATGAGTTTATGGGTATCAGAATAGGGTAAATGAGTTTATGGGCATCAGAATAGAGTAAATGAGTTTATGGGTATCAGAATAGGGTAAATGAGTTTATGGGCATCAGAATAGAGTAAATGAGTTTATGGGCATCAGAATAGAGTAAATGAGTTTATGGGCATCAGAATAGGGTAATTGAGTTTATGGGCATCAGAATAGGGTAAATGAGTTTATGGGCATCAGAATAGGGTAAATGAGTTTATGGGTATCAGAATAGGGTAAATGAGTTTATGGGTATCAGAATAGAGTAAATGAGTTTATGGGCATCAGAATAGGGTAAATGAGTTTATGGGTATCAGAATAGGGTAAATGAGTTTATGGGCATCAGAATAGGGTAAATGAGTTTATGGGTATCAGAATAGGGTAATTGAGTTTATGGGCATCAGAATAGGGTAAATGAGTTTAGGGGCATCAGAATAGGGTAAATGAGTTTATGGGCATCAGAATAGGGTAAATGAGTTTATGGGTATCAGAATAGGGTAAATGAGTTTATGGGCATCAGAATAGGGTAAATGAGTTTAGGGGCATCAGAATAGGGTAAATGAGTTTAGGGGCATCAGAATAGGGTAAATGAGTTGAGGCTAACTCAAGTTGTAAGTCACCTACTTGGTGGTGAGGAGAAAATATTTAGCGATTCTTCTGTCCTCCTTGTTGCCTGAAGTCACAAACCCCCTTACAGGCCCGGACTGGGATTCAAAATAAACCCTGGTAGAAATCGTCCCTCTGGCATTTGCCTGAACCCACATAACATCAGTCCGGGCCTGCCCACTTACCCCATTGGTTCTTCAAGTTACCAAGGGTGGCTACTTTTTACTATACCTGCTGAAGTGCCACCTAAGGCCTGGTCCTTACCTTCCTTCATTTTAATAAAACCTCTGATTGTGAACACTGTGCTGAAATATTTCTGGGCACACAGGTCCCACTGTAGATGGGGGGGCTCTGATCCCCCCATAGTTATACCACCGGCTGAACCTGTTTTTCTGCTCTCTCTGCAGTTACTCTCTCCAACCCCCCAGTAATTTAAAAACTATGCAAAATAAACAGTGATGACCAATTGCAAACTTGCTAGGAATAGAACATTCTATAACATACTAAAAGTTAATTTAAAGGTGAACCGCCCCTTTAAACATTGATGAATGAATCAATCGGCCCCAGTTCATTGAATGCTGCCATTTAAATAAACACAATATTCTGCCCAGGATCTGCTCATCAGAATGTCTGCTGGTAATATCAACAACTAAAATCAACAAGGGAAAGGAATCTCATGAAAACACATGATCCTGTCATTCAGTGCAAACAATTCAGAGAGGAACATTAAGGGGCAAATATCTAATGGTATGAGAGTGTGTCCCAGTCATTGTAGCATCATAGTAACCTCTACTTTACTGCCTTCTCCTATTCCCATGTAACTGGAGGAGTCCCAAGCCGGACTTGGATTTCTTACTATTGAGTGCTATTCTGATACCTACTGGGAGCTGCTATCTTGCTCCCTTCCCATTGTTCTGCTGATCGGCTGCTGGGGGTGAGGGGGGGGGGGGATATCACTCCAACTTGCAGCGCAGCAGTAAAGTGTGCCTGAGTCTGAGCTTTCAGCCAGTGCTACACATTAGAACTGCTTTCAGCTAACCTATTGTTTCTCCTACTCCCATGTAACCGGAGGAGTCCCAAGCCAGACTTGGATTTCTTACTATTGAGTGCTATTCTGATACCTACTGGGAGCTGCTATCTTGCTCCCTTCCCATTGTTCTACTGATTGGCTGCTGGGGGTGAGGGGGGGGGATATCACTCCAACTTGCAGCGCAGCAGTAAAGTGTGCCTGAGTCTGAGCTTTCAGCCAGCGCTACACATTAGAACTGCTTTCAGCTAACCTATTGTTTCTCCTACTCCCATGATGGGTTTTGTGACAAATATGTTTCCCCATGACAGTTTTCCCTTAACACCCAGGATACTTGTACAATACAATAGGCCTGGTATCCCAGGTTTCCAACCCTGAACTAAAGGAACAATAGATGTTCAGGGCTACATGTATATTGTATTAAAGGGGTGGTTCTGTTCTTATCAAATTTTCAATTGGTCTTCATTATTTATTTATTTTTTATCATTTTTAAATGATTTGCCTTCTTCTTCTAACTCTTTGGAGGGGTCACTGACCCCGGCAGCAAAAAAAAAAAAAAAACTATTGATCTGTGAGGCTACAGTTTTTCTGATACTGTTGTTTTTAATAACCTATTCTTCTATTCTGCTCCTCTACTATTCATTTTCCAGTCCCTCGTTGAAACCGCTCCCTGGTTGCTAAGGTAGTTTAGATCCTAGCAACCAGGTAGCTGCTGAAATTCCAACCTGGAGAGCTGCTGAACAAACAGTGAAATAACAAGAAAAACTACAGATAATAAAAAATGAAGACCAACTGCAACTTGTCTCAGAATATCACTCTCTACATCGTTCTACTGGCCCTTTAACGCATTTACAGAGAGGGTGCGGTGTTTGTAGCTGCCTCACGGCTGCTCCCTCTTTGCTTTCTGTTGGATCATTTATGAAATTATTTTTATCGTGATCATTTATTTGAAGAGCTGACACAATTAAACAGCCCCCCCCCCAGCAATTATTATAATCAGAATCCCATTTGTTACAGTTGGTTTAATCAGGAGCCGTTTGACCTACCTGTGTGTTTCTGTGGGAGGGTATTGGAGCAGCACAATGTTAAAGGGCAACTCCACCCAAACACAACTTACTCTTTATAAAAATAAACATAATTTCAAGCAACTTTGCAATTAAAAGATATGCAGCCCTTTCATGATGTTTAATGTAATAATCTGGTTCGGAACAGTTCCCTAAGCCCCGCCCCCTGTTCCCTAAGCCCTGCCCCCTGTTCCCTAAGCCCCACCCCCAGTTCCCTAAACCCCACTTCTGTTCCCTAAGCCCTCCCCCTGTTCCCTTAACCCCACTTCTGTTCCCTAAACCCCACTTCTGTTCCCTAAACCCCACTTCTGTTCCCTAAGCCCTCCGCCTGTTCCCTAAACCCCACTTCTGTTCCCTAAGCCCTGCCCCCTGTTCCCTAAACCCCACTTCTGTTCCCTAAGCCCCGCCCCCTGTTCCCTAAACCCCACTTCTGTTCCCTAAGCTCTCCCTCTGTTCCCCTGCTAATCTGGCTCCAATAAAATGTAACAGTAGTCGCCTGCCTTCAGCCTGCCTCCTTCCAATCCCACAATTCCCTGCTGCACACATTATGTCAATAAGGAAAGGCACATCCCAGTGCAATGCATTGTGGGTTATGTAGTTCCTGCATGCTGCCTGTATGCAACTACATACCTGGTGGACCATTATTGCTTCCAGACTGGTACTATTAAACACAACTTACTTGAGTGTTCTCAACCTGCAACCCCCAAATCCCACAATCCCTTGCACGTGGGATAATAAGGAATAAGGAAAGGAACATCCCAGTGCAATGCATTGTGGGTTATGTAGTTCCTGCATGCTGCCTGTAAGCTGTGGGGAAGTTGTTGCAATGTGTAACATCAGTGTTTTAGTCCCTCCTCCCCTGCCAGGATTACAAATGATGCAGAAAGAGTAGAACAGTTTTGCAGCTGGATTTCAGCATATAAAATGGGATTTATTCCTACTTTTTTACTTCATTTGGCATCACAGGAATAAGGTGTAGGCCAGATATACTCAAGGCTTGCCATTCAAGGATCCAGCCCAAGCAGATAACCAGACAATGGTCCTGGAGGCAGATATACTTGCCTCACCCAAAGCACCAACCAAACACTATATACAGGTCTGCCTTCAATATATAGTTGTTTAACGACTGGCATGAAGGTTAGAATATCCCATAAGGCGCTGAAGGTTGGAAGGTCCAGTTCACAGATGTTTCTCCTGTTCGGTCAGACCATTCAGCAAACAAACAGCCAATATTAGCCCATGTATGAGCACCTTTAGAAGAATATTTATATGCCTTGGGATTGGCCTTTTCTGAGTTTATTTTGTTTATATTTATCAATCAGACTTACTGCCCCCATAGTAGCGCCCTTACACAAATGCATTATTACTCAGCCTTCAGTGTAGGTGACCATTCCTGCTAAACTCTGCTTAGCGCAGGGGAATACATACTTTCCATTAAAGAGTTACAGAAATCATAATAGAATTGTCTCTTTATATGCATTAAAGAGAATAGTCTGTGTAGAGAGATTGCACACCATGATGACAGATATTTTCCCTATGTTAATTGCTCAACTTTCTGCAGAGATAAAATAAAAAAGTTGCACAAGGGGACATCTAGTGGCCAGTTAGGAGAATGCAGAACTTGGTGTTACAAATCCAGAATAAATAAACACCTTGACTGCAAAAAAGAACACTGAACACAGGAAAAAAAAAACCTTTATGTAAGAGCACTATTACAGGTGAATAAGCCCATAACCTTTCTTGGCAAACATTCCCTACCTATAAAACCCCAAACAAACCCTGCACACCAGAAAAAAACTTTCCCAGGGAGGTATTACAGTTGAAAAACATTATTATTTAACAACAGCCAAAATATTGCATCTTAAACAGTACAATATCCATCAATAAACAATACAGAGAGCTCCCTTGACAAAGGTCTTTGAGCCGAAACGTTGGGGAGTATCTGCCTTCATATCCTTTTGTTCAGTTTTGTTCACTGGGGGGTATGTATTGTTCATTGATGGATATTGTACTGTTTAAAATGCAATATTGTGGCTGCATAATGAGTTGTTAAATATAAATGTTTTTCAACTATAATACCTCCCTGGGAAAGTTTTTTCTGGTGTGTAGGGTTTGTTTGGGGTTTTATTGGTATATATAATCCTCTAATGGGGGGATTGCTGAAACCCTAGCACCTGGATATTTCATATATTTATTCTTTTTTGATTGCTTGTAAAGGGCAAGAATATCTTAGGCCGGAGTGCCCTCCGTTATCCTAAATTTTAAACATACCCTTCCTACCTACCCCCTTTAATGTCTGGCCACACCCCTGAGCCAATCAAACCATGCCCTCAACCTTCCCAAACCCCACCCAGTCTTGACTAAGCCCTTTCCCTTTTGCTCCAGGTCACTCTGTGCTATTGCACCTTCCTGTTGCAGTGGGGCCCCTGACTGTATTCCTTCCTGTCTAACCCAATGGCACAATAGCCCACAAACACACAATCCCATTAAAGGAGAAGGAAAGGCTAATAAAGAGTTAATCTCAAGTCTCCCCATATTTCACCTGTTCAAAAGATCAGAAGCCAAACAGGAAGAAAAATGCTGAGCTGGGTAGAGAAGATTCCCATAATGCATCGCTCCTCCCCAGACTTGGCGACTTGGACTGTAGGCAGCGCATGCGCACACGTCAGCAGTGCTCCCCCTAGCGTCTGGTTGCTATGGCGATGCTGAAGTGGAGCGGTGAGCGGGTTTGGATGCAGGGGGAGTGCCTGGCTTATTACATGGCGGGGGGTAGGCTGGGTAGCGGCGGCGCATTATGGCTGGACTGGATTGTTACACGCTGTGCTGATCGAGTCAGTCAGCGGCGATGGGGGGGTGGCGGCTTCTTAAATTCTGTGTGTGAGCGTCTGGTTGCTATGCCGACGCTGAAGAGGACTCGGCTGGAGCGGTGAGCGGGTTTGGTTGCAGGGGGGGAGCCTATGCTGATTGAGCGTTCCATTACAGTCTGTGCTGAGTGTGTCAGTGGCAAGGGGGGGGGGGCGCATGATGGCTGGACTGGATTTTTACATGCTGTGCTGATTGAGCCGGCAGGCAGCGGGGGGGGCACATGCGCAGTAGAGACAGTGAGGGAAAGGGTATGGGCATCCCTTGTTAAAAATGGCGGCGCCATTCACTGAAACAAGTATGTAGGTTCTAGTATGTGTATCTCTGTAAATCTTTCATGAGGCAAGCCAGGAATATAGTGTTTTTACTCAGCAATAGTAGTACTATTTAATAGTGTGCTTAATAGATTTTGCCTTTCCTTCTCCTTTAAACACAATAACACTACCAGTAGCCCACAGCCATAAATAATCTGAAATTTTGCAATATAATTGTCCCTTATATGGAAGTATTAATATATTGTATAATATTGGGGCACTTCTTGCACCTGACTTTGATCCTTATAGGGGCCGCTTACTAGTGTGCCCTCATTTTCTGAAGTTGCTTAAAGTTCCCTGCATATCTCCCACCAGAGATTCACTTTATTGCTGGTGGGAAGGCATTTTGGGGAGACTGCCTATGGTAGACAAGATTTAACCATAGGCGGATAATCTCCCTGTGGGTCATGGCCCTATGACGTTGGGAGTTGGAGTTGGGGGATCAGGCTCCCAGTTAAGATTCCAATTTATCCCACTGGGGTTCAGTTGGGTTAGGTCAGTGCATCTCAGCAAACCCATTCTGTAGGACCCGGCTCTGTGCATGGGGGGGAGTTATTGTGCTGAAACAGGTAAGTGGCCCCCCAAACTGTCCCACATAGTAGGAAGCAGGTGATTGTGCTTAGCACAGGGAAACACCTAACATAAATAATGTCTATAGGCTATAAACACAAGTAGGGGAAAGGAAAGGTAAGGGGGTCTCCTCCTACTAACTAAACAGTAAACATCTTAGCAGGAACAATTCCCTATATTTTCTCATAGTGTGTACAAAGAAAAAAAAGTGATATATAAATCAGGACAGCAATGGTATTTCACTGTACTCACTGCAATTCTTCATTTTCACTCCTAGTTCAGAGCCAGTACAGATAGAGACAACATGCACCTTTGCCAGAGTGAGATTTTCCCTTTGCTTAATCGCAAAGCACAACATTGTTGAACAAAGAGCCATCTAGTGGCCAGTTTGGAGAATGCAGAACCTGTTGTTTTATAAGCTACAAATTCTGAATTCGCTGCCAATTCCCACATCCCATAAAATACCAACAGCCCCCACACATACATTACAGAAAGCTCACAAATATACAAGAGTCCACACATATATACTGCACAATATTGCTTATATTGATCCTTTAGATTTCTAGCCTTCCCTGATGAATTACCCCCTTCCCCCATCTGTGCAAAGTTCCCTTGGTAGTTATAATTCATAGCTACAACTGACTCGTGGCAAGAGAATCAGACACTAATCCAAACATAAAAGCAGACTTTCTGCCTGTTGTGATTCTATTTCTTCTGCTGAACCTTTACTTTCCCCCTCCACATCAAGGGTTACAGAACAAAAATGGAAAAAGAGATTCCTACTACAAAATCTTACAATCAGGCCCGGATTTACAAAGTGGGCGCCGCTAGGCCCCATCTCCATGGCCACTCCATAGTCAGGCCCAGAACACTGGGGGTCGGTGTGAGGGGCATTAAGGACTATCAGGTCTCCTGTACTTCCCCAGTGCTTTGGACCCAATTTGGACACAGCAGCTGGATGGCATGCCACTCCTAAAGTCCTGTCAACCTAGACCTGGGCCTTTGTGGCCTTGCCACTAATCCTTTGCCAGTATTTTTTACAGAGCCCCACACACCCCAGAAACCCCTAATATCCCTGTCACTACAATCTATTCCTTCAAAAAGTAGGAATAAATCCCATTTTATATGCTGAAATCCAGCTGCAAAACAGTTCTAGTCTTTCTGCATCATTTGTAATCCTGGCAGGGGAGGAGGGACTCAAACACTGATGTTACAGATTGTAACAACTTCCCCACAGCTTACAGACAGCATGCAGGAACTACATAACCCACAATGCCTTGCACTGGGATGTTCCTTTCCTTATTCCTTATTATCCCACGTGCAAGGGATTGTGGGATTTGGGGGTTGCAGGTTGAGAACACTCAAGTAAGTTGTGTTTAATAGTACCAGTCTGGGAGCAATAAAGGTCCACCAGGTATGTTGTTGCATACAAGATGGTTCCCTTTCTTTCCCAACAACCCTGCAAGATGGACGTTAAAAAGTGAGTTATTGGATACTGACCCCCTTCTATTCCTCCTTGGTTCAGGCTGGAGAAAAGCTACAGTATTTGCCTTTTACAAAATTTATTTTGTAAATATTATTTATTGAGATAGTTTATCAGGCATAAATATCTGTGTGTGCTACAGTGATGTACGAATGTTTTAGGCTTCATTCAGATCAAGTTTTATTTACATTGTTTTGTTTGAATAACAAGGAGTTGGACGCCCAGAAAGCAATTTGGCATATTGAGCCTGGAGCTAAAATAAACAAACAGCTGCCAGAGTAACTGCATTTTAGCACGAATAACTCTTTTGGATTCGGGTCATTTGGGTCTAGTGGGACTAGTCTAGTTGGATTTAAAGACGTCTATTGGAACAGAAGCCTAGTTAGATGGCTACTAAGGGGGAATATGAGGAAAGTGTTTATCTGCAATCTGTGAAACTTTCATATTTGTATAACCCTATTTAAAGTTTAGAAGGTTAAACATATGGCATCAAGTAGGTGTGGGGAGCATTAAATACAGACCTAAATGCTTCTTATTTATTCATATTCTTCCAGATACAGGTAAGGGATCCATTATCTGGAAACCCATTATCCAGAAATTACGGAAAGCCTCTTTCCCATAGACTCCATTGTAATCAAATAATTCACAATTGTTGAATTGATTTTCTTTTTATCTGTAATAATAAAACAGTACCTGTACTTGATCCCAACTAAGATATAATTACCCCTTATTGGGGGCAGAACAGCCCTATTGGGTTTATTTCATGGTTAAATGATTCCCTTTTCTCTGTAATAATAAAACAGTACCTGTACTTGATCCCAACTAAGATATAATTACCCCTTATTGGGGGCAGAACAGCCCTATTGGGTTTATTTCATGGTTAAATGATTCCCTTTTCTCTGTAATAATAAAACAGTACCTGTACTTGATCCCAACTAAGATATAATTACCCCTTATTGGGGGCAGAACAGCCCTATTGGGTTTATTTAATGGTTAAATGATTCCCTTTTCTCTGTAATAATAAAACAGTACCTTGTACTTGATCCCAACTAAGATATAATTACCCCTTATTGGGGCAGAACAGCCCTATTGGGTTTATTTAATGGTTAAATGATTCCCTTTTCTCTGTAATAATAAAGCAGTACCTGTACTTGATCCCAACTAAGATATAATTACCCCTTATTGGGGGCAGAACAGCCCTATTGGGTTTATTTAATGGTTAAATGATTCCCTTTTCTCTGTAATAATAAAACAGTACCTGTACTTGATCCCAACTAAGATATAATTACCCCTTATTGGGGCAGAACAGCCCTATTGGGTTTATTTAATGGTTAAATGATTCCCTTTTCTCTGTAATAATAAAACAGTACCTGTACTTGATCCCAACTAAGATATAATTACCCCTTATTGGGGGCAGAACAATCCTATTGGGTATATTAAAGTTTTACTGATTTTTTAGTAGATTTACGGTATGGAGATCCAAAATACGGAATACCCTTGGTCCCGAGCATTCTGGATAATGGGTCCTATACCTGTACCAAGTTGATAAGCCAATAGAAAAAAGGGAGTCATACTACTAATATATTTCAGCATTGCCCACTATCCCTCCGTAGCTCAGTACTCCAGCCTGGGGGGATGGCAGTTACATAAGTGGAATGTTGGGGAGCAGTTGGATGAAGGGACTGGGACCTTACCAGGCCTCCTCTCCCCCCGGGCTCCCCCACAGCTATGGAGGCCCCAGCTACCCCAGCTATATATTGAAATCAGCTCCACGTTCGTTGTGTCAACATGTCGGTAAACATTGGCATGTTTGGGGCATGATTCTCTGTAAATATGTGAGTGATTGTTGTTTCCTATCTGCAAACAGTACGAGGCTCTATAAATAAGGTTGGTCATACGGCAGATTTATTGCTGTTCATTCAACCGAGACAGAAGCGATGCATCCCAGGTTCCTTTGCGTCCCGCTCCTACTCGTGGCTTTGGGCCTCGCCCTTGGGCAAGACGATGCAGGTAAGGAAACACTTGGGTTCATGTTTAGTAGGGATGCACCCAACCCAGTTTTAGGGATGTAGCGAACCTCAAAAAAAAAGTGTGAATATTCGCGAACTTTGCGAACCCCATAGACTTCAATGGGAAGGCGAACTTTAAAACCTAGAAAAGCCATTTCTGGCCAGAAAACTGATTTTAAAGTTGTTTAAAGGGTGCCACGACCTGGACAGTGGCATGCAGGAGGGGGATCAAGGGCAAAAATTTCTCTGAAAAATACGTTGTTGACACAGCGTTGCGTAAAACCGCAAAGGCAGCTGGCAGACCTAGCGGAAATACGCGGCATTTTTTTACTATTTCACACTATTAGCACCATGGAAACGGGATTTGCTGAAAAACGCCATGGGCCTGATTCACTAAAGTGTGATAAAATGTGCGCTATTTATAGCGTGCACTATAAATTTTACCGCGTCTTAATTTTGGCGATTTTTCGCACAATTCACTATAAGCATACTCGCGCTTTTTTACGCGCGATATTGCATGCGTTATTTAACTCGCGAAGACTATTTCAATGCGGTATTTGCCGGTACATGCGCTAAATTACGCACGCGAATAGTCGCCGCATATGAATGGTAGCTTAGAAATAGTGTATAAAAATTGTCGCCGCATATAAATGGTGTATATAAATATTAGCCACATATAAATGGTAGCATATAAATGGTATCATATAAATAGTAGATGCTTATAAATAGTAGCCACTAGTGATGAGCGAATGTGTTCTGGTTTCTTTAGTGAAAAATTAGCAAATCTTTCGAAAGATCCACGAAACGGCAAAAATGTTGCGCGGGCAAAAAAATTGTTGCTGTGACTATTATTTTTTGACACTTGTATAAATTTTTGGATGTGCGTTGAATTTTTGCGTGGCAAATTTTTTCATGCATTTTGCCATTGGCCATTTTTGGCATTTGCCATTTTTGCGAAACGCATGAAAAAATCCGCCGCAAAAAAATTCAACGCACGTCCAAAAATTCGCTGCGAATCCATGCCTGGCGAAACATTTCATCACTTGTAGCCAAATAGAAATAGTCGCGCAAATGAACGCACGCCATGTTAGCCATACACGCCAATACTTGCGGAAAATTACTAATTAAAAATGACCATTTCCCTGGAAACTGGCGGCTGCGTCACTCTGGGGGAAACACAGACTGAATAAATAACACTATAAGTCCATATTTTATTGGCAAAAAATAATTTACTGTACTTTTGTATAATTTTTCGCCTGCCTGTAGTAGGTGTTAATTTTCGCATAGCCGAATGCGATATTTAGCGCGCAAAAGTTATAGTGAATCATGCGATCGTATTCTTTTCAGCGCGGAAATTAACGCATGCGGTAAAACTAGCGTGAGAAATACCGCATGCGAAAATGGGGAATGGTGAATCGCGCGCACATTATCGCGTCTTTTTTACTGCAAAAATTTTTTTTATTGCACTTTAGTGAATCAGGCCCCATGTGTGGCTTGTGCGGCGTTTTTAGGCCGAGAAAAAACGCCACGGAAAAACGCCACGTGAACCCAAATTGTGGACATACGCGAAAAGTTCGCGAACTTCCGAACTTGAGAAAACCCGATGTTCGCGCAAACCCACCCTGATGGATTCTGCCGAATCCCAAACCGAATCCGAATCCTAATTAGCATATGCATATGCTAATTAGGACCGTGAAGGGTTAAAAGTTGCTAAAAATGTTCCCCCCTAAATTTTAACCCTTTCCAAATGCTAATTAGCATATGCTAATGTATGCTAATTAGGATTCGGATTCGGTTCGGCCGGGACCGTGGATTCGGCCGAAATCGAATCCATCAAAAAAATGCTGGGTGCAGCCTGAACCGAATCTGGGATTGGGTGAAACCCTAATTTTTAGTAGGGAAGCACCCAAACCAGTTTTTCGGGTTCGACTGAACCCCCCGAATCCATCACAAGCGATTCGGCCGAATATTGAACCAAATCCGAATTAGCATATGCTAATTAGGATCCGAAAAGGACAAACGCCGGCGCGGCTGTAGCGAAAAATTGTTTTACTTCCGTGTATACGGACATTTAATCCTTCCATTTAATCCTCAGCCAGGAACGTGGATTCAGCCGAATCCAAACCCGAAAAAGGCCGAATACCGAACCGAATTCTGGATTCTGTGCATCCCTAATGTTTAGGTATTCTGAAACCGACATCTCAGGCGCATAGACGCATTTTAAAGAATCATTTTTGACTTTCGCTTGGATCCTCTATTTAAAGGGAAACTATACCCCCAAACAATGTAGGTCTCTATAAAATATATTGCATAAACAGCTCATATGTAAAACCCTGCTTCATCTAAATAAACCATTTTCATATAAATATACTTATTTAGCAGTATGTGCCATTGGGTAATCCTAAATAGGAAACTGCCATTTTAAGTACTAAGGGCCGCCCCCTGGGATCATAGGAGTCACAGTGCACACAAACAAGCCAAGGCACACATACATGCTAGGCCCCATCAGCCAATGAATGGACAGAGTTCTGCCTTTTGCTCCCACACTACTTCCTGTTACAGTTAGAGCTGCATCACTTCCTGTCAGCTGATCTCTGAGGGGGCACACAGCCCATCACTAAATGGCGGCTCAAGGGAAAGGATGTAAAAGGGCAATATTTACTGATATATATATTCCAGTTTGGGGAGATTCTTTAATAGGCCACTTAATATAATATAAACTGTCTGTTGGTTACGTATTCATTCTGGGGGGATAGTTTTTCTTTTCACATTTTCAAGTTTTGAATTTTTGCAAATAAGTCAAAAATTCAAAAATTTGAATGTAGATAAATCTGCCTCCCCGTCACTATAAGAAACAGTTGGTTGCACCATTTGCCCAAACATGTGAGAGCTAACGAGCCTAATAGAGCCAGCGCCTGTGCATCTCGCCTAACTACATGAAACCAGTGTATCCTCCTTGGGGTAAAGCAATAAACCATTCACTTTCTATCTACTGGGGCCATTTTGAAGGGACTTTTAAAAGGAAAGAAGTCACTTCCTTTCCATTATTATTTATATATATATATATATATATATATATATAGAGAGAGAGAGAGAGAGATGCCAAGTAATACAAACAATAAACCAGTCTAAAGAGCAATATATCTGTGACTGGAGGGAAGAGATAGCAAACTCCCAGAAGCTTACTATCTACCAATCACTAGGGGGGAATACAGACTGGCCCCATACCTGGAAAGGCTACAGAACCCCAAAGACAGACAGATCCTGAGCCAGTAGAGACTGAGTGCCCACAGCCTGGAGATTGAACTGGGTCGGCACCCGACAGACCTACAGGCCCAGGGAGAGCCAGCTGTGCCAGTCATGTGACCAGGGGGAGCCGGCTGTGCCAGTCATTTGACCAGGGGGAGCGGCTGTGCCAGTCATGTGACCAGGGGGCAGTAGAGGGTGAGACCCACTTCCTGCTACACTGCCCCAAATACTTAGCATTGAGAGACACCCACTGCCAGAGAGCCAAATACTCAGCACTGAGAGACACCCACTGCCAGAGACCCAAATACTCAGCACTGAGAGACACCCAATGCCAGAGACCCAAATACTCAGCACTGAGAGACACCCACTGCCAGAGACCCAAATACTCAGCACTGAGAGACACCCACTGCCAGAGACCCAAATACTCAGCACTGAGAGACACCCACTGCCAGAGACCCAAATACTCAGCACTGAGAGACACCCACTGCCAGAGACCCAAATACTCAGCACTGAGAGACACCCACTGCCAGAGAGCCAAATACTCGGCACTGAGAGACACCCACTGCCAGAGAGCCAAATACTCGGCACTGAGAGACACCCAATGCCAGAGACCCAAATACTCAGCACTGAGAGACACCCACTGCCAGAGACCCAAATACTCAGCACTTAGAGACACCCACTGCCAGAGACCCAAATACTCAGCACTTAGAGACACCCACTGCCAGTGACTCTCCCATCACATCCCAGACTTCCCCTCTATAGAAGAAGAGAGAAAACTCTGCATCCTACTGGGAGAAGAGGCACCGACAGTAACAATGGCAGCACAATACATAACAGACTGTCATAGACTGAGAGAGACAGTACTTTCCCCTGTCCCCATATACTGACCCCATAACCCCTCCCCTTAAACCCCCCAATTTTCATATACTGACCCCCTAACCCCACCCTTTACACCATCTACCTGCATTGGCAATACTAAATGTTTTTGGTCCTGCCAATAAAGCTCATTTGATTTGATTTGATTTGATTTGAGAGAGAGTGAGTACCACACACTCAGGGACTTGGTGCAAAAGAAAAAAAGTTTATTGAAAAAACTCCAACGTTTTGAGTGCAAACAGTACTCTTCTTCAGGGACAAAATCTCTCTCTCTCTCTATAGGAAAAATCACTCACCATAAGGCAGGGATCCCCAACCTTTCTTACTCGTGAGCCACAGTCAAATGTAAAAAGACTTGGAGAGCAACACAAGCACCATAAAAGTTCATGGAGGAGCCAAATAAGGGCTGTGATTGGCTATTAGGGGCCTCTATGCACCCTATCAGCTTACAGGGGGCTTTATTTGGTAGGAAATCTTGTTTTTATTCAACCAAAACTTGCCTCCAAGTCAGGAATTCAAAAATAACTCCCTGGTTTGGGGGCACTGAGAGCAACATCCAAGGGATTGGGAAGCAACATGTTGTCCCTGAGCCACTGGTTGGGGATCACTGCCATAAGGTGTATAAAGCAAGATGTGGGGTTCAAGAAGGCTTGTGCCTTAGTTTAGTTCTATACGTCCTTGTTCCCTCAGCCATCACCTACACCGTAAGGACCAAGGTGCGCTGGTCACCCCCATGGGCAGGGATTGGGGGTGGCCTAAATTCACTCACTTTTTGAACGTTGGTAGGTATCCATTATGCTGCCTCTCCCTGTGGTTTGGAGCACACTGGCCAACATACGATCCCCTTTACATTTCTTTATTTCATGCAGGAGTGCAGCCGGCTGAAGGTGGGGCTGAAGGTGGAGCTGAAGGTGGAGCTGCAGTCGCTGATAAGACAGAGGTTGCACCTGAGAGCCCACCAGTAGAAGAGAAAGTAGAAGTGGCACCTACATCTGGTGGAGCAGATGGGGCTGTGCCGGCAAAGCCTGCCCAAAGAGGTAGACACAGAGGTAGACTCGGCCACAGAGTTAGACTCGGCCACAGACTTAAACTCGGCCACAGAGGAAAAGGACGTGGTGGAGGAAAACTTAGAGGCTGAAAACACGGCAGAAAGGGGAAACCGTTGTAGGTAAAGAAGGTAAGTGGCTCCCAGTGAAACACTTATATGTTGTCTTTATAAAGTTGTTTTATCTCCATATAAACACATATATTTAGTATATAGGGATGTGCTATCTATAATATATGTAAGTTCTGGAGAGTAAGTTGGGCCTCTATTAGCTATGCTTAGGGCCTAAAGTAGGAATTGTGCCCTCGGGACTTACCTACTGCTGTAGAAATGTATCTATGATATATTCGTGCACATACAAACTTCATGGTGTTATTTTGTTCCCATTTCTTTTAGATCTTGATGGCTTCAGGTCGACAAGTGACTCTCCTTGGTGCTTTTTATTACTGTACTATAACCCACCCCTTCCCCCCTGAAATTTATTTCATGTACAAGAAAAGTTACTATACCAATAAACATTAGTACTCTGGGATTGGGATTCATGGCTCCTCTTTTAAGTCAGTTAGGGATAAATCATTTGCAACCAGAAAAAAAGGTTAGAATCAGCATCTATATTGAGACTCATTGAGATGGATCAGAACCAGTCGGACAGACATTCCAAGTGTCCATCTGCCCAACCCACCACTTGAGTCAGCAAATTGACTTGATCCAAACAGTCTGACCTAGGTTCAGTGATTGAATAACATGGTTGGCAATGGTTGGTTCACAGATCTACTGTTACGAGTGGGAGATGGGACGGTGAGTCCTTGAGGCAGGGGCTGTTACAGGACGGAGCAGGCGTAGACAGGACGGAGCGGGTGTAGACTAGACAGGACGGGACGGAGCGGAACGGGTGTAGACTAGACAAGAAGGGACGAAGCGTGTGTAGACTAGACAGGACGGGACGGAGTTGGCGTAGACTAGACATGACGGGACGGAGCGGGCGTAGACTAGACAAGACGGAGCGGGTGTAGACTAGACAAGACGGGACAGAGCGGGTGTAGACTAGACAGGATGGGACAGAGCTGACGTAGACTAGACAAGATGGGACAGAGCATGTGTAGACTAGACAGGACAGGACGGGATGGAGCGAGCGAAGACAAGACAAGATGGGACGGAGTTGGCGTAGACTAGACAGGACAGGATGGAGTGGGCGTAGACTAGACAGGACAGGATGGAGTGGGCGTAGACTAGACAGGACGGAGTGGGCATAGACTAGACAAGATGGGATGGAGCGGGCGTAGACTAGACAGGACAGGACGGTACAGAGCGGGTGTAGACTAGACAGGACAGGACGGGGTGGGCGTAGACTAGACAAGATGGGACGGAGCGGGAGTAGACAAGACAGGACAGGACGGGACGGAGCGGGCGTAGACTAGACAGGACAGGACGGTACAGAGCGGGCGTAGACTAGACAAGACAGGACGGAGTGGGCGTAGACTAGACAGGACAGAGTGGGCGTAGACTAGACAAGATGGGAAGGAGCGGGCGTAGACTAGACAGGACAGGACAGAGCGGGTGTAGACTAGACAGGACAGGAACAGCGAGGAGCAAAGACAAAGATCAGGAGTGAGGAGCAAGGAGTGAGAACAAGAGCGAGAACAGGAATAAGATAAAGGAGCAAAGGAAGCAAGAAGGCAAGGAAACAAGACAAAGGAACAAAGGGAGCAAGAAAAGGAGCCAGAACAGGGAACACAAACTAGGGACAGGCCACAGTGCTTAAAGTTAACCAATGTTCAGGCAGTGTGAGGTGTGAGGAGGGCTGGGCTTAAATAGGGCAGAGTAAGCCCTGACTGGCCGACCCCACCTAGCCAATAAGGCTGCTGGGGTGATGTTACCAAGCCCAGGATACAGGTGAATGGAAACACAAGGCAATCACCTCTTGCCAGCTGCTCTCCTGGCTCAATGGTTAGGGAGAGCAGCCAACAACCAGAAGGTCTTGGGATCAAACCCCAGCAGATCCTAACATCTACCTAGGCTCAACACAATATAACTGTAGCTCCTTTGAAGGTTCCTTTTAATTGAATGTTGAAAACCTGTGGCATTGGCTGTGAATTTAAGATATCCTTGTACTTATTTGTGTTCCCCTTTAAAGAGAAGGTCTATTCTTCTTTGGAGTTTTGGAGGCATAAAGACCATGGGTACTACCAAACAGAGCCTCTTGTAGTCTGCCAATCCAAATAGGGGCAACAAAATAACCAACTACAGCCTTTTTTTGGTCACCCCCAGGAACTTTTTTCATGCTTGTGTTACTCTCCAACTTTTTTTTAGATTTAAAAGTTGCTAACGGGGTAAAAAGGTTGGCAACCCCTGCCCTAGGCCAATTGTAACAATCTCTATTTAATTCGTGCTTTTAGAGTTTTTTCATTTGTCCATGAAGATTTGTGAAAAAACGTAAAAAGAGAATTGTGGTTTTTGTGTTCTTTTTGTTTTCATTCAGCATTTTATTTTCTTCGTGCCCAGTTCTTCTCAGCTCAGATCAATAAACATGCCCTTCTGTCTAGCAGAAAATGATAAGGCGGCATTACTGGTTACCATGGAAACTCTGCTGTAGCTGTCTGCTCCTATTTTTTTCTCCTAACCTCCTCTCCTGAGCTCAGCTAAACCATTACTGTGCTCAATCCAAGAAGGACTTTTTATCAAAGTAAATTGAGAGACACCCACTGTCATAGACCCAAATACTCAGCACTGAGAGATACCCATTGCCATAGACCCAAATACTCAGCACTGAGAGACACCCACTGCCAGAGACCCAAATACTCAGCACTAAGAGACACCCACTGCCAGAGACCCAACTACTCAGCACTGAGAGACACCCACTGCCAGAGACCCAAATACTCAGCACTGAGAGACACCCACTGCCATAGACCCAAATACTCAGCACTGAGAGACACCCACTGCCAGAGACCCAAATACTCAGCACTGAGAGACACCCACTGTCATAGACCCAAATACTCAGCACTGAGAGACACCCACTGCCAGAGACCCAAATACTCAGCACTGAGAGACACCCACTGCCAGAGACCCAAATACTCAGCACTGAGAGACACCCACTGCCAGACACCCAAATACTCAGCACTGAGAGACACCCACTGCCAGAGACCCAAATACTCAGCACTGAGAGACACCCACTGCCAGAGACCCAAATACTCAGCACTGAGAGACACCCACTGCCAGAGACCCAAATACTCAGCACTGAGAGACACCCACTGCCAGAGACCCAACTACTCAGCACTGAGAGACACCCACTGCCAGAGACCCAAATACTCATCACTGAGAGACACCCACTGCCAGAGACCCAAATACTCAGCACTGAGAGACACCCACTGCCAGAGACCCAAATACTCAGCACTGAGAGACACCCACTGCCATAGACCCAAATACTCAGCAGTTAGAGACACCCACTGCCATAGACCCAAATACTCAGCACTTAGAGACACCCACTGCCAGTGACTCTCCCATCACATCCCAGACTTCCCCTCTATAGAAGAAGAGAGAAAACTCTGCATCCTACTGGGAGAAGAGGCACCGACAGTAACAATGGCAGCACAATACATAACAGACTGTCATAGACTGAGAGAGACAGTACTTTCCCCTGTCCCCATATACTGACCCCATAACCCCTCCCCTTAAACCCCCCAATTTTCATATACTGACCCCCTAACCCCACCCTTTACACCATCTACCTGCATTGGCAATACTAAATGTTTTTGGTCCTGCCAATAAAGCTCATTTGATTTGATTTGATTTGAGAGAGAGTGAGTACCGCACACTCAGGGACTTGGTGCAAAAGAAAAAAAGTTTATTGAAAAAACTCCAATGTTTCGAGTGCAAACAGTACTCTTCTTCAGGGACAAAATCTCTCTCTCTCTCTATAGGAAAAATCACTCACCATAAGGCAGGGATCCCCAACCTTTCTTACTCGTGAGCCACAGTCAAATGTAAAAAGACTTGGAGAGCAACACAAGCACCATAAAAGTTCATGGAGGAGCCAAATAAGGGCTGTGATTGGCTATTAGGCAGCCTATATGCACCCTATCAGCTTACAGAGGGACTTTATTTGGTAGTAAATCTTGTTTTTATTCAACCAAAACTTGCCCCCAAGTCAGGAATTCAAAAATAACTCCCTGGTTTGGGGGCACTGAGAGCAACATCCAAGGGGTTGGGAAGCAACATGTTGCCCCTGAGCCACTGGTTGGGGATCACTGCCATAAGGTGTATAAAGCAAGATATGGGGTTCAAGAAGGCTTGTGCCTTAGTTTAGTTCTATACGTCCTTGTTCCCTCAGCCATCACCTACACCGTAAGGACCAAGGTGCGCTGGTCACCCCCATGGGCAGGGATTGGGGGTGGCCTAAATTCACTCACTTTTTGAACGTTGGTAGGTATCCATTATGCTGCCTCTCCCTGTGGTTTGGAGCACACTGGCCAACATACGATCCCCTTTACATTTCTTTATTTCATGCAGGAGTGCAGCCGGCTGAAGGTGGGGCTGAAGGTGGAGCTGCAGTCGCTGATAAGACAGAGGTTGCACCTGAGAGCCCACCAGTAGAAGAGAAAGTAGAAGTGGCACCTACATCTGGTGGAGCAGATGGGGCTGTGCCGGCAAAGCCTGCCCAAAGAGGTAGACACAGAGGTAGACTCGGCCACAGAGTTAGACTCGGCCACAGACTTAGACTCGGCCACAGAGGAAAAGGACGTGGTGGAGGAAAACTTAGAGGCTGAAAACACGGCAGAAAGGGGAAACCGTTGTAGGTAAAGAAGGTAAGTGGCCCCCAGTGAAACACTTATATGTTGTCTTTATAAAGTTGTTTTATCTCCATATAAACACATATATTTAGTATATAGGGATGTGCTATCTATAATATATGTAATTCTGGAGAGTAAGTTGGGCCTCTATTAGCTATGCTTAGGGCCTACAGTAGGAATTGTGCCCTCGGGACTTACCTACTGCTGTAGAAATGTATCTATGATATATTCGTGCACATACAAACTTCATGGTGTTATTTTGTTCCCATTTCTTTTAGATCTTGATGGCTTCAGGTCGACAAGTGACTCTCCTTGGTGCTTTTTATTACTGTACTATAACCCACCCCTTCCCCCCTGAAATTTATTTCATGTACAAGAAAAGTTACTATACCAATAAACATTAGTACTCTGGGATTGGGATTCATGGCTCCTCTTTTAAGTCAGTTAGGGATAAATCATTTGCAACCAGAAAAAAAGGTTAGAATCAGCATCTATATTGAGACTCAATGAGATGGATCAGAACCAGTCGGACAGACATCCCAAGTGTCCATCTGCCCAACCCACCACTTGAGTCAGCAAATTGACTTGATCCAAACAGTCTGACCTAGGTTCAGTGATTGAATAACATGGTTGGCAATGGTTGGTTCACAGATCTACTGTTACGAGTGGGAGATGGGACGGTGAGTCCTTGAGGCAGGGGCTGTTACAGGACGGAGCAGGCGTAGACAGGACGGAGCGAGTGTAGACTAGACAGGACGGGATGGAGCGGGTGTAGACTAGACAAGACGGGACGGAGCGTGTGTAGACTAGACAGGACGGAGTTGGCGTAGACTAGACATGACGGGACGGAGCGGGCGTAGACTAGACAAGACGGAGCGGGTGTAGACTAGACAAGACGGGACAGAGCGGGTGTAGACTAGACAGGATGGGACAGAGCTGACGTAGACTAGACAAGATGGGACAGAGCATGCGTAGACTAGACAGGACAGGATGGGACGGAGCGAGCGAAGACTAGACAAGATGGGACGGAGTTGGCGTAGACTAGACAGGACAGGATGGAGTGGGCGTAGACTAGACAGGACGGAGTGGGCATAGACTAGACAAGATGGGATGGAGCGGGCGTAGACTAGACAGGACAGGACGGTACAGAGTGGGTGTAGACTAGACAGGACAGGACGGAGTGGGCGTAGACTAGACAAGATGGGACGGAGCGGGAGTAGACAAGACAGGACAGGACGGGACAGAGCGGGCGTAGACTAGACAGGACAGGACGGTACAGAGCGGGCATAGACTAGACAGGACAGGACGGTACAGAGCGGGCGTAGACTAGACAAGACAGGACGGTACAGAGCGGGTGTAGACTAGACAGGACAGGACGGAGTGGGCGTAGACTAGACAAGATGGGACGGAGTGGGAGTAGACAAGACAGGACAGGACGGGACGGAGCGGGTGTAGACTAGACAGGACAGGAAAAGCGAGGAGCAAAGACAAAGATCAGGAGTGAGGAGCAAGGAGTGAGAACAAGAGCGAGAACAGGAATAAGACAAAGAGCAAAGGAAGCAAGAAGGCAAGGAAACAAGACAAAGGAACAAAGGGAGCAAGAAAAGGAGCCAGAACAGGGAACACAAACTAGGGACAGGCCACAGTGCTTAAAGTTAACCAATGTTCAGGCAACAAGTGTGAGGAGTGCTGGGCTTAAATAGGGCAGAGTCAGCCCTGACTGGCTGACCCCACCTAGCCAATAAGGCTGCTGGGGTGATGTTACCAAGCCCAGGATACAGGTGAATGGAAACACAAGGCAATCACCTCTTGCCAGCTGCTCTCCTGGCTCAATGGTTAGGGAGAGCAGCCAACAACCAGAAGGTCTTGGGATCAAACCCCAGCAGATCCTAACATCTACCTAGGCTCAACACAATATAACTGTAGCTCCTTTGAAGGTTCCTTTTAATTGAATGTTGAAAACCTGTGGCATTGGCTGTGAATTTAAGATATCCTTGTACTTATTTGTGTTCCCCTTTAAAGAGAAGGTCTATTCTTCTTTGGAGTTTTGGAGGCATAAAGACCATGGGTACTACCAAACAGAGCCTCTTGTAGTCTGCCAATCCAAATAGGGGCAACAAAATAACCAACTACAGCCTTTTTTTGGTCACCCCCAGGAACTTTTTTCATGCTTGTGTTACTCTCCAACTTTTTTTTAGATTTAAAAGTTGCTAACGGGGTAAAAAGGTTGGCAACCCCTGCCCTAGGCCAATTGTAACAATCTCTATTTAATTCATGCTTTTAGAGTTTTTTCATTTGTCCATGAAGATTTGTGAAAAAACGTAAAAAGAGAATTGTGGTTTTTGTGTTCTTTTTGTTTTCATTCAGCATTTTATTTTCTTCGTGCCCAGTTCTTCTCAGCTCAGATCAATAAACATGCCCTTCTGTCTAGCAGAAAATGATAAGGCGGCATTACTGGTTACCATGGAAACTCTGCTGTAGCTGTCTGCTCCTATTTTTTTCTCCTAACCTCCTCTCCTGAGCTCAGCTAAACCATTACTGTGCTCAATCCAAGAAGGACTTTTTATCAAAGTAAATTCTGCCTGTGTAAGCCTGCATTCTTGATTGCATACAACTACAGAGCACAACTAATCCTCACTAGTAAATCCACCATTTCTTTCTCTATCCATGGCTCTGACTTCTGTTGCCCCCGTCTGAGGCCTAGAGATATTTATTTTCCCTAGATCAAGTACCCTAATGTTTTGTTCATTTGAAATAAAGGTGAGGTAAATATGAGGAATAGAAGTTTCAAAAATAACCAGTGAGTTTATGGGACTGTGGGGATTGAAATAATGATAAAGGAGTTTTATATGGAAGTCACAATATTCTAAGCCGGATCTGCATCCTCACATGTTAATCTTGATGTTAATGTCAACAACATTGTTGAAAGAAATCTCATGAAAACACATGATCCTGTCAGTCAGTTCAAACAATTCAAAGAGAAAAATAAAGGGGCGACTATCTAATGGTAAGAGAGTGCGCCCCCCAGCCATTGTAGCACCATAGTAACCTCTACATTGCTGCCTTAGATATTCCTTACTGTATAGTGATCCCCAACCAGTGGCTCAGGGGTAACATGTTGCTCCCCAACCCCTTGGGTGTTGCTCTCAGTGCCCCCAAACCAGGGAGTTATTTTTGAATTCCTGACTTGGGGGCAAGTTTTGGTTGAATAAAAACAAGATTTCCTACCAAATAAAGCCCCTGTAAGCTGATAGGGTGCATAGAGGCTGCCTAATAGCCAATCACAGCCCTTATTTGGCTCCTCCATGAACTTTTATGGTGCTTGTGTTGCTCCCCAAGTCTTTTTACATTTGACTGTGGCTCCCGAGTAAGAAAGGTTGGGGATCCCCAAGGATTGGAAGCCTCAGCCTGTGGGACTAAGGGTTTTTTGTTTGCAGAGGTGGAGTCCCTAGTATACATTTGATAGCTGAACTTAGCTGATTTTCCTTTGCATGCTATAGAAAATATGGCATATACCTGTGGTTGTATTGTATTGGGGTTATACCTCCACTATAGGTCTGGTGTAACAGGTGTCCAACCCCCAGAAGTACAACACATGTCAGGGCGGTGTGAAGAGCCACGTTAATGTAATAGTTGCTGCAGTTATAATTTTGTATACAGCACAGTCAGATAAACTGAAGGATAGGGTGCACAATGCAGTGTAGTCATAATTAAAGGGGAACTCCACCCAAACACAACTCTTTCAAAAGTAGGCAATTTGAAGCAACTTTGAAATCAATAAAAAATATGCAGCATTTTCATGATTTTGAATGTAATAATATGGGTTGGAACAGTTCCCTAAGCCCCACCCCCTGTTCCCTAAGCCCCGCCCCCAGTTCCATAAGCCCCACACCCTACTTTGTTACTCAAATAAAATGTAACAGTAGTCGCCTGTCCCTCAGCCTGCCTTCAGCCTGCCTCCTCCCAATCCCACAATCCCCTGCTGCACACGTGATGTCAATAAGGAAAGGAACATCCCAGTGCAATGCATTGTGGGTTATGTAGTTCCTGCATGCTGTCTGTAAGCTGTGGGGAAGTTGTTACAATGTGTAACATCAGTGTTTTAGTCCCTCCTCCCCTGCCAGGATTACAAATGATGCAGAAAGAGTAGAACAGTTTTGCAGCTGGATCTCAGTATATAAAATGGGATTTATTCCTACTTTTTGAAGAAACAGATTACAGGGATAACGTAATTGTGTCATTCCCCTTTAATATGATGTTCATTATTACAAATTGTTTGGTAAAGTCAATATAAGAGAATGTGTTGGTGAGAGCAGTTATGATTATTACAATTAAGGTGCAGGGCAGATATCCAAGACTTGCCATTTAAGAAACTGTTGTTTACCAACCAAAGTGCCACCCAGAAACCTAGAGGGAGAACGTTGTACTTGGCCCACTATGTACAACTTTATACACAACTAATAAGTTAATAAAACATACAACCCTGAGAGGGTAACCAGGAGGTGGTCCCAGAGCCGGGTATACTCACCATATCTGAAGCAGTAGCTCATCATTATAAAGGTAATATACCCTCTAGCATCTCCTATTTAAACAGTAGCACTTGTTCGACCTCTTGGTCATTAGGTTTGTTCTCTCTATGTTCCTATTGCTGCAGGAATCCAGGAAATTTATGCAGGATTCAGATTCAATTGAAGTGGTCACAGTAATATACAATTCCAGAGCATGTCGCACACTGGGCACAGACTTTTCCTCTGTGATACCCTTTAGTGGACCTGGGTCAACTCCACTGGGACCTTCAGAGAAATTGTATAGACTGATTCTCTGTCTACTATGAACCGTATACTAAAAGGCAGTGTCACAAGGGAGGGATATCTCCAACCTATCCTCCTACATTGGAGCTCGGAACGGCTCTATCTAGCTGGCCTAACTATCTTATAGCTAGAGTGGTACTACAACACAAGCTATCCTATAAGCTATCTCTCTTATGACCTTTATTAGCTGGGGCCTTGTTGTCCCAGACATTCACCTTCCTCAGGAGGTGGAAGCCAAAGAGAAAGAACATGCTAGCCCAATCTAGAACTGACAAGGGATCACTTTAACCTGGAATGGGAAATGACTGCCCCTCCCAAATATAAATTAGGCTAAGCCAACACCTTCCCAGCTACCAGGGACCGAGTGCCTGGGGATTTCCAAACTAATAGGGGGTTTCCTGTCTAAAGGAGTTAACCCTATGGGTCCCTACACATTTGTTCAGACTTGGGGAGATTCTGCTTACATTTACAGTAAACGCGCTAGTTATGGTTTAGATTCAGTTTGATCTTCAGCAAAATCATTTACAGGTATAGGACCTGTTATCTAGAATGCTAGGGACAAAGGGTATTCCAGATAAGGGGTCTTTCCATAATTTGGATCTTCATACCTTAAGTCTACTGAAAAATCAATAATATATTAATTAAACCCAATAGGATTGTTTTGAATCCAATACGGATTAATTATATCTTAGTTGGGATCAAGTACAGGTACTGTTTTATTATTACAGAGAAAAGGGAATCATTTAACCATTAATTAAACTCAATAGGGCTGTTCTGCCCCCAATAAGGGGTAATTATACCTTAGTTGGGATCAAGTACAGGTACTGTTTTATTATTACAGAGAAAAGGGAATCATTTAACCATTAAATAAACTCAATAGGGCTGTTCTGCCCCAATAAGGGGTAATTATATCTTAGTTGGGATCAAGTACAGGTACTGTTTTATTATTACAGAGAAAAGGGAATCATTTAACCATGAAATAAACCCAATAGGGCTGTTCTGCCCCAATAAGGGGTAATTATATCTTAGTTGGGATCAAGTACAGGTACTGTTTTATTATTACAGAGAAAAAGGAAATCAATTTTAAAAATCTGAATTATTTGATTAAAATAGAGTCTATGGGAGATGGGCTTTCCGTAATTCAGAGCTCTCTGCATAACAGATTTACGGATAATGGATCCTATACCTGTACTAAAGATTTGGCATTCAGAGGAATCCAAGTGTTATCAGTTTGACTCATCCCCAATCCTAATATTTGCATTAGAGTCTCTGTGAAGTGTTCTATTAAAGTAAGTGCCCCCAGAAATATATTGCTGGCTCCCCCGACTTTCTGCAGTCAAGTAGGGAGCAGGATTTACCCCCCTCAACCCGAAATGCAATGGAACCATCAGGATTAGCAGTTGCAAGTCCCATGTTAGGTGCATGATTCTCTGTAAATACATTTGTGATCGATGTTCTATCTGCAAACAGTACAAAGCCCTATAAATGGGGGGGTAATAGCTCAGATTCTATGCTGGTAATTGAGCTGAGATGGAGACCATGCATCCCAGGCTCCTTTGCATCCCGTTCCTACTGGGGATTTTGGGCCTCGCCCAAGGACAATTTAAGGGTAAGGAAACATTTTTATTTCATTTTTTTTAGGTATTAGCCGTACTGACCAAATAAAGAGTAAGATTTAATAGTCTAATGCACTTATAATATAAACACAAATGCTAGTTAGACAAACTTTGCCCCTGTAATTACATTTCTGACCATATTATAACATCATTCTCCAGGTAAAAATAAGAAAAAATCAAATAAAAATACCCCCAAAAGCTACAAAACAAGAATAACATTTAGCAATTTAAACTGACACAGGACTTGTAAATCCTACATTTTCCTATAAATGGTATAATTTCTACTGCATACAGTATATCCCCTCCATTTCCAGCACATTTTCCTAAAACAAATAGCAGCTTTTACAAACAGCAAAACCCTTATTCCTCAAGAATGCAGGCTTACACAGGCAGAACTTCCGCTGATAAAACGTTCTGCTTTGATTGAGCCCTGCAATGGTTAAGCTGAGCTCAGGAGAGGAGGTTAGGAAAGAAAACAGGAGCAGACAGCTAGAGCTGAGTCTCTATGGGACCCAACTATGCCGTCTAGTCATTGGCTGCTAGACTGGAGGGCGTGTTTAGTAATCTGAGCTGAGACGAACTGAGCATGCCCAGTAGCCAACAGCCAAAGAAAATTCCTGAGGGAGGGGGCCAAGTGGGTTATAGGAGGAGAAAGAAATCTAAGTGATTAAGGGGAGCTTTAAGGTATTGAAAGATTTCAAAGAGGCTGTTTACTGATGCTACATAGTCCTGTGACTTGCACCCTGTCTGAAAAACAATCCCCAACAGCCCCATACTTTGGATGTAACCTTTTTGAATACTGTTGATTATTCTAGAGCTCTTGGGACCATGAAAATGATATTAACATTTTATTTCATGCAGGACAAGGGTCTGTTGTTACCTTCCATTCCCAACTACAGCCTGTTTCTACCACTTATTCAAAAGTAGTTACATTTAAATCTGCAAACAGCAAGACCCTTATATAGTGTAAATCTCCCCAAGAATGCAGGCTTACACAGGCAGAACTTCCATTGTTAAAAGGTTCTGCTTTGATTGAGCCCTGTAATGGTTAAGCTGAGCTCAGGAGAGGAGGTTAGGAAAAGAAAACAGGAGCAGACAGCTAGAGATGAGTTTCTATGGGGCCCAACAATACTGTCTCTTCATTGGCTGCTAGACTGGAGGGCTGGTTTAGTAATCTGAGCTGAGACGAACTGAGCATGCCCAGTAGCCAACAGCCAAAGTAAATTCCTGAGGGAGGGGGCCGAGTGGGTTACAGGAGGAGGAAGAAATCTAAGTGATTAAGGGGAGCCTTAATGTATTGAAAGATTTCAAAGAGGCTGTTTACTGATGCTACATAGTCCTGTGACTTGCACCCTGTTGGAAAAACAATCCCCAACAGCCCCATACTTTGGATGTAACCTTTTTGAATACTGCTGATTATTCTAGAGCTCTTGGGACCATGAAAATAATATTAACATTTTATTTCATGCAGGACAAGGGTCTGTTGTTACCTTCCATTCCCAACTACAGCCGGTTTCTACCACTTTTTCAAAAATAGTGCCTGGCGCAACCTTTCAGTCGCAACTACAGCCTGTTTCTACCACTTTTTCAAAAATAGTGCCTGGCGCAACCTTTCAGTCGCAACTACAGCCTGTTTCTACCACTTTTTCAAAAATAGTGCCCGTTGCTACACTGAGTGCAGGAATGCCGCCTGTTATTAACGTGGCAGACAGGGAACCCATTGAAAAAATAATTGCGATGCCTATGACCAGACCAGCTGCGAAGGAGGCCATAGTAGGTGCTGTTCCCGCATCTGGTTTAACACTTGCGAAAGAGGAACCATGGCCTTGGCACGGTGGTAAATCCGGTAAACACGGCCACGGACATCATTTCGGCGGAAAAAAGAAACACGGTAAAGGGGGGCATCATAAATTCGGAGGCGGCAAACACAAACACAGGCACCACTAGAAACACAGGAAGAATGAGGAATCGCAGCAGTGAAGGAAAGTAAGTTGCACCAAATCATTGATACGTTCAGGTTGTCTTGATAATGTTTTATCTCCTCATATAAACACACACACACACTATATATATATATATATATATATACGGCTTGTAAACAGGCACTCACATCACGGAGAGACTAACGATGCCTGGGTGCAGTTCCAACGAATTTAGGAATAATAGCAAGTAGAGATGTCCCTCTTTCTGAGGAAGAGTACAGTCAGAACTCAAAACGTTGGATTTTTTACAATAAATTTTTCACTATTTTCTAAGTCCTTGTGTGTGCGGCTCTCTGTCCTTATATTTCCTAATTTTTTGCCAGCACCCAAGGCATTTGAACCCTAATAGGGTGTGCTCCACTCTTCCTTGTATATATATATATATATATATATATATATAGGTACAAATAGTTATAAAGCTGCACACCATTAGTATTGGACGCTACCTGGGTGCCTGGACAATGTAGCAAGGTGTCGATAAGAGAAGAAGAACGGCACTGAGTGCCATTCTTCTTCTCTTAATATATATATATATATTATATATATATATATATATATATATATATATATATATATATATATATATATATATATATTAATAATGTGTGAATACATAAACAGAACCTGGGTGCCAGTACCATAAATTAGTCATAATAACAAACAGAGAATAGTGACAGAGGAAAATAAATAGAAGTGTGTTTAATTTGCAGTGGGCAGTTACCTATAGCAACCAATCGGTGATTGCTCTACCTGCAGATAGCTGAAAAATAGACAATGAATGTGATTGGTTTTCATGGGTTACTGCCCAGTTATGTTGCAAGAATATTGACATGTTTTTTTTTTTATATAAAAAACAAAACAAGAAAAAAATCCCATTGACTTCAATGCATTTGGCACGAGAAAACACTGATTGACATGAATACATTTAGAATGAGAAAAATCATAAGAACATTTTTTTAAAAAAAAAGCCTGTAAACGCCATTGCATTTGGCATGAGAAAAAATTCAAGAAATAAAATGTCTATTGAGGTCAATAAAAAAACACGAGAAAAACATTCATTGACTGCAGTGCATTTGACATTTCACGAATTTTACATGGTTTTCACAAAACCGCCCACTTTCACCCATCATTATTCTGCACCCGTATTGGCTGTTTAGCCTGAGTGAACACAACCCCTGTTATTCTCCACATGTGCCCCTCCCAGAATGCTCTGAGACAGATCACACCTTCCCTCTAGGCTTTTCCCAGTCACTTTGGGACTATATATGATCCCAGAATCCTCACCTATAGCAAATGATCTGGTAGTCAAAGCTCCGTGCCCATTCTGTATGTTGTATTGGGTTTAAATAAAAGCAGAGAGAATGAGATGCAACTAGTTGCATGTGATTCCAATAGTTTCAACAGCAGATGCAACTCCCATGGACCAGTAACACTATGGCACCTAGAGCCTTGCCCCCCAATCATTAAGCACCCTAGTTTCTTTGGAAATACACTGGCACTATGTTTGTACAATAACACGCTGTTCTTTTCTTTATTTTAGGATTTTGCCGGCATCAAGAGGACAAGTCACTCAACCCACTACTCCTATAAATCTCTGCAATCGATTGGTGTGATATGATATGCTTACAATTGCTTCTCTCCCGGGTCAATAGGGTGAATGCTTTGCCTTCCATGTTCCATGATTCGCCCCAAAGGTGGAGTCAAATGTTCATCTACAGCAGAAATTCAATAAACAACAAATTTGTATTTTGTACCACGCTATTCACACGTTGCAATAAAGCAATTTCCCTAGATTTGAATCTTTCTGCTTTTGACATTAACTCCAGCAAAATGGAGTTGACAAATTACACAAACAAAACTTAAGGTGGCCATACATGGGCCAATTGTAGCTGCCCATAGTGGTCTCTTAGACCGATTCGCCAGCTAATTGGCCCGTGTATGGGCACTACCGACGGGCCTGTCCCACCGATATCTGGCATGAAATTTAGTCAGATCGGGGACCGCATCGGCTCGTTGATTCTGTCCCTGAACCAACTGCATCTATACCAGCTGTTCTAATTCGAATTAGCCTGAATTTAGCCTGTATTAGCCAATATCGCCCACACATAGGTGGGGGGTATCAGAAGAAGAACCGCTCGATTGGCTCTTAGCTTGTATGGCCACCTTTACACCAATTTGAGATTGGACCAACACATCATAAAATCAAACCACCTTGTCCACAATGGTGTAAGGCTTTTGTGAATCTTTATTAATGGTTTATTAGAGAAAAACTCCCTTTACGACTATAGGGAGATCTGAAATTGAATTAAAAGAACAGATTTTCTTCTCCAGTGGAATCTGGCCCAATATTTTTTACTCAAGTTTCAGTTTTTGCCTCTTATGTCAATTCGCCCACAAGTATATAAATGCACAGCAATGCTGAATAAACTAAAAGATGTGTTCATGTATCTTGGAAAGAAATCACTGATGAATTTATTTATGGTTGTTTTTATTCCAACAAGAAGAACGTGTTCCCGACCACCTATACTCTGATGGGAAGTCAGTAACTGGATAATAATTTATTAACACCATAGGGTGCAATGGGGCATTGTGTAAATAGCTGCAGGCCTCTCTACTCTGTTCACAGAACACAAAGACCTGCGGATTACACTTAGAATTGAGTGCGGCCTGCGTTGGGCGCTACTTCATTCTAAAGGGGGCGGGGGAAGGCAGGAATAAGCAGGGACGTCTCCAGACGCTGCTCTCGGCATGGGGTGCCAGTTTTTAAATCTAGTAGTCATTGTAGGGAAGAGTTTCTCAACCTGTGGGTCGAGCCCCTTTGGGGGTTGAACTACCCTTTCACAGGGGTCGCCTAAGACCATCGGAAAACATATATTTCCGATGGTCTTAGGAATAATTTTATGGTTGGGGGTCACCACAACATGAGGAACTGTATTAAAGGGTCGCGACATTAGGAAGGTTGAGAACCACTGGAGTAAAGCAACACCACCCTTTAGTGCTCTTGCACTTGTGTCCCCCTGGGTTGTAAATGACCCCTCTTGTGTCTTTAAAAATGTTAATAGGATATCCTAAGAAACCATGTTGGATGTCAGCATTAAATATTTACATTAATATGAGGCAGTGGCTCCCTCCTCCTCTCTCCCGCCATGCTTGTATAGGGGGATAAGAGAACTCTTTCCCCTGTTTTTCAGTCTGTGACATCATCCTGCCCGGCTACAGACTGGGGAGAAACCCCATTGGCTGGATGCCCTGGTGCACTGTTGGGAGAGAGGAGTGTGCCTAGGTTTGGAATCAAAAATCAGGGGTGGGCCCAGCAGTTTATAAAGGGAGCCCCTGTTGTTTTGCCAGAGATACCCCTGTGTGAGGACAGGTGTTTCTTGTGTGCCTGCTACATGGGAGCAACTGCCTATTCCAAAGGGTAGCGCTACCTGGGGAAAGAGCTTTGGGGAAGGAACTTTGCCAGGACTGAACGTGCTAAGCCCTGAACATAAAAGTTGAAGTGAGAATAAGGTATGTGTAACCTCTGTTTGTGCCTTATCTGTTCTTTCCTAAACTAGTACCAGTAGAACATGGGTCACACTGGGCTCTCTCACCCAGAATGGGCCTTTGCGAAGTGGAAGTGGAGGGTAGAGGTGTTGTGAAACTACACCTCTCTTGCTGCTATATAGAAAATAAAAACAAACAGGCCACCAGAGCACAGCACAGGGTTACTCAGGGATCCTTTGAGGTAGTTATCAATAGAGCACAGACTTGTAACACCCCGGCGGAGCACCACCTGGCAGATTTATGCACCCTCAGGGCCTGTCTCAATGGCCTGGATGCCTCACACTGGATTGGGGAATACACATAACCTAAATTCCTATTCAGTACTGTTATCTGTACACTATAGGCCAGTCTTTCCTGAAGGGAAAACTACCTCCAGCTATCAATCCTTGTTGGAGCACAAGCTGCTTTTACTTAGGTTTCCTTCCTATCTCATGTCCCTTAATGTACTCTGGCAAGCTAAGCCTATCACTAACTACACCTCATTCAGGGGGTTCCTGTATCCCCAACTGCATCATGGGTTGACTACCCTTGGGGCCTACATCCCAGGCTCCTAGCAACATCCACCCTGTTTCCTAAATGAAGGCTAAAGAGTAAGTGCCACCTCTGTCCCAACTCTATCTTATTATTATTATTATTATTATATATGTGACAGGAAGTGGTCACCAATCCATGGGCTAATAACATACATGGGTTGCCATAGGGGCTATTAACCATATGTGTCCTTACGTACAGATACCACTCATATACAGACTCAAATACAGACACCAGTTAGAGATTCTTCAGCGTATAAAGTTATGGGCATATTTATAAAGGTGTGTGAGTAACGGCATTTGCCTGAAAAGTCAATGGGACAAATACAATAACATGCAAGAATGCAGTCCTTCCTGCATATTAGTGATGCTTAACCGAAACCCAAAGAAAAGCTACGTGTGTCTGCAAATTCAAATACATGGCAGAGAATCGGACTGCCATACACCCACAAATTAATGAATATATCTCTTATTCATTATTATTCAGACATAGATTTATGGCTAAATTTTGCTGCGAGAACAATAATGTGAGCATGTGAAAAAACACCCTTTGATTTTAATACAATTTGTGTGGAAAAAAGAAACAAAACACAAAGTATTTTGTGCAGGAAAACACCTTGCAAAAAAAAAACAAAAAAACGCCCAATGACTTCAACGCATTTTGCAAAAAGAAAAAAAAAATCAAGGGACAAACCGCCCACTGACTTCAATGCATTTTGCAAGAAAAAAAATCAAGGGAAAAAACGCCCACTGACTTCAGCGCATTTTGCAAAAAAAAAAAATCAATGAAAAAAAACGCCCAATGAACACATTCTGCAAAAAAAAAAAATCAAGGGAAAGAACATCAACTGACTTCAAAGCATTTTGCAAAAAAAATCAAGGGAAAAAAATACCCACTAACTTCAACACATTTTGCAAAAAAAAAAAAAAGGGAAAAAATGCCCACTGACTTCAACACATTTTGCAAAAAAAAAAAAATCAAGGGAAAAAACAGCCACTGACTTCAACGCATTTTGGAAAAAAAAAATAAAATCAAGTGAAAAAACAGCCACTGACTTCAATGCATTTTGGAAAAAAAAAAATCAAGGGAAAAAACGCCCACTGACATCAACGCATTTTGGAAAAAAAAAAAAAAAATCAAGGGAAAAAACAGCCACTGACTTCAATGCATTTTGGAAAAAAAAAAATCAAGGGAAAAAACGCCCACTGACTTCAATGCATTTTGGAAAAAAAAAAATCAAGGGAAAAAACGCCCACTGACTTCAACGCATTTTGGAAAAAAAAAATAAAATCAAGTGAAAAAACAGCCACTGACTTCAATGCATTTTGGAAAAAAAAAATCAAGGGAAAAAACGCCCACTGACATCAACGCATTTTGGAAAAAAAAAAAAAAAAATCAAGGGAAAAAACAGCCACTGACTTCAATGCATTTTGGAAAAAAAAAAATCAAGGGAAAAAACGCCCACTGACTTCAATGCATTTTGGAAAAAAAAAAATCAAGGGAAAAAACGCCCACTGACTTCAACGCATTTTGGAAAAAAAAAATAAAATCAAGGGAAAAAACGGCCACTGACTTCAATGCATTTTGGAAAAAAAAAATAAAATCAAGGGAAAAAACGCCCACTGACATCAACGCATTTTGGAAAAAAAAAATAAAATCAAGTGAAAAAACAGCCACTGACTTCAATGCATTTTGGAAAAAAAAAAATCAAGGGAAAAAACGCCCACTGACATCAACGCATTTTGGAAAAAAAAAAAAAAAATCAAGGGAAAAAACAGCCACTGACTTCAATGCATTTTGGAAAAAAAAAAATCAAGGGAAAAAACGCCCACTGACTTCAATGCATTTTGGAAAAAAAAAAATCAAGGGAAAAAACGCCCACTGACTTCAACGCATTTTGGAAAAAAAAAATCAAGGGAAAAAACAGCCACTGACTTCAATGCATTTTGGAAAAAAAAAAATCAAGGGAAAAAACGCCCACTGACTTCAATGCATTTTGGAAAAAAAAAAATCAAGGGAAAAAACGCCCACTGACTTCAACGCATTTTGGAAAAAAAAAATAAAATCAAGTGAAAAAACAGCCACTGACTTCAATGCATTTTGGAAAAAAAAAATCAAGGGAAAAAACGCCCACTGACATCAACGCATTTTGGAAAAAAAAAAAAAATCAAGGGAAAAAACGGCCACTGACTTCAATGCATTTTGGAAAAAAAAAAATCAAGGGAAAAAACGCCCACTGACTTCAATGCATTTTGGAAAAAAAAAAATCAAGGGAAAAAACGCCCACTGACTTCAACGCATTTTGGAAAAAAAAAATAAAATCAAGGGAAAAAACGGCCACTGACTTCAATGCATTTTGGAAAAAAAAAATAAAATCAAGGGAAAAAACGCCCACTGACATCAACGCATTTTGGAAAAAAAAAATAAAATCAAGTGAAAAAACAGCCACTGACTTCAATGCATTTTGGAAAAAAAAAAATCAAGGGAAAAAACGCCCACTGACATCAACGCATTTTGGAAAAAAAAAAAAAAAATCAAGGGAAAAAACAGCCACTGACTTCAATGCATTGTGGAAAAAAAAAAATCAAGGGAAAAAACGCCCACTGACTTCAATGCATTTTGGAAAAAAAAAAATCAAGGGAAAAAACGCCCACTGACTTCAATGCATTTTGGAAAAAAAAAAATCAAGGGAAAAAACGCCCACTGACTTCAACGCATTTTGGAAAAAAAAAATCAAGGGAAAAAACAGCCACTGACTTCAATGCATTTTGGAAAAAAAAAAATCAAGGGAAAAAACGCCCACTGACTTCAATGCATTTTGGAAAAAAAAAAATCAAGGGAAAAAACGCCCACTGACTTCAATGCATTTTGGAAAAAAAAAAATCAAGGGAAAAAACAGCCACTGACTTCAACGCATTTTGGAAAAAAAAAAATCAAGGGAAAAAACGCCCACTGACTTCAATGCATTTTGGAAAAAAAAAAAATCAAGGGAAAAAACGCCCACTGACTTCAATGCATTTTGGAAAAAAAAAAAAAAATCAAGGGAAAAAACGGCCACTGACTTCAATGCATTTTGGAAAAAAAAAAATCAAGGGAAAAAACGCCCACTGACTTCAATGCATTTTGGAAAAAAAAAAATCAAGGGAAAAAACGCCCACTGACTTCAACGCATTTTGGAAAAAAAAAATAAAATCAAGGGAAAAAACGGCCACTGACTTCAATGCATTTTGGAAAAAAAAAATAAAATCAAGGGAAAAAACGCCCACTGACATCAACGCATTTTGGAAAAAAAAAATAAAATCAAGTGAAAAAACAGCCACTGACTTCAATGCATTTTGGAAAAAAAAAAATCAAGGGAAAAAACGCCCACTGACATCAACGCATTTTGGAAAAAAAAAAAAAAATCAAGGGAAAAAACAGCCACTGACTTCAATGCATTTTGGAAAAAAAAAAATCAAGGGAAAAAACGCCCACTGACTTCAATGCATTTTGGAAAAAATAAAATCAAGGGAAAAAACGCCCACTGACTTCAATGCATTTTGGAAAAAAAAAAATCAAGGGAAAAAACGCCCACTGACTTCAACGCATTTTGGAAAAAAAAAATCAAGGGAAAAAACAGCCACTGACTTCAATGCATTTTGGAAAAAAAAAATCAAGGGAAAAAACGCCCACTGACTTCAATGCATTTTGGAAAAAAAAAAATCAAGGGAAAAAACGCCCACTGACTTCAATGCATTTTGGAAAAAAAAAATCAAGGGAAAAAACAGCCACTGACTTCAACGCATTTTGGAAAAAAAAAAATCAAGGGAAAAAACGCCCACTGACTTCAATGCATTTTGGAAAAAAAAAAATCAAGGGAAAAAACGCCCACTGACTTCAATGCATTTTGGAAAAAAAAAAATCAAGGGAAAAAACGCCCACTGACTTCAATGCATTTTGGAAAAAAAAAATCAAGGGAAAAAACGCCCACTGACTTCAACGCATTTTGGAAAAAAAAAATAAAATCAAGGGAAAAAACGGCCACTGACTTCAATGCATTTTGGAAAAAAAAAAAATCAAGGGAAAAAACGGCCACTGACTTCAATGCATTTTGGAAAAAAAAAATCAAGGGAAAAAACGGCCACTGACTTCAACACATTTTGGAAAAAAAAAATAAAATCAAGGGAAAAAACGGCCACTGACTTCAATGCATTTTGGAAAAAAAAAATCAAGGGAAAAAACGCCCACTGACTTCAACGCATTTTGGAAAAAAAAAATAAAATCAAGGGAAAAAACGCCCACTGACTTCAACGCATTTTGGAAAAAAAAAATAAAATCAAGGGAAAAAACGGCCACTGACTTCAATGCATTTTGGAAAAAAAAAATCAAGGGAAAAAACGCCCACTGACTTCAATGCATTTTGGAAAAAAAAAAATCAAGTGAAAAAACGCCCACTGACTTCAACGCATTTTGGAAAAAAAAAATAAAATCAAGGGAAAAAACGGCCACTGACTTCAATGCATTTTGGAAAAAAAAAAATCAAGGGAAAAAACGCCCACTGACTTCAACGCATTTTGGAAAAAAAAAATAAAATCAAGGGAAAAAACGGCCACTGACTTCAATGCATTTTGCGGAAAAAAAAAAAAATATCAAGGGAAAAACCGCCCACTGACTTCAATGCATTTTGGAAAAAAAAAACCTAGGGAAAAAACGGCCACTGACTTCAATGCATTTTGCAAAAAAAAAAATTGAGGGAAAAAACTCCCACTGACCTCAATGTGTTTGGCAAATTTTTGATCAGATTTGCTCATCACTAGCAATAACCCAAGGGGCAGGCTGGTTACACTTGTACATCTCAATGCCCTGCAAGGTGGGAGACGGGCAGGAGGTGTCACTATTTGCTTTTCTCAATTCTAAATCTGAGAAACAAACATTTCAAACAGAACTGCACGGAGTCAGCTGGGGGGGGGGGGGGGCAGTGATAGATGAGCTTCCATTCCTTGACAGCTATGATTTATATTGCACGAGTGTCACTATTCTAACCCGGATATGGTGATCACTAAGGCACATGTTAAGCTTGATGGTAACATCAACAAGGGGAAGAAATTGCGTGAAAACATATGATCCCTGTCATTCAGTGTAAACAATTCAGAGAGAAACATGAATAGCAAATATCTAATGGAATGAGAGAACACGGCCCTGTTGTTGCCTTTAAAGAATACCTCCCAACTGTCCCAATTTTAAAAGCTCATGACACAGTCCAGAATTCTTATTGAAAAATCCCTCATTTCCCTTTGATCTCCTGCATTGAACACCAAAAAAGATACAAAGTTTCTCAAATTTAATTAGATAAGCAGGGCCCAGAATACTTTTCTCTTGTACTGAGATACAACTGTAACAAATAAGCTAAACAGGTCTCTTGGGGGGACTGAGCTTAAAGGGGACCTGTCACCCTAAGAAATAATTCCAAATCCTTTTGAATCAGGTTTGTAGAGCAAAATAAACTTTACTTACACTATTTCAATTATTGAATTTATTTTCCCTTCAGTCTTGGAATTAGTAGTCACAGCCAGCAGGGCGGCGCCATTTTGTGTGCACTGATATTAAGGCAAAGCTTTGTATCACCCCAAAATCATGCATTTGCCATCTAGGTGATGTATAGGAAGTGCTGAATGGAAAGTTAAAGTAATTGTTATTAAAAATCTGGGCTGTCAATCATATATTGCCTGCCCCGCCTCTATGCCTGCGGCATAGAGGCGGGGCAGGCAATATATGATTGACAGCTCAAAATTTTAAATACATTTATAACAGGTATAGATGATTTAATTAAAAAAAGAATTTGGGTTTCATGTTTAACCTGCCAAATTTTGTAATATGGGAGTGGTATTAAGGGGGTGTGGTCACAAAAATAGGCGTGGTCAACAAAATTTTCCCTGCGCTACACGAGGCATGTATTTTGCCTTAGATAGTACTTACTGTACTGTATAATGATTGGAGCCTCAGCCTGTGGGACTAAAGGGTTTTTTTTCTTGCAGCTCCCAGTGTCCATCTAAGAGCCAATAAGAACTGAGTTTCCTTTGCATGTATAATAAATAAATTATAGTTTTACTTCCACAATAATCTGGTGTAACAGGTCTCTGGCCTCTGAGCTAAACAGATGGTCAACAAATTGCCTATTTCATGTAATAATTATAATTTGTACAGTCAGATAAACTTCAGCTGTTGCTTCTTTGTGGGTCATTTATACCTAAATGACACTGATTAGCAGGATTATTTATTTGACTACTGTGTCCCTGGTGGGACATTAGCCTTATGCTGTTCTCCTCAGAAACTACTAGTCATGGTCACGTAACTGGTTGCTGCAGGGAACCCCGAGGGGTGTACAAACTATACGTAGATAGTACCCGGCTGAGACTGGAACAACAGGTTCCCAAGTCACTCACTAACTATGTAAAACTCAACAGCAAATTTCCACAACAAAGGGAGTATAGCCTACGGCCCAGAGAGGATAACCAGGAGGTGGTCCCAGAGGGAGGAATACTCACCTCTTCCAAGGCACTAACCAACCAACTCTATACAGGTCTGCCTTCAATATACCCTACAAAATCCCCCATGAATACAGTGAAGGCATAAGAGTGCTACACAGAATAACATCGGAGAACCAAGATAACTAGGTTCTTAGATGTGGTCAGTGTCAGACTGAGAAGCCATGGACTCACTCTCAGAACTTTAATTCCTCCTCTCCTCCCTCAAACTCTTTATTCCCCTAGTCTCTTTTCTACATACTATACTCTATTCTTCCATCTATCAAGCTTCCTTGTTCCCATACAGAAACAGGGAATGACCATGAAATAGGCTAAATGGTTAGAAGCAGGAGGGCCCACTGACCCCTGGCCCCACCGGGAGTTTTCCTGGTATCCTAGTGGGCCAGTCCGACATTGAATGTGGCCCTCAAGCATCCTCCTCTGGTGCAATAACAGTTTGGAGTTTCAACAGCTGGTTCCTAGGGTACAAATTGCCTTATCAACCATGAAGTGGTTTGAATAAGTGGTTTGAATTTATAGGAGAGGACATGAATAGAAAAATTTGTTATACAAAGTAACAATAACTAGGGCTGGTCTTACCAATTGCGGGGCCCAGTTGGAACCATTTTGGTGGGCCCCCTTACTACATTGTGAATTGTGTTAAGTACAGGGGAATCCCTATGTGCCATAGTTTTATGGTATCTCTCTGTACAGGCTATGAGCAAACTTAGGGGGCTGTTCCTGCTGAATTGTGCTTAGTACAGGGGAATCCCTATGTGCCATAGTTTTATGGTATCTCTCTGTACAGGCTATGAGCAAACTTAGGGGGCTGTTCCTGCTGAATTGTGCTTAGTACAGGGGAATCCCTATGTGCCATAGTTTTATGGTATCTCTCTGTACAGGCTATGAGCAAACTTAGGGGGCTGTTCCTGCTGAATTGTGCTTAGTACAGGGGAATCCCTATGTGCCATAGTTTTATGGTATCTCTCTGTACAGACTATGAGCAAACTTAGGGGGCTGTTCCTGCTGAATCGTGCTTAGTACAGGGGAATCCCTATGCTGCCATAGGTGTATGGTATCTCTCTGTACAGTCTATGAGCAATCTTAGGGGGCTGTTCCTGCTGAATTGTGCTTAGTACAGGGGAATCCCTATGTGCCATAGTTTTATGGTATCTCTCTGTACAGGCTATGAGCAAACTTAGGGGGCTGTTCCTGCTGAATTGTGCTTAGTACAGGGGAATCCCTATGTGCCATAGTTTTATGGTATCTCTCTGTACAGGCTATGAGCAAACTTAGGGGGCTGTTCCTGCTGAATTGTGCTTAGTACAGGGGAATCCCTATGTGCCATAGTTTTATGGTATCTCTCTGTACAGGCTATGAGCAAACTTAGGGGGCTGTTCCTGCTGAATTGTGCTTAGTACAGGGGAATCCCTATGTGCCATAGTTTTATGGTATCTCTCTGTACAGACTATGAGCAAACTTAGGGGGCTGTTCCTGCTGAATCGTGCTTAGTACAGGGGAATCCCTATGCTGCCATAGGTGTATGGTATCTCTCTGTACAGTCTATGAGCAATCTTAGGGGGCTGTTCCTGCTGAATTGTGCTTAGTACAGGGGAATCCCTATGTGCCATAGTTTTATGGTATCTCTCTGTACAGGCTATGAGCAAACTTAGGGGGCTGTTCCTGCTGAATTGTGCTTAGTACAGGGGAATCCCTATGTGCCATAGTTTTATGGTATCTCTCTGTACAGGCTATGAGCAAACTTAGGGGGCTGTTCCTGCTGAATTGTGCTTAGTACAGGGGAATCCCTATGCTGCCATAGGTGTATGGTACCAGGTATATTAACCTGGTTTAAATATAAGCAGCGTTTTGTGGACAGCTTTTTTTTTTTTTAACTGGAGAGTAGTGACTCGCAGCTTAAAGGGCAACGTCCCTTTTTTCAGCAAAACTGTAATAAAACATAAAACAGGACCCAAAACCCCCCAGAAATGTGTTCACACTTTAAATAACCTGCCAAATTTAGTCAAACGGGGGGGGGGGTGGTATTTAGGGGGTGTGGTCTCAAAAAAGGGGCGTGGTCAAAAAATTGGCCACACATCACGCTGCATTTATTTTTGTCCCTCTTTCCATTTTCAAAATGTTGGGAGGTATGGTGTAAGCCAGTATAAAAAGGGGTTTAACATGGCAGCTCAGAGTCCCAGAAATATATTGCTTGGTTCTTACCCCTCTACCCCTGCTATATATTATATCAGCCCCACATTTATTGTTTCTTCATGGAAGGAACATCCAGGATTAGCAGTTGCACGTCCCATGTTTGGGGCATGATTCTCTGTCAATATATTTGTCATTTTGGTTTTCTATCTGTAAACAGTACGAGGCTTTATAAACAGGATGGTGATATTTTGCTGTTCATTTACCTGAGACCAGAGCAATGTTCCACAGGTTCTTTCCTCTCCTTTCTGTACTGGTGGTTTCAGGCCTAGCCCATGGACAATATGCAGGTAAGGAAATCCTTTATTTCATTTTGTAGGTATTCTAAAATCACATGACATGTATTTATAATATATATAATATGTATATATATATACAGTTTTGTTTTTTTTTAATTCTATATTCAGAGTCCCTCGCAATATGACTTTTCTTCTTTTAGTCTGCCTTAAAAGGTAAAAGAGAAGAAATCTTAGATCCAGCCACCCCTCTGTCTGTTCAAAAGCAGCAATAGCTGCCTGTCTGTGTATAGTACAGGTATAGGACCCCAATAAGGGGTAATTATATCTTAGTTGGGATCAAGTACAGGTACTGTTTTATTATTACAGAGAAAAGGGAATCATTTAACCATGAAATAAACCCAATAGGGCTGTTCTGCCCCAATAAGGGGTAATTATATCTTAGTTGGGATCAAGTACAGGTACTGTTTTATTATTACAGAGAAAAGGGAATCATTTAACCATGAAATAAACCCAATAGGGCTGTTCTGCCCCCAATAAGGGGTAATTATATCTTAGTTGGGATCAAGTACAGGTACTGTTTTATTATTACAGAGAAAAGGGAATCATTTAACCATGAAATAAACCCAATAGGACTGTTCTGCCCCCAATAAGGGGTAATTATATCTTAGTTGGGATCAAGTACAGGTACTGTTTTATTATTACAGAGAAAAGGGAATCATTTAACCATGAAATAAACCCAATAGGGCTGTTCTGCCCCAATAAGGGGTAATTATATCTTAGTTGGGATCAAGTACAGGTAATGTTTTATTATTACAGAGAAAAGGGAATCATTTAACCATGAAATAAACCCAATAGGGCTGTTCTGCCCCAATAAGGGGTAATTATATCTTAGTTGGGATCAAGTACAGGTACTGTTTTATTATTACAGAGAAAAAGGAAATCATTTTTTAAAATTATGTGAATCTATGGGATATTACCTTTCTGTAATTCGGAACTTTCTGGATAAGGGGTTTCCGGATAAGGGATCCCATACCTGTACTTCGTAGCTTCAGTCCTGTGATTTGGAGCACCTTGACCAATCCCTATTTATGACATTCTCATAGTATAGTTGATACCTTTTAGAATACTGACCATTATATTATAGCTCTTGGGACCACGAAAATGATATTGGCATTTTATTTCATGCAGGACTGGGGCCTGTTGATTCCTTGAATGAACACGGAAATATAGTCGTTGTAAAACCAGTGGTTTTACCCCAAAGCCCACATCTAAATACAGATGAGAGAATAATAGGCTTAACACCTCCACTCGGCGGAACACAGTCCAAACTGGGAAACATGCCTTGGCACAGCCGGAGACACAGACTCAAAAAGAAAAAAATATACAGAGACAGAGGCTACGGCAAAAAGTGGCATCGGAAATATGAAGATGACAGTCCTTACAACATTTACAAGAAATACAGGACTCAAGAGAAATAACTGGGGGGAAAGAAAGTAAGTGGCACCTAGTCAGGCCATTGATACAATCAACCATCTTCCCATTAATTATTGTGTTCTTCCCTGTTCCCTGCTTCCAGATCATATGACTATATATATATATATATCTAATGTGGAATCTGCTCTCCATTAAAGCTGGGTCCCAGAAGAGGATCCAGATTTGGCCCACCAAAGGATTTTTATGGCCCCCAGTTGCCCTAGGGCTCCAGATACATCATTTTATAACATCAGAATTTTAATATAATCTGGCCCTCAAACATGATGGAGGAGAATTATTTGGCCAACTACATGTAATATTGTAATGTATTTTGTGCAAAACAAATTCACTGCAAAAAAGAAAATGCCCATTTTGTTCAATGTGTTTTATGTGGAAAAAGTTGCTGTGAAAAAACACCTGTTGACTTTAATGTACTTTGCACACTACCATGAACACAAAGCCCATTGGCTCCGTTGTATTTTGCGCAAAAATAAAAAGTGACAGCCTGCTGACTTCATTGCACTGCATGCATTTTAGCTTATCACTATCCAGTAATACTTGTTGCAACTAGTTGCCAACTCATGCTATAAATGACCATATGGTAGCCACAGTAGAGTCTCAGGGGCCACTGGTGTATAATGTTGCCCCTTTACTGGAATTAATACCAGCTTTTCTATGTTTTCATATTTCTTCCCTATTAATAACTGACATCAAGCACAATTTTTACCGGCCAGGTCAGTAAGGTATTGGCGAGGGTGCAACCCTAGTAGTCTAGTATTTTATGTAGGGATTAAGGAGAAAGCTGATTGGAAAACAGACATGGCAGATACTTTATTGAATTAACAGGCAGGCAGACAAGGTAGGCAAGACAGATGGTATGCACTGGTACAAGCATGGTTAATAAACAGGTTAGCAGGCTTATATATATATATATATTCTGGGAGGTCTCTGTAAATGAGCTGAACTTGATAATGAATACAGAGCAGCTGGCAGACTATTTATACTGCTTTTTTCCAAATGACCCCCAATTAGGCACATAAATGGAATACATTTAAATGTTGCAGAATCATATTGAGCCTTTTACAAGCGCTTTCCTACTAGCTGTTGGGCTATATCTTGTTTATTTGGCATCTATTTTTCACATTTTATTTCACTGTGTCCAGACACAACTTTTTGAGTGCTAAATTCTACCTGTAGATGGTGCTAGAGCGCAAAGACTTGCTAGCAAAACACCATAGAAAACGCCATAGACCATGTGCCACCTGGTGGCGAATTTTGGTTGCACAGTACATCAAGTGCCACTGGCATTTTATTATATAAACCACCGTTGGGGTTGTTCATGTCATCCTATGCCATATGTCATATGTTTTTTACCTGAATTTTGTACCCAAAAACAATGAGCTCCCCATTACACACTCTGTATATTAATACACACCTTGGCGCTGAGAAAATTCACACAACTCGTGTGCTTATCCACAGGTCCTGATGGACTCGACTGCTCCTTTAGATCATCATCTGTAGTAGCCACTTGTTCCAATTATTTACCTTTTCTTCTATCCTCACTATAGACTTTGCTCACATACATATGCCCTCCCATATTTTTCTCCTTTATTACTGCTGTTCTTACATCAGCCTCTGCTACTCATTCTATATGACTATGAAGTTTTTTTATTCATCCAGGTCATGGTATATCTAGTATAAATAAATCTAAAGCAACTGGACTTGCTAAGTAATCATTGAAGACATTTCACTACTCATCCGAGCAGCTTCTTTAGTTGAACTGAAGAAGCTGCTCGGATGAGTAGTGAAATGTCTTCAATGATTACTTAACAAGTCCAGTTGCTTTAGATTTATTTATACTAGATATACTCATTCTATAGTATCTCCCACAAGCTTCTTAGAGTAGCCCTCTTCAGGCATTTTATTCCCATTTCTTTAAAGTCTCTCACTTGTTTTACAGGATCACTATCTATGCTAGCAACCCTTACAATCTGTGATCTGGGTAGTGAATGAAGTAAATGTCTTGGTTGATGTCTTTTATAATATAAAACAGTGCTATACATACAACTGATTTCAGAATCATGCATTACGCATGTTAGATCCTAGCAGAGTAAGATCAAAACACTTTACAGTCAAGAAAAACCATTAAATAGGAAAAGCAGACAGTTAGCCAAAATGACCAACAGGTGGCGCTGCTGTTACAAAATCCATTACATTAGTTTTCAATGGACTAGCTCTAGAATGTCTATAATCTTGGGACTGAAGAAAAAAAAATAAAGTCAATTGCCAATGCACTTGGAATAGCTTTCTGAGCACTTGACTTGTTTTTAAGGTTTACATATTCTTTAAATATCTAAATTATGTATCACATTTACTCAGAATTTTATAAACACTGTTTATTGCACTTATTTGCTGACACCTGGTGGGATACAGCCCTACACAAGGAAGTTAATGAAAGTTAAGGATTTAAAAGGACTTTCTAATCACTGACATGCAATGTAATTTAGTACCAAATTCTCATATGTGGTTGGGTGTTTAATCTTTTGTATCATCACTATTGTATCAGCTTTAAGAAAGGTCCAAGGGGGATTGCAATGTAGGAATAGAAACTGTATGATGTGAGAATAAAGACATGTTTCTTATATAAAAAGGGATAGAGTGCAGTCACTTTATTTATATAAACATATATACAGGTATAGGACCCGTTATCCAGAATGCTCGGGACCAAGGGTCTATTAAAAAATAAATAAAACATTTATTAAACACAATAAGATTATTTTGCATCCAGGAGGATTAATTATATCTTAGTTGGGATCAAGTACAGGTACTGTTTTATTATTACAGAGAAAAGGGAATCATTTAACCATTAAATAAACCCAATAGGGCTGTTCTGCCCCAATAAGGGGTAATTATATCTTAGTTGGGATCAAGTACAGGTACTGTTTTATTATTACAGAGAAAAGGGAATCATTTAACCATTAAATAAACCCAATAGGGCTGTTCTGCCCCCAATAAGGGGTAATTATATCTTAGTTGGGATCAAGTACAGGTACTGTTTTATTATTACAGAGAAAAGGGAATCATTTAACCATTAAATAAACCCAATAGGGCTGTTCTGCCCCCAATAAGGGGTAATTATATCTTAGTTGGGATCAAGTACAGGTACTGTTTTATTATTACAGAGAAAAAGGGAATCAATTTTAAAAATCTGAATTATTCGATTCAAATAGAGTCTATGGGAGACGGGCTTTCTGTAATTCGGAGCTTTCTGGATATCGGGTTTCCGGATAAGGAATCCCATACCTGTATATATATATATATATATGAATACTGTACATAAGGTGCACACCATAAACAGGTACAGAAACTGGGGGCCAGAACCATAAATAAGTTAAAGTAACAAAGGCAATCACAGGATTTGAATTGAAAATGACTAGAAATGTGTTTATTACTGTGCAGTGTTTATTACCACGCAGCTTCTTACTGCCGAGCAGTTGTTATTACATGTTATGTAATGGTATTTGGTATCATCCATTCACCCCTGCTGTTTCTTGCCAGATAGTTGCTTCCGCCCTCTATTTTCCTGCTGTAACCCCCCCTTTGGGTTAGTGTGTTATGAAGAGACTGCAGTGTGTGTAAGCTGTGTAACTTCATTAGACATTTACCTATGGAAAAGCCTCTATGTTTATACCCTTTGCTACCTTGAAGCATAAAGAAGCATTGGAAAACAATTACCAATTACCGTACCTTAAAGTTTCATTCCCACACAGGAACCTCATGGGTGTAAAGGTTGTTGCTAGTTGTTCTCTGCCAAAGGTTCCTGTGCGGGACTGAAAGGCTGCTCCACTCTAAACATATTATTTATATATAATACGCAAGAGCTATGAATAGCCTGTAAATTATATCCTTATAAATGGTGCTTAGTGATGTCATCGGTGGTTAGTTTTATTAAATAATGTTGAAAAATATAAGGATATTATAAGTTACCTCAGAGTTCCTTGACCTTGTATGGTCATGGAACTCCTTGGTGACTTATATTATCCTTATATTATACAATAGGGGGTACTTTATTCACTATATATTATAAGGAACTCCTCGGGGGCTTATAATATCCCTATATGTTACAATAGGGGGCACTTTATTCACTATATATTATAAGGAACTCCTCGGGGACTTATAATATCCCTATATGTTACAATAGGGGGCACTTTATTCACTATATATTATAAGGAACTCCTCTGTGACTTATAATATCCCTATATGTTACAATAGGGGGCACTTTATTCACTATATATTATAAGGAACTCCTCGCGGGCTTATAATATCCCTATATGTTACAATAGGGGGCACTTTATTCACTATATATTATAAGGAACTCCTCGGGGGCTTATAATATCCCTATATGTTACAATAGGGGGTACTTTATTCACTATATATTATAAGGAACTCCTCTGTGACTTATAATATCCCTATATGTTACAATAGGGGGTACTTTATTCACTATATATTATAAGGAACTCCTCGGGGGCTTATAATATCCTTATATGTTACAATAGGGGGCACTTTATTCACTATATATTATAAGGAACTCCTCGGGGGCTTATAATATCCCTATATGTTACAATAGGGGGTACTTTATTCACTATATATTATAAGGAACTCCTCTGTGACTTATAATATCCCTATATGTTACAATAGGGGGTACTTTATTCACTATATACTATAAGGAACTCCTCTGTGACTTATAATATCCTTATATGTTACAATAAGGGGCACTTTATTCACTATATATTATAAGGAACTCCTCGGGGGCTTATAATATCCTTATATGTTACAATAGGGGGTACTTGATTCACTATATATTATAAGGAACTTCTCGGGGACTTATAATATCCCTTTATTTTACAATAGGGGGTACTTTATTCACTATATATTATAAGGAACTCCTCTGTGACTTATAATATCCCTATATGTTACAATAGGGGGTACTTTATTCACTATATATTATAAGGAACTCCTCGGGGGCTTATAATATCCTTATATGTTACAATAGGGGGTACTTGATTCACTATATATTATAAGGAACACCTAGGGGGCTTATAATATCCCTATATTTTACAATAGGGGGCACTTTATTCACTATATATTATAAGGAACTCCTCGGGGACTTCTAATATCCCTATATGTTACAATAGGGGGTACTTTATTCACTATATATAAGGAACTCCTCGGGGGCTTATAATATCCTTATATGTTACAATAGGGGGTACTTGATTCACTATATATTATAAGGAACACCTAGGGGGCTTATAATATCCCTATATTTTACAATAGGGGGCACTTTATTCACTATATATTATAAGGAACACCTAGGGGGCTTATAATATCCCTATATATTACAATAGGGGGTACTTTATTCACTATATATTATAAGGAACTACTCTGTGACTTATAATATCCCTATATGTTACAATAGGGGACACTTTATTCACTATATATTATAAGGAACTTCTCGGGGACTTATCATATCCCTATATGTTACAATATGGGATACTTTATTCACTATATATTGTAAGGAACTCCTCAGGGACTTATAATATCCCTATATGTTACAATAGGGGGTACTTTATTCACTATATATTATAAGGAACTCCTCGGGGGCTTATAATATCCTTAAATGTTACAATAGGGGGTACTTTATTCACTATATATTATAAGGAACTCCTCAGGGACTTATAATATCCCTATATGTTACAATAGGGGGCACTTTATTCACTATATATTATAAGGAACTCCTTGGGGACTTCTAATATCCCTATATATTACAATAGGGGGTACTTTATTCACTATATATTATAAGGAACTCCTTGGGGACTTCTAATATCCCTATATATTACAATAGGGGGCACTTTATTCACTATATATTATAAGGAACTCCTCTGTGACTTATAATATCCCTATATGTTACAATAGGGGGCACTTTATTCACTATATATTATAAGGAACTCCTCGGGGGCTTATAATATCCCTATATGTTACAATAGGGGGTACTTTAGTCACTATATATTATAAAGAACTCCTCGGGGGCTTATAATATCCCTATATGTTACAATAGGGGGTACTTTATTCACTATATATATATACCCGACCCTTGCGCTCCCCTTGCCCGTCCATTCCTCCCCTGACGCGTTAAATTTACGTGCTCGGGGGATGGGTGGGGGGCCTGCCAGGAGGGTTAATGGGGGGCCCCTGGGGTGGGAGCCCTAGTGGGCCCTTCACTCCCCAGTCCGACCCTGCACATATACAGTACAACACACTAAAGAAAAATATCAATTAACCTGGCACAACCTCAAAGAGTGACTGAAACATCAGCTTAAATAAATATTTGCTTTATGTTTAAATCCCTTGGGGCACTGCTTTATTGGGAACTTTTTGTGCTTCATTCCAACTGCTGCAACTCCCATGGGCCAGAAGCATTGTGGACAAAAAAAAACAAAAAAAAAAAACCCTAAAGCCTTCCTCCCCTGTATTGATGTAAATGCATAGGAACTTTATTTGCACAATTACAATTGTCAAGGTGTATTTTCTTTCTTTCAGGAATTTGCCGGCTTCAAGAGGACAAACTCGCTCAACACACTGCTGCTATAGGAAAAACCCTGTAATTTATTTAAATGGAAAGTTGTTATTCTCTATACCATACATGTCAAACAGAAGGCCCGGGGGCCAAATCCGGCCCACCTGGCTGTTTAATGTGGCCCTTGGTGACTGTGTCTGACCATCCAGCCTGATCAGTTTCCATTTTCCTCACATAGTAACTAAGACTAAGGGGTATATTTATCAGGCTGTGTAAAAAGTGGAGTGAAGCATTACCAGTGATGTTGCCAGGGCCGGATTTCTATCCTGTGCGCCCCAAGGCCGCCCCTGTGGGTGTCCCCCGTGGGCATGCGCAATGCGCCATCTCCCCATTGCGCATGCGCGAACGCTCCTTTTAACTCCCATACGGAGCAGTGGGGAGAGGTCCCGACTGCTCCGTATGGGAGCAAAATTTTAAAATGTTCTTGCGGTGGGGCGGCATGCCGCCCCTAAACTTCTGCCGCCCTAGGCCCGGGCCTTTGTGGCCTCTCCACAAATCCGGGCCTGAATGTTGCCCAAGGCATCCAATCAGTAACCAGATTTCAACAGTAGCAAGGCATCTATTGGCTGCTATGAGCAACATCACTGTTGTTGTCTTACTCCACTTTTTACACATTGTGATAAATATACCCCTTAGTATCTTACTAAGTATATTAATAACAAATTTGGCCCGCGACTTAGCCTGTGTTTTAGATTTCAGCCCCCTTATGTGACCTGTCAGGTATCCTGGCAGGTTTGGGATTCTTTGCTTCTGTCAGATCAACAGGGGAAAATGCTTTGCCTTCCATATTGGGGCGAGTTAAATTGGAGTAAAATGTTCATCTACACTACACAAAGGGTTATACTGGGGGGGGGAGAAGAGGGCCCACCGGGGCCTCCCCACAGCCCCCGGGACCCTGCCACCTACCTGACCCCCTCCCCCGAAAAAATTACTCAAGGTTTATTAAGTGAAAACTCAATTTTAGGGAGATATTTACTTGGATTTTTTTTTTCCAATTCGGATTTTTAGTGTTAAAATTCGCAGAAAAAAAAAAAGTCGTGACTTTTTCAAGATTTACTATTCATCAAAACGGGTAAAAAAAAAATCAGAATCTGACAATTCGCCAGCGAAAACCTGCCGAGATCATGTAGAAGTCGATGGCAGAAGTCCCTTCCCTGGAGCATCCTTGTTTTGCTTCAGAACTTGAGGTTTTTTTGCGTGACAATTTGAAAAACTCGCAAGGTAATAAATTCGGCATTTTTGCAACTTTTGTGTACAGACTTTTAGGCTGATGCCACACCTGGCGTTTTTCCGCTGCGTATTTTCTAATTCTCTCGGCGGCTGAAAAATGCCCGATATCATCATCCATAGAAATAGCTTGAAAAGACTCGAAGCAAACCACACAATGCGGAAATACGCTAGAAAATGCCTTACCACGGATTTTTCAAGCGTAGGCCGAAATACGCCAGTATTTGCACAGCAAGCTATTCCTATGTATACACAAAGGCAGCTGCCAGACCTAGCGGAAATACGCTGCGTTTATTGCTATTTCGCACTATTAGCACCATGGAAACGGGATTTGCTTACACCAGTACTAGGCTGAAAAACGCCATAGTCAGGGGCTGTGTGGCTTGTGCAGCATTTTTAGGCTGAGAAAAAAACGCAGCGGAAAAACGCCACGTGTGGCATCAGCCTTAAGTAAATGTAAGACATTCGTGGAAAACAATTCATTCGAAATTTAGAAAAAAAAAAAAAAGAGAAGATGCTTGAGTTACAGTAAATCTGCCCGTAGGTCGATGTGGAAATTTGAAATTATATAAGAAAAGATTTTCTCCTCCAACTGGCTCAGTATTTCTTACTTCACTTTCAGTTTACTCCACTGTTGTTATTTCCCCTCTTAGTATATAATGCACAGAAACTACTACATAAACCGATAGACATTTATTTTGGAATAAAACAACCGGCGCCTTTATTTCTGGTTGTTATTTTAATAAGATAAACATGTTCGCCGTCACCTATGCTCTAGTGCGTCCAGTATTCCCATTAGAGAAGCGAGTTACCTAGAACTGTGCTGAAAGTCCCTTTCCAGTGCCTGTGTGACGGCAATGCCGGTTGTGGTCAGGATGTTTCTTTATGGAACTGATTCTAAACAAACACTACCTGGGTTACACTGCGCTGCGGGCACACTGTGGGCGGATATACTGTAAATCAGTCATTTTCCTGGTTTGTGATCTTTTGAAAGATCAGCAAATGAAAGATCCTGTTTATAAGCTGAATTTTAGGGCCTTTTTGTAATAAGGTTATGCCAATATCTGTTAGCCCAGGTGTATAGACACCGGGCTATTTCACATAAGGAGCACCATCCAAAGTCATTTAGCTATCAAATTGGTGCCAGCCATGATCCACGAAATGCATCAGTGGATTTTGTTTTACTTAAACATCAGTTTAAACCTTTGGTCCAAGGCATGCTTGCTCATTTTTGCACATCTCATAATGGCCAACCCATCACAGAAAGGGAGATAAATTGGTGTTCAGTTAGGGCGAAGACACACAGAGCTACTTAGTAGCAGCCACTTGTCACAACTACTAAACTGCAGATAATCCCCTGCCATAGACAATACTGAGAATTGCCTCTGCTAAAACACATGTAGAGGCAATTATCAGTAAATGATCATCATTGTCTATTTTAGTAGCCACGACAAGTAGCTGCTACTAGTAGCTCTGTGTGTCTTCACCCTTAAAGTGCCTCAAAATATGTTGAAAGCTTTACCATACCTGTGTAAACAGGCTTAGAAGCTCCCTCTGTTTGTTTAAGATAACAGCTGCCATTTTAGCTTGGTCTCATTAGCTTCCATGTTGGGAGGGGGAGAATGGAGAACAATAAGCAGACATACAGTGGAGGAAATAATTATTTGACCCCTCACTGATTTTGTAAGTTTGTCCAATGACAAAGAAATGAAAAGTCTCAGAACAGTATAATTTCAATGGTAGGTTTATTTTAACAGTGGCAGATAGCACATCAAAAGGAAAATCGAAAAAATAACTTTAAATAAAAGATAGCAACGGATTTGCATTTCATTGAGTGAAATAAGTTTTTGAACCCCTACCAACCATTAAGGCTGATGCCACACGTGGCGTTTTTACGCTGCGTTTTTTCTCAGCCTAAAAACGCCACACAAGCCACACATGGCGTTTTTCAGCCTAGAACTGGTGACGTAAGCAAATCCCGTTGCCATGGTGCTAATAGTGTGAAATAGCAAAAAACGCAGCGTATTTCCGCTAGGTCTGGCAGCTGCCTTTGTGTATACATAGGAATAGCTTGCTTTGCAAGTACTGGCGTATTTCAGCCTACGCTTGAAAAATCCGTGCTAAGGCGTTTTCTAGCGTATTTACGCTTTGTGTGGTTTGCTTCGAGTCTTTTCAAGTTATTTCTATGGATGATGATATCAGGCGTTTTTCAGCCGCCGAAAATACGCAGCGTAAAAACGCTACGTGTGGCATCAGCCTAAGAGTTCTGGCTCCCACAGAGTGGTTAGAAACTTCTACTCAATTAGTCAACCTCATTAAGGACACCTGTCTTAACTAGTCACCTGTATAAAAGACACCTGTCCACAGAATCAATCAATCAAGCAGACTCCAAACTCTCCAACATGGGAAAGACCAAAGAGCTGTCCAAGGATGTCAGAGACAAAATTGTAGACCTGCACAAGGCTGGAATGGGCTACAAAACCATTAGCAAGAAGCTGGGAGAGAAGGTGACAACTGTTGGTGCGATTGTTCGAAAATGGAAGGAGCACAAAATGACCATCAATCGACCTCGCTCTGGGGCTCCACGCAAGATCTCACCTCGTGGGGTGTCAATGATTCTGAGAAAGGTGAAAAAGCATCCTAGAACTACACGGGAGGAGTTAGTTAATGACCTCAAATTAGCAGGGACCACAGTCACCAAGAAAACCATTGGAAACACATTACACCGCAATGGATTAAAATCCTGCAGGGCTCGCAAGGTCCCCCTGCTCAAGAAGGCACATGTGCAGGCCCGTCTGAAGTTTGCCAATGAACACCTGAATGATTCTGTGAGTGACTGGGAGAAGGTGCTGTGGTCTGATGAGACCAAAATAGAGCTCTTTGGCATTAACTCAACTCGCTGTGTTTGGAGGAAGAAAAATGCTGCCTATGACCCCCAAAACACCGTCCCCACCGTCAAGCATGGGGGTGGAAACATTTTGCTTTGGGGGTGTTTTTCTGCTAAGGGCACAGGACAACTTATTCGCATTAACGGGAAAATGGACGGAGCCATGTATCGTGAAATCTTGAACGACAACCTCCTTCCCTCTGCCAGGAAACTGAAAATGGGTCGTGGATGGGTGTTCCAGCACGACAATGACCCAAAACATACAGCAAAGGCAACAAAGGAGTGGCTCAAGAAGAAGCACATTAAGGTCATGGAGTGGCCTAGTCAGTCTCCGGACCTTAATCCAATAGAAAACCTATGGAGGGAGCTCAAGCTCAGAGTTGCACAGAGACAACCTCGAAACCTTAGGGATTTAGAGATGATCTGCAAAGAGGAGTGGGACCAACATTCCTCCTAAAATGTGCGCAAACTTGGTCATCAATTACAAGAAACATTTGACCTCTGTGCTTGCAAACAAGGGTTTTTCCACTAAGTATTAAGTCTTTTTTTGTTAGAGGGTTCAAAAACTTATTTCACTCAATGAAATGCAAATCAGTTGCTATCTTTTATTTAAAGTTATTTTTTCGATTTTCCTTTTGATGTGCTATCTGCCACTGTTAAAATAAACCTACCATTGAAATGATACTGTTCTGAGACTTTTCATTTCTTTGTCATTGGACAAACTTACAAAATCAGTGAGGGGTCAAATAATTATTTCCTCCACTGTAGAAAGTAGAGTAGAAAGTCTGACACAGAGGAACATGTGTACACAAATGAAGAAAAGAAAGCCCGTGTTTCTTTTGATAGAGGACTGCAGTGTTTCTGTGAGTGCTTATGGCTGTATTTACATAGACCTTTCTGATAAAGTTTATGTAGTTTTTACCTTTCCTTCTCCTTAACATCAAATGAAATCCTAGGATAGATCTAAGAGAATGTACAGTAATAAGAATACACCCCTTTTAATAACTATTATTCCTAAATTGTTATACTTCTTCAACACTTACCCAGTGTCAGTACAGAATGTGATTCCAAGACGTTATACAACAAGTGCTCAGTAACTTACATAAATCTAAAAAAGGAACCCTGATAGCACACGTTGCTGCCAACTCTATAAAACCAATAAGTATTTCCATTTTTAAAAATATAAATTCAATTTAAATGTGGTTTATGAAAAAATTGAGTATTTCATTACATTTATTACATATAGGGGCCCATTTATTAAAGTACAACAGGTCCGATTACTAAAAATTCATATTTTGCATATTTTCTACAATATTTTCGTTAATTTGCACAACTTTTTCGTACTTTGCGACAATCTGTGTGACAAAATCATATTCTTGCGCCGAGTACGAAAATTTGGGATTCATTCAAGCTTCGTTATCGTGACTTTCCTTGGGCCAGGTTGGAGCTGCAGAGTGCCATTGAGCCCTATGGGAGACTTTCCTTGGGCCGGGTTGGAGCTGCAGAGTGCCATTGAGCCCTATGGGAGACTTTCCTTGGGCCGGGTTGGAGCTGCAGAGTGCCATTGAGCCCTATGGGAGGCTTTCCTTGGGCTGGGTTGGAGCTGCAGAGTGCCATTGAGCCCTATGGGAGGCTTTCCTTGGGCCGGGTTGGAGCTGCAGAGTGCCATTGAGCCCTATGGGAGACTTTCCTTGGGCCGGGTTGGAGCTGCAGAGTGCCATTGAGCCCTATGGGAGACTTTCCTCGGGCTGGGTTGGAGCTGCAGAGTGCCATTGAGCCCTATGGGAGACTTTCCTTGGGCCGGGTTGGAGCTGCAGAGTGCCATTGAGCCCTATGGGAGACTTTCCTTGGGCCAAGTTGGAGCTGCAGAGTGCCATTGAGCCCTATGGGAGACTTTCCTTGGGCCGGGTTGGAGCTGCAGAGTGCCATTGAGCCCTATGGGAGACTTTCCTTGGGCCGGGTTGGAGCTGCAGAGTGCCATTGAGCCCTATGGGAGACTTTCCTTGGGCCGGGTTGGAGCTGCAGAGTGCCATTGAGCCCTATGGGAGACTTTCCTCGGGCCGGGTTGGAGCTGCAGAGTGCCATTGAGCCCTATGGGAGACTTTCCTTGGGCCGGGTTGGAGCTGCAGAGTGCCATTAATGCCAGTGTCATTAACTGTACAAATTTTCACAAATCGTACTTTCAAACAATCTAAATTTGTAGACTGATAAATGGGCCCCAACACTGTCAAATATTAATGATATTTACAATATATTTTTAAAAATATGGCACAACTGTGGGGGGCATTGATGTTACTCCCAGGCAGGAATGGAAGAGCACTAAAGGAAAGCAAAGGCCCATACCCTAACTCTCATGTATGGACCACTTCAGCTTACAGGGGGGAAAATGGTTGCACTGTGCATCTCAGAGGAGATAAGTAATTCAGCATGAGGTGCACAGCACTGATACATGTGCGAACCCTGATGCCTATGTCCTCTGAATGATGCACAAGTTAGAAGTTGGATAGATGGGGGAGAAGGGTCACCTACATGCCTCCCCCTCATGAATACAGTGTTGCCAAACACGAGCAGCCTGCATTCATAGCGGAAGTTGCAGGTCTCTGTGTTTTAAAAGGTGCTAAGATCTGTGGCCCTACAGGGACAGAAGGCGGCTGATTGTGCCCATTCTTTAAACTTTGCACACTGCCTTCCTGTGAGTAACTGTCACATAAGCAAGACCCTTTAGAAAGCTTTTATTTCAGCCAGTTACAGTACAGACAAAAGGAAGGCGATTTTTCTTTCACAAAACAAGTCAGTAGAATAAAGATGGGGACATGGTGGGCACCAGTGGTTCCTTGCACTTGCTTATATCAGCAGTGCTACAGGCAGGTTACTATACCTTCAGAGACCTTAGTTCTCCAACCAGATCAAGTTAAAGCAGAAGGTGGGGATATGGAAGGGGGGCTAATATAAAGCAGATGCTGTGGTTTGGGTTCTTACATCCCGAGGGCCCCCTGAGCAGGGAAAATCCTGTACATAAAACGCAAAATGAGAAAAAGGAACAAATACAGGTATGGGGCATTGAGAATGCTCGGAACAAAGGGTATTCTGGATAAGGGGTCTTTCCATAATTTGGATCTCCATATCTTAAGGCTGCTAAAAAAAACAATAAAACATTAAACCCAATAGGGCTGTTCTGCCCCCAATAAGGGGTAATTAAATCTTAGTTGGGATCAAGTACAGGTACTGTTTTATTATTACAGAGAAAAGGGAATCATTTAACCATGAAATAAACCCAATAGGGCTGTTCTGCCCCAATAAGGGGTAATTATATCTTAGTTGAACGTGACGGACCTACGTCTTTTTTCAACCTAACTTACTATGTTACTATGTTGATCTTTTTTTCACTAATAGGGCTGCTTTTGTAAGTACAGGTATAGGACCCATTATCCAGAATGCTTAGGACCAGGGGTATTCTGGATAAGGGGTCTTTCCGTAATTTGGATCTCCATACCTTAAGTCTACTAAAAAATCAATAAAATGTTAATTAAATCCAATAGGATTGTTTTGTATCCAATAATGATTATTTATATCATAGTTGGGATCAAGTACAGGTACTGTTTTATTATTACAGAGAAAAGGGAATCATTTAACCATTAAATAAACCCAATAGGGCTGTTCTGCCCCCAATAAGGGGTAATTATATCTTAGTTGGGATCAAGTACAGGTACTGTTTTATTATTACAGAGAAAAGGGAATCATTTAACCATTAAATAAACCCAATAGGACTGTTCTGCCCCAATAAGGGGTAATTATATCTTAGTTGGGATCAAGTACAGGTACTGTTTTATTATTACAGAGAAAAGGGAATCATTTAACCATTAAATAAACCCAATAGGACTGTTCTGCCCCAATAAGGGGTAATTATATCTTAGTTGGGATCAAGTACAGGTACTGTTTTATTATTACAGAGAAAAGGGAATCATTTAACCATGAAATAAACCCAATAGGGCTGTTCTGCCCCCAATAAGGGGGTAATTATATCTTAGTTGGGATCAAGTACAGGTACTGTTTTATTATTACAGATAAAAAGGAAATCAGTTTTAAAATTCTGAATTATTTGATTTAAATGGAGTCTATGTGAGACGGGCTTTCCGTAATTCAGAGCTTTCTGGATAATGAGTTTCCAGATAAGAGATCCCATAACTGTAATCATTTCTTGAAGTCACTAAACCTGACTGTTTTGCCAACCTGACTGTCTCCTCCCAGCCTGTCAGTTACAGCTTCTAATGCTAACAGGCTCCTGCAGCACAAATATAGTGGCCCATCATAGAGGAACATGGGGGATCAGATAGGGAATGTAAAAGCATCGGGCAAAAACTTTTTTATCAATGCAAAGAAAAGATAATGTTATGATAGATGTAAAAAAGTTTCATTTCTGATTTCAGTATCTCTTTAATGTTGTACAACATGTCTGGTTCCTTAGCAGCCTTCTCATACTTACAATCCAACTGGCGCACCTACAGTAAATAGCTGGGATCTTCAATAATGTTGCTTGGATGAAGTTTCTGGCGCCCAGAAGAGACCAATCATACGTGGATCTTGGCTACGTGTCTAGCCACCCTCAGGGAGTACTGTATGTGGTGCATTAAATAAACAGCCCTTGGGTGCCAGCAGAACAAAGTACTTTTCTCCTCAACAGCAGAGAAAAGTGTCAACAATATAATCAAACAGGGGAATAACAAGCTCTCAGTGTTTGCTTACTTTGTTAGTGCTCCACGTTACCTTGCGTTATTACTGACCTTGTTAAACTTAAAGGGTACCTATCAGTGGAAAATTGATTGTGTGGTTTAATAAAGCGCACGCTCTGGTTGGGGGAAACAATACCATTTTGTGCCAAAAATTTTCCTAACGGGCACTGTGCCCCCAGTAACAGGAGGGAACTTCCAGTGTGGGCGGCCATGTTGTGACACTAACATGCAATGGTACTTAGTGCCCCAGTTTGCTCATTATGCCCACGTGTGTGAGAGACCCAGCTCTACAGGGCCAACAGCAACATTAATAGGCAAAATAATCCTCCAATGAGAATCCCAGCTGTTCTGTGCAAATCTTGCTTCATATTTCTTCAACTGGAATTTGAATCATAAACACAGTCGAAGCATTAAGATAAAGTCTGTCCCTTTATCCCCATGTTTGATTTCAGTGCCATATAATGACGCCAACATGGCACAATCAGCTCTGTATGTAAGGTACCAGCAGGAGAGCTGCCAAAGTACAGGGAATCAGCATTTTCATTGGTCAGTTCTCTTGCATCTGTAATTAAGATATTGGGCAGTAGAATTCTCATTGGTGCATTGTTTTCCATGTTTAATTTAAGGGAAACCTGTCAGTTGATCAGCTGGGATTCTCATTGGAGGATTATTTTGCCTATTAATGTTGTTGTTGGCCCTAGAGAGCTGGGTCTCTCTCACACACAGGCACATAATGAGCAAACTGGGGCACTAAGTACCATTGCATGTTAGTGTGACAACATGGCCGCCCACACTGGGAGCCCCTCCTGTTACTGGGGGCACAGTGCCCGTTAGGAGCATTTTTTGCACAAAATGGTATTGTTTCCCCCAACCAGAGCATGGGCTCTATTCACCAGTTCCTCCAGTGGGGCAAACAATTTTCCAAAGATAGGTGCCTTTTAAAGCCTTTTGCTTTCAGTGGACTCCTATTTTACATGTTTTTAAAACTGAACATTTCCACAGTTGTTTACCAAGGCATACATCCTAAATTATTACTTTGAAGTCAAAATAGGCCTCTATGATTTTTGTCATACGCAGTTTTAGGGGAACAACAGATAACACCCATCACTGTATAAAATACAATTAAAGTAAACCCAACCCTAATACTGTCCCATTGCGCCCCTAATTTTCTATAGAAGTTGACTAAAAATGTAAAAATTCGTGCTGCAATAAAATTCTACTGACCAAAACCTTCATTATAAATGCAAAAGAATTCACCAATGAGAATGCTGGTTCCCAGCACTATGTCAGGCATCTTTCTGTTATCTTACATATAGAGATAATTATGTTTCTTTAAACATCATTTAATTATTTTCTTCGTTATATGGCACAGGAATCAGACATGGGGATAAAGGGACAGACTTGTTCAGTGCTGGGAAACTGTGCTTATTGCTCCCAACTCCAATTGCAGGAACAGAGAACAGGGAGCCGGATTTACTCACATCAGCTGGGATTCTCATTGGGGGATTTCTTGCATTTTAATGCAGCCGCTGTAGAGATTTCGGGAAAAGTTTTATTGTGCAATATCGCTTTAAGAATACAACCCCGTTGTTGCTGGACTACAGCTCCCAGCATGCCTCACCCTTCATTATTTATTAAATCATTCAGGAATTTGTATTCCAGCAACAACAATGCAATGTTTGGTTAAGCATTGCAGCAGGAGTTTCTCCCCTTAAATGATTCTGCAGCAAAAGGTGAAAATCATTATGTTGAGGGTCTATATTTGTTACCTATCTAGCCTGATCAAACTACAAATCTGTAGAGGAAATAAATGCAGAGCAGGCAGTAACCCTTCCAACACTTTCCCCTGTCTCTGCCCCTATATATTAGGTACCTACCTAGTGCTACCAACCCCTATTTCTGTAGGGAAATGAGAGCAGGGCAGGCAGTAACCCTTCCAACACTTTCCCCTGTCTCTGCCCGTATATATTAGGTACCTACCTAGTGCTACCAACCCCTATTTCTGTAGGGAAATGAGAGCAGGGCAGGCAGTAACCCTTCCAACACTTTCCCCTGTCTCTGCCCGTATATATTAGGTACCTACCTAGTGCTACCAACCCCTATTTCTGTAGGGAAATGAGAGCAGAGCAGGCAGTAACCCTTCCAACACTTTCCCCTGTCTCTGCCCCTATATATTAGGTACCTACCTAGTGCTACCAACCCCTATTTCTGTAGGGAAATGAGAGCAGAGCAGGCAGTAACCCTTCCAACACTTTCCCCTGTCTCTGCCCCTATATATTAGGTACCTACCTAGTGCTACCAACCCCTATTTCTGTAGGGAAATGGGAGCAGGGCAAGCAGTAACCCTTCCAACACTTTCCCCTGTCTCTCCCTATATATTAGGTACCTACCTAGTGCTACCAACCCCTATTTCTGTAGGGAAATGGGAGCAGAGCAGGCAGTAACCCTTCCAACACTTTCCCCTGTCTCTCTCCCTATATATTAGGTACCTACCTAGAGCTACCAACCCCTATTTCTGTAAGGAAATGAGAGCAGGGCAGGCAGTAACCCTTCCAACACTTTCCCCTGTCTCTGCCCCTATATATTAGGTACCTACCTAGTGCTACCAACCCCTATTTCTGTAGGGAAATGAGAGCAGGGCAGACAGTAACCCTTCCAACACTTTCCCCTGTCTCTGCCCCTATATATTAGGTACCTACCTAGTGCTACCAACCCCTATTTCTGTAGGGAAATGGGAGCAGGGCAGGCAGTAACCCTTCCAACACTTTCCCCTGTCTCTGCCCCTATATATTAGGTACCTACCTAGTGCTACCAACCCCTATTTCTGTAGGGAAATGAGAGCAGGGCAGGCAGTAACCCTTCCAACACTTTCCCCTGTCTCTGCCCCTATATATTAGGTACCTACCTAGTGCTACCAACCCCTATTTCTGTAGGGAAATGAGAGCAGGGCAGACAGTAACCCTTCCAACACTTTCCCCTGTCTCTGCCCCTATATATTAGGTACCTACCTAGTGCTACCAACCCCTATTTCTGTAGGGAAATGAGAGCAGGGCAGACAGTAACCCTTCCAACACTTTCCCCTGTCTCTGCCCCTATATATTAGGTACCTACCTAGTGCTACCAACCCCTATTTCTGTAGGGAAATGAGAGCAGGGCAGACAGTAACCCTTCCAACACTTTCCCCTGTCTCTGCCCCTATATATTAGGTACCTACCTAGGGCTACCAACCCCTATTTCTGTAGGGAAATGGGAGCAGGGCAGGCAGTAACCCTTCCAACACTTTTCCCTGTCTCTCCCTATATATTAGGTACCTACCTAGTGCTACCAACCCCTATTTCTGTAGGGAAATGAGAGCAGGGCAGACAGTAACCCTTCCAACACTTTCCCCTGTCTCTGCCCCTATATATTAGGTACCTACCTAGTGCTACCAACCCCTATTTCTGTAGGGAAATGAGAGCAGGGCAGACAGTAACCCTTCCAACACTTTCCCCTGTCTCTGCCCCTATATATTAGGTACCTACCTAGTGCTACCAACCCCTATTTCTGTAGGGAAATGGGAGCAGGGCAGGCAGTAACCCTTCCAACACTTTCCCCTGTCTCTGCCCCTATATATTAGGTACCTACCTAGTGCTACCAACCCCTATTTCTGTAGGGAAATGGGAGCAGGGCAGGCAGTAACCCTTCCAACACTTTCCCCTGTCTCTGCCCCTATATATTAGGTACCTACCTAGTGCTACCAACCCCTATTTCTGTAGGGAAATGAGAGCAGGGCAGACAGTAACCCTTCCAACACTTTCCCCTGTCTCTGCCCCTATATATTAGGTACCTACCTAGTGCTACCAACCCCTATTTCTGTAGGGAAATGAGAGCAGGGCAGACAGTAACCCTTCCAACACTTTCCCCTGTCTCTGCCCCTATATATTAGGTACCTACCTAGGGCTACCAACCCCTATTTCTGTAGGGAAATGGGAGCAGGGCAGGCAGTAACCCTTCCAACACTTTTCCCTGTCTCTCCCTATATATTAGGTACCTACCTAGTGCTACCAACCCCTATTTCTGTAGGGAAATGAGAGCAGGGCAGACAGTAACCCTTCCAACACTTTCCCCTGTCTCTGCCCCTATATATTAGGTACCTACCTAGTGCTACCAACCCCTATTTCTGTAGGGAAATGGGAGCAGGGCAGGCAGTAACCCTTCCAACACTTTCCCCTGTCTCTGCCCCTATATATTAGGTACCTACCTAGTGCTACCAACCCCTATTTCTGTAGGGAACTGAGAGCAGAGCAGACGTGCCTGTCTGAGCTGTGAGTGACCTACAGAATGGAGAGTGTTAGCCCGGGTCCAGTAGGGCCTGGGCGGAAACGTTCTCAGCGTGAGACCCAGGCCTTGGGGCCTACAGTGGAGGGCCAGAGATCCACTAGAAACATCACTAAGCCCCAGGAGGAGAAAGCAGGGAGGAAGCCAAGATCTGCCTCCCTGGGGAGAGTCCCTGCAGCAGCCCCGAAGGAATGGGCCAAGCCGGCAGCCAGAGGCCACAGGGAAGCTACTGGTAAAGGGGAGAGTGGAAGTGGGAAGGAGGGAGGAAAGAGCCACAAAGGTGGAAATGTGGTGAAGAAGTGTGTGGGGAAGAGAAGAGGCAAAGTGAATGTGGAAATGGCAGTAAGTGCAGACTCAGACAGTTCTGTTGTAGAAAGTTCTGCAGAAAATGTTACTGATTATGTTGTTACACCTGCATGTAAAACTGAGTCTGTTGTTCCCCCGGCAGTGACTGCCCCTCACCAACATGGGGCCCCTGCTGCTGCCCCTGGGGGGGAGCCAACCCTGCTGCCCAGTCACAACACATTGCTGGGTGATGTTACACACACTGCTGAGAGTACAAGTTGCACAATAACACAAACTGTTGGTGTACATACCCAAGATGGCGCATCTGTAAGTGCAGTACCAGCTCCCATAAACACTTCCCCTGCTCCATCCCAGGCTCCCACTGCTCTGGGGAAGGGAACTCCTTCTCTCCCTGGAGGGAAAGTGCTGAAGGAAGCCAGCAAGCAAACACAGCATGGGCGTCCGCAGAAAATTTTCCAAGGGGGGGCAAGTAAGCTAGCATCATCCTGCAACAGATAAATATATATATATATATATATTTTTTTTTTTGCAGGATGATACTAGGGGAGGCTAAATATGGCCCATACACAGACTGACCTACAGCTAATGTGACACTTAGTGGATTCACTGCTGACGTAAAAAGTTAACCTCCCAACTACCTCTTGCCGTTCCCACTGACTCCCAGGGATACTGTACAAAAGTGTGGGTGGGGGTGCTTTTTTTTTTTACCCTAAAATGTTTAGTATTAGTAGTAAAAGTATTCATACGCGCACTTCTGTTAGGGGATCTGCAAACATTTGTGTTTGGGATCAGTTAGCTTAAAGGGGTAGTTCGCATTCGAATTCACTTTTATTTTTAATGGTTTTTCAGTTATTTAGCTTTTTGTTCAGCAGCTCTCCATTTGGTATTTCAGCAGCTATCTGGTTGCTAGGGTCTTATTTACCCTAGCAACCAGGTAGTGATTTAAACAAGAGATGGGAATATGAATAGTTAAGGGGCCTACTTGGAAAAATAAGTAATACAAAATTATAATAATAATAAAATTGTAGCCTCGCAGAGCAATATTTTTTGGCCCCCATTTGAAATCTGTATAGAGGCAGAAGAGAAAGGCAAATTATTCAAAAAAATTAACTAGGAAGACCAATTGCAAAGTTGCTAGGAATAGGCCATTTTATAACATACTAAAGGTTAACTCAAAAGTGAACCACCCCTTTAGATGTGTTTATGTTAGTTTTATAGCAAGAAAGGCAGTGGGTACTGACTCCCCATTATATGCAGTGAGATGCAGTCCGTATTTACAAACCCAGCACATTATATGCCATGAGGAGCAGTGGGTACTGATGGCAGATATTCAGGCCCTGGCACTATAACACTGGCACTGATACACAACATTGGCCCCACTGTAACTTACTATAAATGAACAAAACAATGACAAAAAAAAAAAAAAAAATAGTAAGTGCAAAAAACAACAACACTTATATAAACACACAATGAGCTTTTTCAGAGGGAAAGAGTTAACTTACCCTCCATGTGTTAGGGTAGGGGATAGATTATAAATTAAACAATTTAATGTCAGCTAGTGATTCTTTAGAACTGTATAGTACCTGGGTATAGTGCCTGTGTATAGTGCCTGGGTATAGTGCCTGTGTATAGTACCTGGGTATAGTGTCTGTGTATAGTGCCTGTGTATAGTGCCTGGGTATTGTGCCTGTGTATAGTGCCTGTGTATAGTGCCTGTGTATAGTGCCTGGGTATAGTGCCTGGGTATAGTACCTGTGTATAGTGCCTGTGTATAGTGCCTGTGTATAGTACCTGTGGGATGAAAACTGCAGCAAAAGTTGAGAGTTGGTTCTTAGGTAAAGTTACAGCTGCAGATTCATCTTTTCAGTCTTTATTTCTGTTTCCAGTTTGCAAAATCTCCCAATCCCTGTGTGCATCTGTGCTCTGATTGGTCAATTTTACTGTCTGTCAAGGAAGCTGTGCTCTGATTGGTGAATCCACAAGAAGAAAGATCCAATCGGAGCACAGCAAAAACGGGCTTGAGGGGAAAGTGCAGAAACGGAGTAAGGTTTTTGTTTTTTTTGCTACTTTTCCAGGGGGGGGCAAGTGCCCCCTCTTGCCCCCTTCTGTGGATGCCCATGAAACACAGAATGCCAAACAGCAAGATTCCAGCGGCCATCTTGGATTTCCTAAGCACACGGCTTCCAAACAGGAAGTGCATGTTGCTGGTGGCCATATTGGATGTGGCAAAGAGCAGAGCCGGCTTCATGGCAGCCATCTTGGTACTCCCAATTTGAGTAGCAGCCATCTTGGAGGTGCAGAAGGTTTGAGGAAGCACAGTGGCGGCCATCTTACTACACCTGAAATGGAAGGCAGACATGTTGGTGCTCCAAGTCCAAATGCTAATACGCACAGTGCCCAAAACAATACCTTAGCTGGGCAGGCCATCTCTGTGCTTAAACAGTCTCCTTTTGAAGGGGGCAAGATTGATAGTGACCAACTGATTCAGTCAATCAGACTGATGGAAGATCTGGAGGCAAAAAGGAAGCAGCTGAGTGTTGAGATGAAGGCTGCCTACAACCAGTACTCCTATGCAAAAGTGGAGGATCAGGAGTATTACTTGTCTAAAGTTAACCATCTAAATGCTGTAATGTTTTCACTGGAGAAAGAGCTGGACAGCGTGAGGGGCCAATGGCGGAGGTGTACGCCAACAGGAGGCGCTTTGAAGCATCTGCGAAAATCCTGAAGGAGCCGGTGTCATACAGATCTCCCAGGCAGGTCTCCTCATCCGAGAGCGACCGGGAAGGAAGACGCCAGGGAAACTGCACCATAAGAAGACGGTTGTTGCCCAGATACATGCCCCTAATTTTGTCTTTACCCAGGAGGAACTGGCAACCGTGCAAGGGAATGTGAAGAAGGGCAACCTGCCCCAGAGAGAGGTGGAGACTTTTGTCTTTTCACAAGATGACTTTCCATCTCTTCCATCCTATCAGGAAAGTGGGGCCCCCCAGGGCCAAACCGAGGTTTCTGTTGTAAAACAGAGTGCTTCAGATGCTTCTGCATGGGGAGTGTTCGGATATGGAATTGACGGTAACACCTTGTGTGGATTGGCCGGTGGCAGTGAGTGTTGGAGTGGCAGATGGCAAGAAGGAGGAGCCTAGTGTGGGTGTGGCTTGTATGAGTGATGGAGAAAGTGATGGTGAGAATGCTGGGGTGGTAAAGCGGTGTGTGGAGTCAGTTCTGCAGGAACCACAGGGCAGGGAGAGTGGAACTACAGGGGCAAGTGATGTGGTAGTTGAGGTACCCTCTGGGGCTCATCAGTCCGTTCCGCTTACTGTGCCGGTACCTGGTGTCTCCTCAGCACCTAATCCATTAATGCCACCCCCTCCCTCATTAATCCAGGCAAATAACGCATCCATGGGTAGAAACTCAGGCCAAAAGGCCAACCCCCCACAGCCACCTAATGCTTGGAATAGGCCCCTAAATTGAGTGAGAGTCCCAGGGGTGGAGCGGCGAGTTACTGGCCCAGTGTTCAAGCTGAGAAACCGCATTAGGCTGAAATGGGAAGGAGAAAGGGAGTCAATGCCCAGCAGGGATGTGATAGGGAAGGAGTTGCTGCTGAAACAGGCCACCCTAACCCCTGCAGATGTAAGAGCCTGCATAAAGAACTCCGAGTTGGAGTACGACCTTGTTTTCAGGACCTCTAACAAACTTGAGTACTTCTGGCATGAGTATGACCACTTTAGATCCACGGGTCTCTGGAAGAACTTTAAGGTGATTCCAGTCACCAAAAAGGTCACGGTTTTGTTTAAAAATGACAATGTCCCTCCTGAAGACATAGCAATATGACTGGGCAGGCATTGTAAGGTTCTCTCCCCCCTCACTATGGACATAGACAACAATGGGTACTGGTCTGGGGGTTGGTGTGCTAATGTGGAGCTCAGAATGCACTATAACATCCCTCAGCATCTCCCTAACTCAGTCTTTATTGGGGATGAGAGGGGAGTGGTCTTTTACCCCGGGCAGCCGAGGGCTTGTTTCAAATGTGGCTCTTATAGTCACCGTGCAAATGCCTGTGCAGTGGTCAGGTGTTCACTTTGTGGTGATGTTGGGCACATAGGGCGAGACTGTAAGGACGTAAAGTGCAACCTGTGTGGATTCTTTGGCCACTCGCACAGGGCTTGTCCTGAGGCTCTTCATAATATCAGGGAGAGTTGCCCTAATTTGGAGGAGGAGATGGCTGAGGAAATGCTGGAAGAGATCAGAGAGGAGCTCAGAGAATGTCAGCCCCCAGTCCAAGGGTCAGAGTCTCATCAGTCCATAAGTCAGACTATACTGGCTGTACAACCACACAACCCATCCCCACCTCCTCACCAACCCAAAGGTCCCAAGTCTGCTCCTTTGCCTCAGAGGCAGAGTTCTAAGCCCATACTCCTAAAATATGGTTCTGTAGCTCCAAAATCCTCTGTCCCTTCTAAAGGAAAAGAATGGGTGGAAGTTGGCAGAGGGAAAGGAAAGCAGCAAGCCCCACAGAGGCTAATTCCCTCCATGAAAATTGATCTCTCAAATAAATTTGCCCCTTTGAGTAGACAAAAATCTTGGGGGGAAGAAATGGAGGAACATGATGAGCTCAAAAGAATGGAAAGGGAGGAGGAGAGACAGACTGAGCAGGAGAGAGTCCCTTTGGAAGCTGATCCAGTACATTCCCCTGGTCAATGTCTTGCTGAAGAATCTGATAGTGGGGCGGAGGGGGATTCCGAAAGCAAGAGTGGGGATGAGGGGGAAATGGACACAGGGCAGGAGCATGTAACCCAAAAAAGGCCCTCTGAAAGGCAAGGTGTTAAAACCCAGGTAAAGAAAGGTAGTGGGCGTGGTAACCTTTCTGTGGACACAGATGAAATTGTGTCTATTGGGGATGATGATCCCGTCCCTTCAGGTGTTCAGGTCAAAAGGTATGGGGACCTGGAGGGGGATACCAGTCAGGAGGATAAGAGACAAGAAGAGGCAAGGAAGAGAAATAAAAGATCTAAACATAAATCTTAACCATGGTTTTCTCTCCACTCAGGATCATGTCCACCAATGTATCAAGTATGAAGTCGCCCCGTGCCATGTTCCAAGTATATCAAGCCCTTGAACACTCCTCGGCAGATATCATTTTCCTCCAGGAAACCAGATTAGGATCCTCTGTGGATCTTCAGAGGGCTTCCCGGGAGTGGCATTGCGGTCCCAGCTTCTTCTCGATTGCGCCAGAACCAGGTGCAGTAGTTGGGATCCTATTTTGGGGACATTCAGGGATCCAGGTGCATCGTCTCGTGGAAGTTGAGGTAGGGAGATTGGATATGTCAGTTGCGGGGCGCAGATTGCGGCTTATTAACATCTATGGGCCTCAGTCAGGGCTCGGGAGGAGAACTCTACTTAGGGAATTACAACAGTACCTCCATCCCGGTCATCTGGGCTGGAGACTTTAACCAAGTCCTTAATGCTGCTGATAGATCAGGTCGCTTCTTTGATAAGCATGAAAGTCACTTCTTGAAGAACATGCTGCAGCAGGCGGATATGGTTGATGTCTTCACCCATGATGGTCGGGTAGGGAAACATACTTATCACTGTGCTGGGAAAAGTAGTCAGCTCGATATGGCTTTTGTCCAGTCAGGGGAGGTCTTCACAGAAGTTGAGGAAGTCCTTGTTGATTATTCAGATCATCTTGCTTTATCCTTTCTGTTGGGGGCTTCCTCAGTTCCAGCTAAGGGTCGGGGGTTGTGGAGGTTGAGTGCTGAATCCCTGGAGGGGGAGGAAGTTAGGCACTCCTTTGAGGCACTCCTTCAGCTCGAGTTGACAAGGACTATGCTTTTCGACTCTATGTCGCAGTGGTGGGAGGAGGCTAAAGAGTCATTCCGCAACTTCTTCCATAAACTATCTGTTGTTAGGGAGGGAAATAAGTATAAAAAGTACCTGTCCCTACGAAAGAAGCTTGAGTCTTATATTTCGGATGGGGTGGCAGGGGATAAAGTTTCCCAGCTGAAGCTCTTGATCAGGGAGCATCAGTACAGTCACTACAGGTCTCTGGTTCTAGAGAGGGATTATGGTGGTTTCCATTCCCCTGATCCTTTTCGGAATTGCAGAGTCTGTGGAGAAAAAGGTAATAACTGGCCTGAAGGACTCCCAGGGTATAGTCCAGACATCCAAGGGTGGGATCTTGCGAGTTGTTCAGGCCTATTATGGTGACCTGTTTAAGAGCAAAGCTTTGGAGGGGGAGAAGATAAAGGCCTTCTTGGAGGGAACCCCGGGTCCTGATCTGCAGAATTTGGACTTTTCGTCTTTGGTGGCTGACATTACAGAATATGAGGTCAAAATGGCGATTGATCAGCTTCATTTAAAGAAAGCCCCAGGCCCAGGCGGCCTCACAGCTGAATTTTATAAGACCTTTAAAGACCTTTTGGCCCCAATTCTCGTGGAGGTCTTTAGAGACTGCCTGGGAGGAGGTGTCTTACCTCCCTCCATGAGATTGTCCTCAGTGTTGCTATCAAAAGGCAAGGATCCCTCAGATGTCAAGAACTGGAGGCCTATTGCCCTCTTGAACACAGACAGGAAGTTTCTCGCAAAGGTGCTTTTTTCTAGACTGATTTTGTTTTCAGGCACTTTATTGTCCCGTGAGCAGTTCTGCACGGTGAAAGGGCGGAGAATCTTTGGGGCACTCTTGTCAATTCGTGAAGTGCTTGAAACATGCAAAGCTCAGAGTAGTGGGATATATGTGGTAGGTCTTGACCAGGCCAAAGCTTTTGATAGAGTGGATCATCAGTACCTATGGGCCACTTTGCGTAAGTACGGCATCCCGGATCAATTTGTCGAATGGCTCACTGTTTTGTACAGGGAGGGAGAGAGCTTCCCACTTGTTAACGGTTGGCGCGGTGAAAACTTCAGGGTTGAGGCCGGGGTGCGTCAGGGTTGTCCTCTGAGTCCATTGCTCTATGTCTTTGCCATAGACCCTTTCCTGCGATCGGTGCAGGCCTTGGATTTGGAGGGCTTTCGGGCCCCTCGTTGCCTGCCCCTGAAGCTGGTAGCCTACGCAGACGATGTCACAGTCATTGTCTCACATCCTGAGGAGGTGAACTTGTTGACTGATGCCATCGAAAGTTACTCAGAGGCCTCCGGGTCGCTGGTCAACACTGACAAGTCGGAGGCTTTCTGGACTGTGGAAGGGGAGCCAGATTTCCCTCTTCCTGATTTTCAGCTTGCCTCCAAAGAAATTAGTATCCTTGGGGTCAAATTTGGGAGGGAAGACAATTCCAAACTCAATTGGGAATCAAAGTTGGATGCCGTGAATGCAAGGGTACAGCGGTGGAAAAAGTGGAGGCTGTCCTATAGGGAAAGGGTGAAGCTCATCAAAACTTACCTGGTCCCTCTCCTCCTGTATGTGTCTTTTGTTTATCCTTTGCCAGAAGCTTTCTATGTGAGGATCCACAGCCTGTTCTTCCAGATGCTCTGGGGGAGCAGGCTGAACCCTGTAAAAAGAGGGATAACCTACCTGCGGACAAAAGAGGGTGGGTTGGACATGTTGTGTCCTGTGGCCTTCTTTGGCACCATTTTCCTGAAGTTTAACTTTGGGCACCTGGGTCAAAGAACTGAAGTTCCGTGGCAAAGCAGTGTCAGGGCCTGGGTATCCCCTTTTGTAGGTGACTGGTTACAGGGCGATAGGGTGAAGCAGGTGCGGGTGCGCCATAGTCATCTCCCATCATACTTTGTCCTTGCGCTGAAGCTTTTGAGGAGATGGGATATCAGAGTAGATGATCTCGGTACAGCCTCCAGGCGCGCTCTTTATATGAGGGTGCTAGATGTCTACTTTGCTATTCCGCTCGCCTTGAGGGACTGCGTTGGGAACACTCTGGTCAGGAGCTTGCGTTTCCTTAATAGCAAGAGGTTGCCTCTCAAGTTATTTGACCTATCCTGGCTCTCTCTTCAGGGAAAACTCTTTGTCAGGGGAAATGTCAAGTATTTGTCGGTGGTCGACCGAAATTGCCCCTGGTGGTGTGGAGGAGTCCCAGGAGCATTTTCTGCAGCATTGTCCCTTGGCAAAGAGTGTGCGCTCTCAGGTCTCCCGAGCTCTCTGTGCTCCGCTCCTGGGCACCCTGGGCTATGCTGAACTGGCCTATGGTGTGTCGGCCCAACAGCACAGCCACGACCACGAGACACTGTACCTGGTTATTACGGTATATAGGTACCATCTATGGCACGGGCGATGCCGCTATTTCTTTGGTTCGGATGTGACTCCTGAGAACATTGCTAAATCCATCATGGTGGAGCTAAGATATATTCGATCGTTAGAGTCGTCTCGATCCTCTTGTACCCCGGCATTATGGAGGGGCTTTACCCTGTAGGCTTCACCCCAAGGCAGTTTCCTTCTGCTACTGAGTTGGTTTTTGTATGTTTATGTTTATTTCAAGAACGTGATACTGCCTTTTTGTTTGTTTATAGGCATTTTCGACAGATCCCAAGCCTTTGTCTGCATTATTATGGCGGAAGCCTTGTATTGGGTTTGAGGGTCTTCTTTTTCTTTTGGGTGGGGGAAGGGGTTAGGGTGGGCGTGGGCTTTGGAAATTTTGGTTTGGTGGAGGGGAATGGAAGCCACAAAATGAAAACTGGACAGAGACAAGACTTTGGAACTGGCTATCCATTGGGTGTTGTGGGATTGGTGAGGGTGTGGGGAGGGGAGGCGGTCAATATGGACAAAGGGGTGGACTTTGATAGTTGGCCATCCTCATGTGGGTGGAATGGGGAGGGAGTAAGTGGTGAACTGTTCATGGTCAATTCAACAAAACCGTTAGTTTTGTATTGTTAGTATAAGAATTGTATTATGTTTTGTTTCTTATTGTAAGCATTTTTATTTTTAATAAAAATTCCTATATATTAGGTACCTACCTAGTGCTACCAACCCCTATTTCTGTAGGGAAATGAGAGCAGGGCAGGCAGTAACCCTTCCAACGCTTTCCCCTGTCTCTGTCCCTATATATTAGGTACCTACCTAGTGCTACCAACCCCTATTTCTGTAGGGAAATGAGAGCAGAGCAGGCAGTAACCCTTCCAACACTTTCCCCTGTCTCTGTCCCTATATATTAGGTACCTACCTAGTGCTACCAACCCCTATTTCTGTAGGGAAATGAGAGCAGGGCAGGCAGTAACCCTTCCAACACTTTTCCCTGTCTCTGCCCCTATATATTAGGTACCTACCTAGTGCTACCAACCCCTATTTCTGTAGGGAAATGAGAGCAGGGCAGGCAGTAACCCTTCCAACACTTTCCCCTGTCTCTGTCCCTATATATTAGGTACCTACCTAGTGCTACCAACCCCTATTTCTGTAGGGAAATGAGAACAGGGCAGGCAGTAACCCTTCCAACACTTTCCCCTGTCTCTGCCCCTATATATTAGGTACCTACCTAGTGCTACCAACCCCTATTTCTGTAGGGAAATGAGAGCAGGGCAGGCAGTAACCCCCCCAACACTTTCCCCTGTCTCTGCCCCTATATATTAGGTACCTACCTAGTGCTACCAACCCCTATTTCTGTAGGGAAATGAGAGCAGGGCAGACAGTAACCCTTCCAACACTTTCCCCTGTCTCTGCCCCTATATATTAGGTACCTACCTAGTGCTACCAACCCCTATTTCTGTTGGGAAATGAGATCAGAGTAGGCGTGGCTCTCAGTGCTCTGCAGGGAAGCAGCAGCTAACAGCAATGGAGAGTGTGTGCCCAGGCCTGGGGAGGCCTGGGCGGGCAAAAAGTGTGAGACCTGTGCAAAGTAGCAAATGTGCCATTTCTGTTGATGCAGCTGTACTACCTGTAAATAACAATGTGGTATTGAGTGAGCTCAGTACCGGGGCCCCTGGGAGCCCTGCCTCAGTGAGAGGCTTCTCAGGGGAAAGTTTGCCTGTGAGGTGAGAGGCCCACAGGACAGGCAGTCAGTACCAGTGAGCAGCTCTGTAATGTCCTTACCTGGTGCAGGTGTGTCCCCCGGTGTATGTGCAGCTCCATCTGGTGCAGAAACCATAAGTGTCTCTGTTGGTGCAACTGATGTGTTGGGTAATGCCAGTTCTGAGCAGGAAAATGCCAAACAAAACTTTTGTGGCAGCCATGTTGGTGCTCTCAGTATTGGTGCAGTTTCACTCCATGTGGCCAGCAGCCATTTTGATTCACAGGGAGCATGCACAGCTGACATGAGCGGCCATCTTGCTGCTCCTTTGTATGAAGGCCTGCATAGTGAATCCCTTGTCAGTGGCCATCTTGCTGCTCCTTTGTGTGAAGGCCTGCATAGTGAATCCCTTGCCAGCGGCCATCTTGCTGCACCCAATAAAGCAGGAAGTTTACAGGCAGAGGAGGTTGGAGCCAGCTGCCATCTTGCTACTCCAATTGCAACAGATAGCTGCACTGATGTTACAAAAGGCACTGTGTTCTTAAAGGAACAGGACACTGTATTAAGTCAAAAGACTTTAATTAAAGGTGATGCTGTCATTGATACCACTGAGCTAGTGCAACTAATAAAGACTGCAGATGAACAAGAATTGAGGAGGAAAAAATTTAAGGCAGGCTTGCAAAATGCTTGCAATAACTATTCTATGGCCAGTGTTCAGCATCAAGACTATTACCAATCTGAGGTGGAAAAAATCAGCTTTGAACTAAAAACTCTAGAGAAACAGATTTCGAGAATTCAAAAGCAAATCGGGCCTCTCTCTGAGGTGCACACTAACAGGAGGAGGTTCGAGGAGTCGCAAAGAGCTCTTAAAGGGCCAGTACATTACAGGTCTAAACATCACATTTCTTCATCCTCATCTGATAGCGACAAGGAACTCAAAAACTCTGGTAAGCTGTCATCCAAAAATACTGTTGTTGATCAAATCCATGCGCCCAACTTTGTTTTTAGTGCAGACGAGATACATGAAGTGCGTGGTAAAGTTAAAGGGCAAGCTAAACTTATTTTTAGAGAAGAAGAATCTTTTGTTCTTTCACAGGAAGAATTTCCTTCTCTTCCCTCCACATTGCAAGAGGAGAATCTCCAAGCCCCCCTCAGCAGTCTGCCAGGCAACAAGATGTATCTGTGGAGAAAGCCGGGTCTCCTGCCCCTGTGCAGGGTGCTTCATTGGCCATTGGCCAGGAGCATGGGGAGTTGAACGAAATGGAATTGACGGCATGCCACCAAAACAGTGTGAGTGGGCAGGTGGGCAAGAGTGTGAGTGGGCAGGTGGGCGAGAGTATGAGTGGGCAGGTGGGCGAGAGTGTGAGTGTGGAAGGAGAAGCCGCTCCTATGGAGAGTGAGGGGATGGGTGAGAGGGTGGCAATGAACTGTGCGGCAGTTGTCTAGAATGAATCAAGCAGTGAGTGTGGGCAGCAAGAAGGAACATCACTGAAGGATAATAATATCACTGTCCTTTCTTCTCATCCTTATCCCTCCAAACTGCCTTCTTCTTCTAAAATTGTTCCTCCCACATCTAATACTGTCCCCTCCCCTGTCCCCCCTGGTACTGTCTCTACATTGTTCATTGTTCAGTCCCACGAATCTGTCCCTGGTCAGTCATCTTCATCTTCTACCCCAGCAGCAAAGCCAACCTCCCACCCCAGTAGCGCAAATGTAAGCAATGCCCCGCCCCCTTCACTTGTAAGGAATGCCCTACCCCCTCCATCAAATGCGTGGAACAGGTCTGCTAGCAGAATAAGGGTTCCTGGGGTGAAGAATAATATCACGGGTCCAGTTTTCAAACGTAAGAATTTGATAAGGCTGAGGTGGCTAAAGGAGAAGGACTCAATGCCCACAAGGGATGAGTTGGCGACAGAGATGCTGCTCAAACAATCCACTCTGGCACCTACAGGTGTGAGGGCTTTAATCAAATTCTCTAACACTGAATATGATATTGTCTACAAAACCTCCCAAGCACTGGAATTCTTCTGGCGGGATTATGATGGCTTTAGGCATACCGGCCTATGGAATGATTTCAGAGTTATTCCTATAACAAAACCTGAAACAAAAAAAGTCACCATTCTCTTTAAGAACGATTGTGTCCCACCAGAAGACATTCTGATCTGGCTGAAAAGGCAGTGTAAAGTGCTCACACCTCTCCAAATGGATATGGATAAGTACGGTTATTGGACGGGTGGGTGGTATGCCAATGTAGAACTGCACATGAGGTACCATATACCTCAGCATCTGCCCAATTCTCTCTTTATTGGTGATGAAAGAGGAGTGGTATTCTATCTGGGCCAGCCCAGGGCTTGTTTTAAATGTGGCTCTTACCGTCACCGGGCAAATGCCTGCGCAGTGATTAGGTGCTCACTTTGCGGCGATGTAGGACATGTTAGCAGGGATTGCAATGATGTAAAGTGTAATCTTTGTGGGTACTATGGTCACTCACACAGGGCTTGTCCGGAGGCTCTCCACAACATCATGGAAAACTGCCCTCAGCTGGAAGAGGAGATGGCAGGGGAGTTGTTGGAGGAAATTAGGGAAGAACTTGATCATGCCCCCCCTACCCAGTCTAAAGCCCAAGACCCTGCTGTTTCCTTTCAGCAAGTTTCAGAGCCCCCTTCCCACACTGACCCACCTTCCTTTGCACAGGCAGTTAGAGTGGTATCACCAAATGATATCACCAAGGCTCCCTTCATTCAGCCCCTTAATATTCAGCCTCTCCCCCAGCGCCAAAAAACCTCAGGTGCCAAAGGTAAATTTGCCCGCTCCCTTGGAAAGCAAAAAAGAGTCTGCGAAACCAGCTGGTGTTTCCCCCACTGGTAAGTGGGCAGTGGTGCCAATAAAGGGTAAACCAGGGAAACAACTTGATGTGTCCAAAATAATTCCTTCAATGGAAACTGATTTGCAGAACAAGTTTGATCCTTTGTCCAGTGGTAAATGTCGGGCTGATGCAATGGAGGAAATTGAGGAGTTGGAGAAAATGGCTAGAGAGGAGGAAAGGGAGGATATAAAAGTCCTCACTGATAGGCAGAAACCTAATGTTCATTCAGTAGTGGGAACTGATAGTGAATCTGAGATGGAAATTGAAAAACGGCAAGATAGCAGGAAAAGACATTCTGTGTCACAGGGAGGTGTGCGCCAAAAGGGAGTCAAAGAGAAATCTGATGATTCTGATGAAATAATTTCTCTTGGAGATGAGGACCCAATGCCATCGGGACTCAGGTTAAGAGGTATGGGGATCAGGAGGGGGAAAGAGGAAAGTAAAAGGGCGAGTAAGCTTAAGAAACCAAAAAAACAATAACCTCTAATTATGACTTCTTTACTACTCAGGATAATATCCTCAAATGTATCAAGTGTTAAGGCTCCTAGGGCAATGTTTCAACCCTTCCAGTCACTTGGGCAATCCTTGGCCAACATTATATTCATCCAGGAGACGAGGCTGCCCACCGCTGCAGATATGGACAGAGCAACAAGACCTTTCTTCTCAATTGCTGCAGAACCAGGTGACCCACCAGATGACTTGGCAGATGCCTTCTTTTTGTCTCGTTTTATTGCTATTTGGGCTCTTAGGCTTTTTTTTTGTGGACATTTATGGATTTGGATCAAGTGTGTTTGTTGTGGGAGGGGGTGGGAATGGAAGCCATCATGGACAGAGGAATGGGTGGGTTTTGGTGAATGTTTATTACTTTTCAATGGACAGCCTAATCTGAGCTATTATGTTATGTTGATTATGTGATGTTTGTTATCTTTATGTTCAGTTTATTTTTTCTTAATAAAGAAAAATTCCTATATATTAGGTACCTACCTAGTGCTACCAACCCCTATTTCTGTAGGGAAATGAGAGCAGGGCAGGCAGTAACCCTTCCAACACTTTCCCCTGTCTCTGCCCCTATATATTAGGTACCTACCTAGTGCTACCAACCCCTATTTCTGTAGGGAAATGAGAGCAGAGCAGGCAGTAAACCTTCCAACACTTTCCCCTGTCTCTGCCCCTATATATTAGGTACCTACCTAGTGCTACCAACCCCTATTTCTGTAGGGAAATGAGAGCAGAGCAGGCAGTAAACCTTCCAACACTTTCCCCTGTCTCTGCCCCTATATATTAGGTACCTACCTAGTGCTACCAACCCCTATTTCTGTAGGGAAATGAGAGCAGGGCAGGCAGTAACCCTTCCAACACTTTCCCCTGTCTCTGTCCCTATATATTAGGTACCTACCTAGTGCTACCAACCCCTATTTCTGTAGGGAAATGAGAGCAGGGCAGGCAGTAACCCTTCCAACACTTTCCCCTGTCTCTGCCCCTATATATTAGGTACCTACCTAGTGCTACCAACCCCTATTTCTGTAGGGAAATGAAAGCAGAGCAGGCAGTAAACCTTCCAACACTTTCCCCTGTCTCTGTCCCTATATATTAGGTACCTACCTAGTGCTACCAACCCCTATTTCTGTAGGGAAATGAGAGCAGAGCAGGTGTGTAATCTGATCTCTCTGCATGGCCAGCGTTAGCCCAGGACCAGGAGACTCTGGACAGTCAATTTCAGTACTGGAGGCTCAAGCTTTAGGGCCCAGCCTGGAGGAAGCTTTGGAGAGAGACTCTGACTCTAAGAAATTGGAGTTTGGGTCAGTTGGAGGAGGTGTGGGGAGACCTGCACAGGAGGAGCTGAGCGGCAGCCATTGTGGGACAGTGGAAGTGCAGGCAGGAGAGATGGAGCCCCAGGCCCCGCGCCCCCATCAAGCAAACTGCAGATGGAAAGACCATTGGAGGTAGAAAGTCAGAACTGGGAGCTGAAGGTGCAGAAATAAGGATTAGAGAACCAAGCAGAGGCAAAAGAAAGCAGCAGAACTTACCCCTGGGAGAGCTGAGGAGGGAACACACACCTTGTGCTCTGGTGGGGTAAGTACCAAATCCCCTGTTACTAAAGCCAAGAAATCCCAGGGCTCTGTATCTGTGGGGGCTTCACCTTCTGGTGCTACCGTGGGGGGAGAAGCAACACTGAATGCTAAAGGTACATCTTACAGGAAAATACAAGATGGTGGCAAAACTGTGTCACAATTACCTGTAGGTGAACTACAACTCCCATCATCCCCTGTAAACATCACTTCTGGGAGCCAAATGTGTTCCACTGGGGGAGAGGAATATGTGGTGCCAGAAACACCCCTTGAGGATTGTGCTGCAGGGGAAAGTTCAGTTGCAGGGAAAAGTCCAGTTGTGGGGAAAAGCGGTTTGTCCCAATCTGGCAGAATTGCTGCTAAGTTTTTGCAGGCCAGGGAATCCAACTCTCAGGATCCTGCAGGTAACGAGACACCTGAACCCAACTCTCAGCTTAACCCTTCCGCTGCCAAACTGAGCGCAGCCACTAGAGGGAATGATGGCAGCCCGGCTGTGAGTGTGGGGTCTGATACAGGCAATGGGGCTGAGGATTCAGATGAGGAGCAGGAATCTCAGGGCTCCACTAACTCTGATTTAAATACAACCTGTGAACCAACTGCACAAAAGAGATCAGATGCACCCACTGATGGAAGCCCCCAGGCACCCAGTCATAAGGATATTGTCCCTCTTCTGCAAGAGCTGAATGACATTTATAAGGTGAAAGGAAAGAAAGAAGCAGAAATTGTTGCACAACAGAAGTTGATCAGAGCTGCTAATAAGAAAACCAAAGACAGACTGGAACTGGACCTCGTCACTCTTAAAGGGGAACTCTTTGAAATTGAGGTCTCCATAGAGAAACTGCTGAGCAAAGCGGGGCCCTGGAGAGACTTTTGAAAACAGAGAGCGTTTTGAAAGGATGCAGAAATCTTTAAGGCAGGAGGTGCCGTACCGTAGCCGCAAGCCCAGTTCCACCAGCCACTCTGCCTCTTCTGATACAGAGGGGGAATTCAAGCGACCACAAGCTCCAGCCAAGAAAGCACCGCCAAAGGGCAAGAAGAAGGATGCCATCCACTGGCAGCAACTGGCATTTAATGTGCAGGAGGCGGTGGAGCAAGGGAAGAAGCAGCAGCAACAACAGAGTGAAAAGTTTGACATCTCGCAGGAAGATTTCCCTCCTTTGTCACCCAGCGGCCAACCAGCTCATCACGAGGTGGCGCAGGGAGATCCAGTTGCACCAATATCATCCAACAGTTCAGCTGCGAGTGGCATGTCTGAGGTGGTGCATGGAGGTGCTGTTGGTGTGAGTGAGGGTGCACCTGCTGTTGTGGGAGTGAGTGCTCACAGTGAGTCGGTGGTGATGGGTGGACAAGCTGTGTTGGTGTCGGGTAGTGATGTGAATAAAAACCCAAAGCAGTCTGTTACAGCTGAAGGGAGAGATGGCAGGGCCCAGGCAGGAGGGGAAAGGCAGCAGGGAAAGAATGCTAGGGGTCAGCAACCTGGTGAACAGACCTTACCTACTGGGGCAGATGCGGGCACATCGGGCAGTTTCTCGGAGTGCAGGTGGTTTTTCCCTGCAGGGGTAGGGCCTTCTTTTGGGGGCCAGGCTTTCTGTTGACGTAACTGTGTTAAACTGGTGTGGGTAGGGAAGAAAGAGGAGGCCCCGAAGAGAACTTACATCATCACAAGTTTAAGACCAGTGACCTGGAGGCATGTATTATCCAGTCCCCTACAGAGTGGGATGTCAGCTTCAGAATCCCACAGGGCTTAGAAGCATATTGGTGTCACTGTGACACCCTTAAGAACCAGCCCGATATTGATGCCATTCCAGTTTCCAGGCCTGAGACCAAAAATGTCACCATCATTGTCGATGTGGTACTGGAGTTTAAGCGCCAGTGCACTCTCCTTTCCCCACTGACCCGTGTATGTGAAGATGGTATGGACGGGTGGGAAACACAGGTAGAACTGAAGTTAATTGATAACATCCCCCAACATCTGCTCATAGGCAAAGAGAAATGCATTTGCTTCTATGCTGGCCAACTGAGGAGGTGTTTTAAGTGCGGTTCCGTTAGCCATCTTGCTAGCTTCTGTTTGGTGGAAAGGTGCACTTATTCTGGGAAGAAAGGTCACACAAAAAAAGTGTGTAAAATCATAAAGTGCAACCTCTGTGGTAAAGCAGGTCACCCCCACCGCCTGTGCCCTAAAGCCTGGCATAATAACAACACCCAGGAGGAAGACATGGTGGAGCAGGAGCAAGATCAGCTCTTGTTTGGGGCAGTTCAGGAGGTAGAGCAGTGGTGCAGGGAGGAGCTTAGGCAGAAACAGGAGGCTGCAAAGACCAGTCAGGCTTTGCAGGAAGTCCCAGTGGGGGATTAGAGCAGGAAGGGCAGGAATGCACAAAGTCAGGAAGGGAGCTCCAATGGTCAGAGGGTGATGATCAGAGATCATCACCACAAACAGGCCCATCATGCATTAAAAAAGGCCTTTCAGAGGCTGTAATAATCCCCCAAATGCCCCTGATCCCAAGCAACAACCAGGTATTTCAAGGGCAGTCCCCCCCAACAAGCTCAGGAAATTAGCCTGAGCCCTGCACCCCCCTTGCAGGAACACCCACCCAGAGAAATAGGAAGAAAAAAAGACTAAACAAAACTTATAGATGCTCACTCCCCTGTGGAAAGGGGCTGGCAGTTTGCTAAGTCCTCAGGTAAGAAGTCCCCCGGAGTCATGACCTTCAGCCGAGAGACATAGAATCATTATGCCCAGTTGCAGATCGAATGGGATGATTCGGATGGGGACGATTCTTGGGGATCTAAAATGGAGGAGGTGTCAGCACAGCAATCAGCTGTATTTAGTCAGTGAACCCCTAGGGGTGGTGGGACCATATCAGGTGATGTGGGGTGTAGTGAAGCTTCTTCAGAAGTGGGTGGGCCCACTATGGTTATATCCCAGCCTGAGGTGGATCTGGTCACAGATGATGAGGTGATCCCTCTTGGGGATGAGGACCCAATACCAGCCGGTGTTCAAATTAAGAGATTTGTTGAGGGGTATGTGAAGAAGAAAGAGAAGGAAAAAAGTCAAATTAAAAAACCAACAGGGCTACATCACCAGTTAGGATTTATACATCTAGTGTCTGTAGCCTCCGCTCGCCCAATGCTAGATTTCTAGCCTTCTCTAGTCTCTCATCATCAGATGGAGACATTTTTTTTTAGTTCAGGAAATTCATTTAACCACCAGAGCTGACATTCGGAGGGCAACCTCTGAATGATATCACGGGTCCTTTGTCTGGTCAATAGCAGCTGAGCCATGCGGTGGTGTAAGGGTGCTGTTCAGAGCTGCCTTAAATGTTGTCCTTCACCATCTCATTGAGATCCAGGTAGGCCGTACCTCCACACTTCTCTCCCAGTAGTTGTTACTGGTGATTTCAACCAGGTTTTAAGGCCACAAGATAGAACAGGGGCTTAAGCCAACAGGACAGAAGGTTTTTTCTTTAATAATATCATTTAGTAGGCAGGCAAGCCTGGTTGATGTTGCTACCAAGAATGGCTATACTGGATGGCACACTTGCCACTGTGCAGGGCAGTAAGTGCAGACAGTTCTGTTGTGGAAAGTTCTGCAGAAAATGTTGCTGATAATGTTGATACACCTGCATGTAAAACTAAGTCTGTGGTTCCCCCAGCAGTGACTGCCCCACATCAACATGGGGCCCCTGCTGCCCCTGTGGGGGAGCCAATCCTACTGCCCAGCGACAATACTTTGCTGGGTAATGTTACACACACTGCTGTACAAGCTACCAGTAACACTTCCCCTGCTCCATACCAGGCTTCCACTGCTCTGGGGAAGGGAACTCCTTCTCTCCCTGGAGGGAAAGTGCTGAGAGAATCCAGCCAGCAAGCACAGAATGCCAAAAAGAAAGATTCCAGTGGCCATCTTGGATTTCCTAAGCAGATGGCTTCTAAACAACAAGTTCATATTGCTGGCAGCCATCTTGGATTTCCAAAGCACATGGCTTCTAAACAGGAAGTGGATGTTGCTGGCAGACATATTGGATGTGGCAAAGCGCAGTGCCAGCTTCATGGCAGCCATCTTTGCACTCCCATTTTGAGTGGCAGCCATCTTGGAGGTGCAGAAGGTTTGAGGAAGCACAGTGGTGGCCATCTGACTACACCTGGATTGGAAGGCAGATATGTTGGTGCTCCAAGCCTGAATACTAATACGCACAGTGCCCAAAACAATACCTTAGCTGGGCAGGCTATCTCTGTGCATAAAATGTCACCTTTTGAAAGGGGAAAGATTAATAGCGACCATCTGATTCAGTAAATCAGACTGATGGAGGATCTGGAGGCAAAGAGAAAACAGCTGAATGTAGAGATGAAGGCTGCCTACAACCAATACTCACTAGCAAAAGTGGAGGATCAGCAATTTTACTTATCTAGTGTAAATCATCTGAATGCTGAAATGTATTTACCAGAGAAAGAGCTGGCAACCTGCCGCAGAGAGAGGAGGAGACTTTTGTAGTTCGCAAGATGACTTTATATCCCTTCCATTCTATCAGGAAATTGGGGCCCCGCAGGGCCCAACCAAGTTTTCTGTTGTAAAACAGAGTGCTTCAGATGCTTCTGCTCTGGGGTATGGGAAGTGTTCTGATATGGAATTGACGGTAACACCTTGTGTGGATGGGCCGGTGGCAGTGAGTGTTGGAGTGGCAGATGGCAAGAAGGAGGAGCCTAGTGTGGGTGTGGCTTGTATGAGTGATGGAGAAAGTGATGGTGAGAATGCTGGAGTAGCAAAGCAGTGTGGAGTCAGTTCTGCAGGAACCACAGGGCAGGGAGAGTGGAACTGCAGAGACAAGTGATGCGGCAGTTGAGGTACAATCTAGGGCTCATCAGTCTGTTCCACTTACTGTGCCTGTACCTGGTATCTCCTTATCACCTAATTCATTTACTCCACCCCCTCCCCTCAGTACACCGGGCAAATAATTCATCCATGGATAGAAACTTAGGCCAAAAGGCCAACCCCCCACAGCCACCTAATGCTTGGAATAGGCCCCTAAATCGAGTGAGAGTTCTAGGGCTGGAGTGGTGTGTTACTGGCCTGTTGTTCAAACTAAGAAACTGGCTGAGATGGGAAGGAGAAAGGGAGTCAATGCCCAGCAGGGATGTGATAGGGAAGGAATTGCTGCTAAAACAGACCACCCTAACCCCTGCAGATGTAAGAGTCTGCAGAAAGATCTCTGAGTTGGAATATGACATTGTTTTTAGAACCTGCTCAAAGTATTTTTGGCATGAGTATGACCACTTTAAATCCACGGGTCTCTGGAAGAACTTTAAGGTGATTCCAGTCACTCAGCCACAGACAAAAAAAGTCACAGTTTTGTTTAAAAATTACAATGTCCCTCCTGAGGACATGGCAATATGACTGGGCAGGCATTGTAAGGTTCTCTCCCCCCTCACTATGGACATAGACAACAATGGGTACTGGTCTGGGGCTGGTGTGCTAATGTGGAGCTCAGAATGCACTATAAGATCCCTCAGCATCTCCCTAACTCAGTCTTTATTGGGGATGAGAGGGGAGTGGTCTTTTACCCTGGGCAGCTGAGGGGTTGTTTATGATGTGGCTCTTATGGTCACTGTGCAAATGCCTGTGCAGTGGTCAGGTGTTCACTTTGTGGTGATGTTGGTCACATAGGGCAAGACTGTAAGGATGTAAAGTGTAATCTGTGTGGATTCTTTGGCCACTCGCACAGGGCTTGTCCTGAAGCTCTTCATAATATCAGGTTGAGTTGCCCTAATTTGGAGGAGGAGATGGCTGAGGAAATGCTGAAAGAGATTAGAGAGGAGCTCAGTGAATGTCAGCCCCCAGCCCAAGGGTCACATTCATCTGTAAGTCAGCCTATACTGCCTGTAGAACCACACAATCCATCTCCATCTTCTTACCAACCCAACGGTCCCCAGTCTGCTTCTTTGCCTCAGAGGCAGAGTTCTAAGCCCATACTCTTAAAATCTAGTTCTGTTGTTCCAAAGTCCTCTGTCCCTTCTAAAGGTAAAGAATGGGTGGAAGTCAGAAAAGGGAAAGGAAAGCAGCAAGCCCCACAAAGGGAAATTCCCTCCATGAAAATTGATCTATCAAATAAATTTGCCCCTTTAAATAGACAAAAATCTTGGGGGAAAGAAATGGAGGAACAGGATAAGCTTAAAAGAATGGAAGTGGAGGAGGAGAGACAGGCTGAGCAGGAGGGGATCCCTTTGGAAGCTGATCCTGAACAATCTCCTGGTCAATGTCTTGCAGAAGAATCTGATAGGGGCAGAGGGAGATTCTGAGGGCAAGAATGAGGATGGGGGAAATGGACACAGGGCAGGAGCAGGTAAGCCACTGAAGGCCTTCTGAAGGGCAGGGGGTTAAAACCCAGGTAAAGAAAGGTAGTGGGGAGGTAATATTTCTGTGGACATGGATGAAATTGTGTCCATTGGGGATGATGATCCCATCCCTTCAGGTGTTCAGATTAAAAGGTATGGGGACCTGGAGGGTGATACCAGTCAGGAGGATAAGAGAAAGGCAAAGAGGAGAAAGAAAAGATCTAAACATAAATCTTGTGGAAGTTGAGGTAGTGAGATGTCTCCTATTGGATGTGTCAGTAGCAGGGTGCAGATTGTGGCTTATTACACATCTATGGGCCGCAGTCAGGGCTCAGGAGGAGAACTCTGCTTAGGGAATTACAACAGTACCTCCACATCTCCATCCTGGTCATCTGGGCTGGAGACTTTAACTAAGTCCTTAATGCTGCTGATAGATCAGGTTGCTTCTTTGATAAGCACAAAAGTCACTTTTTGAAGAACATGCTGCAGCAGGTGGATATGGTTTATGTCTTACCCCATGATGGTCGGGTGGGGAAACCTACTTATCACTGTGCTGGGAAAAGTAGTCGGCTCAATATGACTTTTGAGCTGTCGGGGGAGGTCTTCACAAAGGTTGAGGAAGTCCTTGTTGATTACTCAGATCATCGTGCTATTTCCTTACTGTTGGGGGCTTCCTCAGTTCCAGCTAAGGGTCGGGGGTTGTGGAGGTTGAGTGCTGAATCCCTGGAGGGAGAGGCAGTTTGGCACTCCTTCAGCTCAAGTTGACAAGGACTATGCTTTTTGACTCTATGTCGCAGTGGTGGGAGGAGGCTAAGGAGTCATTCTGCAACTTCTTCCTCAAAGTATCTGTTGGTAGGGAGGGAAATAAGTACAAAAAGTACCTGTCCCTATGAAAGAAGCTTGAGTCTTATATTTCTGATGGGGCAGGGCAAAAGTTTCCCAGCTGAAGCTCTTGATCAGGGAGCATCAGAACAGTCGGTACAGGTCTCTGGTTCTAGAGGGATTATGGTGGATTTCATTCCCCTGATCTTTTTCAGAATTGCACAGAATCTTTGTCAAAAAATAATTGCTGGCCTGAAGGACTCACAGAGTATAGTCCAGACATCTAGGGGTGAGATCTTGCAAGTTGGTCAGGCCTACTATGCTGACCTGTTAAAGAGCAAAGCTTTGGAAGGGGAGTAGATAAAGGCCTTCTTGCAGGGAACCCCGGGTCCTGATCTGTAGAATTAGGACTTTTCACCTTTGGTGGCTGATATTACGGAGGACGAGGTCAAAATGGCAATTGAGAGCTTCCCACTTAACTGTTGGCATGAGGGTTGTCCTCTGAGTCCATTGCTCTATGTCTTTGCCATAGATACTTTCCTGCGAGCGGTGCAGGCCTTCGATTTGGAGGTCTTTCAGGCCCCTCGCTGCCTGCCCCTGAAGCTTGTAGCCTACACAGACGATGTTGTTGTCTCACATCCTGAGGAGGGGAACTTGTTGACTGTTGCCATCCAAAGTTACTTAGAGGCTCCTGGGTTGCTGGTCAACACCAACAAGTCACAGGCTTTCTGGACTGTGAAAAGGGAGCCAGATTTCCCTCTTCCTGATTTTCAGCTTGCCTCTAAAGAGATTAGTATGCTTGGGGTCAAATTTAAGAGGGAGAAGACAATACCAGGCTCAATTGGGAATAAAAGTTGGATGCCATGAATGCAAGGGTACAGCAGTGGAAAAAGTGGAAGCTGTCCTATAGGAAAAGGGTGAAGCTCATCAAAACTAACCTGGTCCCTCTCCTCCTGTATGTGTCTTTTGTTTATCTTTTGCCAGAAGCTTTCTATGTGAGAATCCACAGCCTGTTCTTCCATATGCTCTGGGGGACCAGGCTGAACCCTGTAAAAAGAGGGATAACCTACCTGTGGACAAAATAGGGTGGGTTGGACATGTTGTGTCCTGTGGCCTCCTTTGGCACCATTTTCATAAAGTTTAACTTTGGGCATCTGGGTCGGAGAACTGATGTTCTGTGGGAAAGCAGTGTCAGGGCCTGGGTATTCCATTTTGTAGTGACTGGTTACAGGGCAATAGGGTGTAGCAGGTGTGGGTGTGACAGTCATCTTCCATCATACTTTGTCCTTGTGCTGAAGCTTTTGAGGAGATGGGATATCAGAGTAGATGATCTTGGTACAGCCTCCAGGCGCGCTCTTTAAATGAGGGTGCTAGATGTCTACTTTGCTATTCCGCTCACCTTGAAGGACACCATTGGGGACACTCTGGTCAGGAGCTTGCATTTCTTCAATAGCAAGAGGTTGCCTCTCAAGCTATTTGACCTATCCTGTCTCTCTTTTCAGGGAAAAAATTCTTTGTCAGGGGAAATGTCAAGTATTTGTTGGTGGTTAACTGAAACTGCCCCTGGGGGTGTGGTGTGGAGGAGACCCAGGAGCACTTAATGCAGCATTGTCCCTTGGCAAAGAATGTGCGCTCTCAGGTCTCCCGAGCTCTATGTGCTCCGCTCCTGGACACCCTGGGCTATGCTGAATTGGCCTATGGTGTGTCAGCCCAACAGCACAGCCACAACCACAAGATGCTGTACCTGGTCATTCCAGTATATAGGTACCATCTATGGCATGGGCGATGTCGCTATACTTTTGGTCCAGATGTGACTCCTGAGAGCATTGCTAAAGCTATCATGGGAGAGCTATGGTATATTAGATTGTTAGAGTCAGCTCACTCCTCTTATACCTCAGCATAATGGAGGGGCTTTACCCTGTAGCCTTCACACCAAGGCAGTTTGCTTATGATACTGAGTTAGTTTTTGTATGTTTGTTTTTATTTCAAGAACACGATGCTGCCTTTTTGTTTGGTTTTAGGCATTTTCGATGGATCTCATCTTCTCTTCTTCATTATTATGGCGGATGCCTTGTTTTGGGTTTGGGGGTCTTCTTCTTTTGGGTGGGGGAAGGGGTTAAGGTGGGTGTGGGCTGTGGAAATTTAGGTTTGGTGGAGGGGAAATGGAATCCAAATTGGACTGAGACAAAACTTTGAAATTAGCTATCCATTGGGTGTTGTGGGATTGGTGAGGATGTGGGGTGGGGAAGCGGTCAATATGGGTAAAGGGGTGGACTTTGATAGTTGGCTGTCTTCATGTGGGTGGAACGGGGAGGGAGTCTGCTGGTGGTGGGTATCACAAGTGGACTGCTTGAAAACTAACTTAACCTGCTAATTTTGTTTTGTTACTTTAAGAATTGTAATATGTTTTATTACTTTAATGTAAGCATTTATTTTAATAAAAATCCCTTCCAGCACTTTCCCCTGTCTCTATATATTAGGTACCTACCTAGTGCTACCAACCCCTATTTCTGTAGGGAAATGAGAGCAGGGCAGACAGTAACCCTTCCAACACTTTCCCCTGTCTCTGTCCCTATATATTAGGTACCTACCTAGTGCTACCAACCCCTATTTCTGTAGGGAAATGAGAGCAGGGCAGGCAGTAACCCTTCCAACACTTTCCCCTGTCTCTGCCCCTATATATTAGGTACCTACCTAGTGCTACCAACCCCTATTTCTGTAGGGAAATGAGAGCAGGGCAGGCAGTAACCCTTCCAACACTTTCCCCTGTCTCTGCCCCTATATATTAGGTACCTACCTAGTGCTACCAACCCCTATTTCTGTAGGGAAATGAGAGCAGGGCAGGCAGTAACCCTTCCAACACTTTCCCCTGTCTCTGTACCTATATATTAGGTACCTACCTAGTGCTACCAACCCCTATTTCTGTAGGGAAATGAGAGCAAGGCAGGCAGTAACCCTTCCAACACTTTCCCCTGTCTCTGCCCCTATATATTAGGTACCTACCTAGTGCTACCAACCCCTATTTCTGTAGGGAAATGAGAGCAGGGCAGGCAGTAACCCTTCCAACACTTTCCCCTGTCTCTGCCCCTATATATTAGGTACCTACCTAGTGCTACCAACTCCTATTTCTGTAGGGAAATGAGAGCAAAGCAGGCAGTAAACCTTCCAAAACTTTCCCCTTATCTTGACTCTTCCTAGGACTGAGATTGCTTTTGTCCAGTTGTGAAGTTTTTCATCAGGACATTTGACCAGTGGACTGGGGGAAACTTTTGGTTATATAATGTAAGTTGAAATTAACTGAGTTAATCTTCTTGTGAAGTTTTTAATAAAAAAACATAAAAACCCTATATATGAGGTACCTATCTAATGCTACCAATACCTAGCTCAGTAAAGAAAATGAGAAATTCGAAGTAGATGCTACTGTAACCTGCAGATATTTACCTGATTAAGCACTTTTGCAACCTGAAATGATCTTGATGATAACTTAAGAGGCTGAGAAGATTTAATCAGTATGGAAAATGATTCTAAATATAATATGGTGCAAAGATAATTGCATGTTTAATAGAAAGCTGTGCTGAGGTTAGAGAATGTTGACTTATGGGTGGAGTGAGATCAGTCATTAAAATTAAACTCAAACACTTATTAAAATTGTAATTAAGTTTAGAGACACAGGACTTGCTACTCTTATAGAATGTTACTGTAGGTGAAGTAGGATTTATTGGTGCATTATAGAGCAATGGGGTAAAACAAGATACATATTTTGTCTACACCTTTGTCTAAAATGGGAAAAAAAGACTATTGATATATTGTACCTTATTGAGTTTAATGCAACTATTGGCATGTGTATTGGTTTTAAAGGGAAATGAGGGTTGATTTATATACTGTGGTGCTCTACAAATAGGGCTGCACCTTGTTCCCACTCATTGCACCCTGATATGCAATATTTTGCACAGCTAAATGTATTTTGAATCTCTGCACCTCTTCGCTTAGTAAATGAGCAGTCCTGCCTAGTGATAAGTAGTGATGGGCGAAATGTTTCACCAGGCATGGATTCATGGCGAAAAATTTGTCGCACTTCCAAAAATTGTCGCCCGCATCAAAAGAATAGTCGTGGGCGACAAAAGAATAGCCACGGGCAACGAAAGAATAGCTGTGCAACGAAAGAATAGCCGCGGGCGACAAAAGAATAGTTGCGAGCGACAATTTTTTTGACGTGCAGCATTTTCTGCTGTTTTGCAAATCTTTTGAAAGATTCACAGATTTTTCAGTGAAACGGGACAGATTCACTCATCACTAGTGATAAGCGAAACGGTGAAAAATCTGTGAAATGCGTTTGTCACGTGCATCTTTTTATGCCTTGAAAGCACTCGTTTTCACATGATTACGTCCATTCTGATGCGACCATGCCTAGTTTGACGCGACCCTCCCAATTTGATGCCAATTTTGTCATGACTGCACCCAATTTGAAGCAACAGCGCACATTTTTTGACGTGCAACGATTTGTCCACACCGAATTTTCTCTGACATTTTGCACAACAAGTGGGGTCCTTAACCTTTTTTTCCTGTGAGCCACGTTCAAATATCAAAAAGAGTTGCAGAGCTACACAAGCATGTAAAAAATTCCTGGGGTTGCCAAATATGTGATTGGCAATTTGTAGCCCATTAGTAGCCTGGCAGACTTCCAAAGGACTTTAAAAACAAGCAACTGCATTTAGGCCCATGGGAGCAATATCCAATGAGGTGGCGAGGAAGGACAAAAATTGCAATAAATATAAATACACATGGTTACAAGTTATTAAGTGCCATGTGCTAAGAGACACACAAGGAAGGAAATCCCTGTAACTTACAGAAACAAATAAAAGATTTATAAGAAAGTGCTTCACAGTAATTAGGGCACTGGCCCAAAAGTGCTAAGACTGAATCAGATACCGTGCTACTGCTTCAAAAGGAAAGATCTGATTATATTCTGAGGAGGCTGAGAGAGTTCCTTATGATTTTGAGGATGAATTCCAACCAGGGTGTTGTCTGCAAGCAATTTGTATCTTCTCCCCATGTCTGCATGGATTTCCTCTGGTCACTCCAAAAACATATAGACAGGTTAAATGGCTTTTAATGAAATTTATTTTTAGTAGTATGTGCCTTTGGGTAATCCTATATAAAAAAAATTGCCATTTGAGGACTACGGGCCATCTACTGGGATCACGGTGCACAGAAACAAGCCAAGGGAACACATACATGTTAAGTCACATCAGCCAATGAATGGGCAAAGTTCTGTTTATTACTCCCACACTACTTCCTGTTACAGTTAAAGCTGCATCACTTCCTGTCAAATGACCTCTCACAAAATGGTGGTTCAAAGGAAAGTATGTAAGGGCATTTACTATATATATATATATATATATATATATATATATATATATATATATATATAGCACAGTTTGGCAAGCTTCTATAGTAGGCCACTTAATATAATATAAACTATCTGTTGGTTAAGTATTCATTCTGAAGATATACTTTTCCTTTAATGAAGATTCACACATAGGGGCTCATTTATTAAAGTATGATTGCTTCCAAATACAAAAAATAATTTTTTTACGTTTTCTTACTGTGCATATTTTTTGTGACTTTTTCATTAATTTGTAACTTTTTTGTACTTTGAACTTGTGAATATTTTGGATTCATTCAAGCTTTGGTATCATGACTTTCCTCCAGGTCGGAGCTGCAGAGTGCCATTGAGCCCTATGGGAGACTTTCCTTGGGCCGGGTTGGAGCTGCAGAGTGCCATTGAGCCCTATGGGAGACTTTCCTTGGGCCGGGTTGGAGCTGCAGAGTGCCATTGAGCCCTATGGGAGACTTTCCTTGGGCCGGGTTGGAGCTGCAGAGTGCCATTGAGCCCTATGGGAGGCTTTCCTTGGGCCGGGTTGGAGCTGCAGAGTGCCATTGAGCCCTATGGGAGACTTTCCTTGGGCCGGGTTGGAGCTGCAGAGTGCCATTGAGCCCTATGGGAGACTTTCCTTGGGCCGGGTTGGAGCTGCAGAGTGCCATTGAGCCCTATGGGAGACTTTCCTTGGGACGGGTTGGAGCTGCAGAGTGCCATTGAGCCCTATGGGAGACTTTCCTTGGGCCGGGTTGGAGCTGCAGAGTACCATTGAGTCCTATGGGAGACTTTCCTTGGGCCGGGTTGGAGCTGCAGAGTGCCATTGAGCCCTATGGAAGACTTTCCTTGGGCCGGGTTAGAGCTGCAGAGTGCCATTGAGCCCTATGGAAGACTTTCCTTGGGCCGGGTTGGAGCTGCAGAGTGCCATTGAGCCCTATGGGATACTTTCCTTGGGCCGGGTTGGAGCTGCAGAGTGCCATTGAGCCCTATGGGAGACTTTCCTTGGGCCGGGTTGGAGCTGCAGAGTGCCATTGAGCCCTATGGGAGGCTTTCCTTGGGCCGGGTTAGAGCTGCAGAGTGCCATTGAGCCCTATGGGAGACTTTCCTTGGGCCGGGTTGGAGCTGCAGAGTGCCATTGAGCCCTATGGGAGACTTTCCTTGGGCCGGGTTAGAGCTGCAGAGTGCCATTGAGTCCTTGAACTCTTACTTGGATGAATCAGCCCCATAGCCTCAAATACATTTTGGTACTATTCTTTCTTCAGACAATGGGGATTATTTATGTCCGCAATTGTTGTGTTTTTTCCCCACAATGCAGTGTTTTCACGAGAATGATAGCATCATTTTGGTCTAAAGGGGGCAATGTACCTGGTGCAATTGCATCTGATTTGCCAAAATTAGCGCAAATGTGCTTGCAAGTGACACCCCCACCCAATTCTTTAGGCTCAGGTGTGCTGTGCCTATTAATGCGGGGCATGAAGGGAACCCTGAAACTTTCACCTAGTCAGGAGGTGGCAGTAGCTCCAGAAGTCAGAAAGCACTGAGCGGTGCAGATTGCAACTACAGTAGAACCCCCAATTTACATCCCCGGATTTTAAGTTTTCCCGCTTTTTACACCGTTTTTTTGTGGTCCCACCAATTTTAATGCATTCCTATGGGCTCTATTCCCGGATTTTACATATGAATTTCCCGCATTTTACACTGTTTTTATCATGCCTCTCCCTAGCAAATCGCTTAGTTTTAAGGTAAAAATACAGCTTACTTTAGGAATTAAAGTTTCCCCCATGTCTTGCGATCACAGGCGCCATCTTAGGAAGGTCAGCGGCACCACTATCGCCTCATATTTCATACTGCGCATGCGTACCTATCGGGGAGCGTGCAAAATACCGCGAGAGTGGCACAAGTATGGGGAACAGCTGTTCAAGGTGCAGATTTTTAAAAGAGTACAGATTTTTGTTTCAGTGCTGTACAGTATTCTTTTCCGCATCTTATTAATTTATAGTGATATTCAAACTTTTAGCAAACACATGCATTAAATGCAAAATGTTTTACAGTACTGTAAAAAGTTGTTTCAGTACTTCTGCTAAAACCTGTGAAATAACTCAGTAAAGGAACTGTGTTGCAAATAAAAAATTATTCCTGTACTTATTTCCTTTAAATCATTGACATTTATGTGTCCTTAACGCATTTCCCTGATTTTACATTTTCCCTGATTTTACATCTTTTTTTCATGGTCCCCTGAAAAACGTAAAATGGGGGTTCTACTGTATACTGAAGCATCTTTAATGAGAGGGGTATTTTGCACAATTGATTGTGGGGAAATTTGCAGGACAGCAACTGCCCTTGTGGTTGTAAATGTCCCCTAATGTCTCACATGCCCTGCACTCCTGGAACCAAGATGCTTTCTCAAGATGAAAGTGCTGACTTTGCTTTTAAGTTCACCGCTCTTCCAAAATATTGAATTGGTGAATGTTTGCTTTTCATAACCTTGTTTATTCATGATTGATTTTAAAATCTCTTTGTTGTGGCTTTGTCACACGATCACTGTACACACACTGTAACAATATATAAAATGTGAATGGGATTACGGGATGTCTGCAAAATTTTGTAAAGATGGGAACTACAAAGCCAAAACTCCTCTGTGCTTACATTTTACTTCTTTTACACCTAATCAACACTCAAGATGTTGGTAAGAAGACATTTCCCTATATGTGCAGCTTTAATTGATGTAGTTTCCTTTTTAATATATAATGTATGTATATGACATGTGATTCCTTTCTCAGAAATGTTCATACTGATGGTAAAGTAAAGGTGTACAATATTATATCTAACACATCTTATGGTGCTTTAACACTTTTTCCTTTGCATTTGGAATAAGTAAATCTTGCTCAGTGTTTAAAAGCAGATATCACAAGAAGATTCCAATAATTTGATAATTTTATGACCAAAGGTTAGTGGGCTAACCTTTCTTAGGGGAGTGGGCTCCCCTAAGAAATTATATTTGGCTATACAAATTGAGGATCATTGATGAGTTTTTCATTTTTCAGTTGTTCCACAAAGTGAGGTCAACTTTTTAGACCAATATTTGGTGGACCCATTCTCAGTAAACACTTCAACACTTTGAGTTCACAAAGGGCTGTAGATTCATGGGTCTAATGTTTAAATGGTCTATAGGTTTTGGCTTTAGTTTTTTCAGTGGTAGTGATAACGCCTTTATCGAAGTGTACTGAATGACTAACAACCACATTTCATTAACAACTGCGATGAATATGGATTAACTGATAGACCCATCCCCATTTAATTGACTCCATATTAATTGTTACCATATAACCTTTTCAATGTATTTCTGCTATCTTTCATTTGATCTTTTATTTTAACTTTTAGAAAAGATACACATTGGTTGCAGGGCTTGTTGCATTAATACATTCTTAGTGCTAGAAAATGAGAATGGACAGATCTGACAAACTACAATTTCTTTTACTGCTTCATTAAGGATTTTCTTTTATCTCCAATAGTTGTAATAATTACACAAATACTAAAGAGTCAGCTTTTGGATCTCTGCCACACTTTGCATGTTAATAAATGTGCATAAATCAAAGATCTGCCAGTGCATATCATACAAAAAGTCTTGTGGGGAGGACTAACCAATCAGTAGGCATTTACTATGAGTTTTATGCCTACAAACAGCATCTTTACACAAATTAAGAAATCCCCCATGAGCACTGGAGCACCATAAATGATTTCAAAAATTGCTTTTATTTCTTCCAATAAAATCAAACAGCACTACTCAGGAGCAAATACCCCATCCCATAGAGATTTATCTGAAGCTCTGTGGGAGGCTTAAGCTATTTTCAAATGCATGCTTCATACTACAATTGAATGACACACAGTTTGGTCACTCCTGGCCAGATAACATAATTAGTTCAATTTTGTAATTGAAAAGTTGTGCACAATTACTGCAGGAATCAGTGAGAAAATAACATGTTTTCAAATGTTAATGCACAGTTACATTTTATATCACAAACTTTTAAAAATAGGAATGAAAAACAAATATTAATTGTTGCCCTAGTAAGTCAATATTTGGCTCAGATCACAGTGTCTCATATTCAGCTTTTCTTGTTGTGGGATTTTTCCCACTCTTCCAACTCCCAAATCTTGGGCAAGTTTCTTTCATGTTTAGAAACCACTCACAGATTTTTAATGCTGTTTAAGTCATTCCAAAGCAATCTGCTCACTTCTTTAAGTAGCTCATGGTGGATCTGAGGTATGCTGTCTTGATTGTCTTTTTGTAGGAGCTGGATTCTTTTTTCATCTCTGCTTACTGGCTGGCTGTTGCACATTGGCAAATTGGCAAATATTAAATGGAATCTTCCCACTACATATACAATTTTTCCTGTGCCACTGGCTGCCACAGAACTGCACCCCATGCACCCCATGTTTAACAGTTAGCAAGTTGTTTACGATATCCATCCACAGAACTTGTTTCCAAAATGCCTCTGGCTTGTCTAGATGCTGTTTTACATACCTCAAAAACTACTGTTTGAGATGAAGCTGCAGGTAACTCTAAGCCTGATGTTTATTTTCTTTACATTTGCAAATGTGTTGTTGGCTGGTGTCCAGCATTAAATTGCATTTATTTTGGTTATTTTGTAAAGACATAGACAATAATCAATACACTTGAACAAAATTATAAACAATAACAACAAAAAAGGGCTAACAAAAGGTGGACAAATAATCATTATCTCTAATTAAATCTTCCACAAACAAAGTCTAAATGCCCCCATACACGGGCCGATAGAAGCTGCCGATATCGGTCCCTCGGACCAATTCAGCAGCTAATCGGCCCGTGTATGGGCAGAAACGAGCGGCCTGGCCGACCGATATCTGGCCTGAAATTGGCCAGATATCGATCGGCCAGGTTAGAAAATCCAGTCGGATCAGGGACCGCATCGGCTCGTTGATGTGGTCCCCGAAATGACTGCCCATGGCCGCAAATGTAATCCGATCGTTTGGCCCCAGGGCCAAACGATCGGATTATTTTTTTTTTAAAGCAACTTGCTACCCGATATCGCCCACCCGATCAAAGCCCATCGCCAAGCGAGCGGATCTTATAGTGTATGGGGACCTTTAGATTTCTGGATTGACCCTCTGTTCTTTTTCCCTATGTTTTGCCCATTGGTTGCACTGTGATCACACTGGTATCTCTTGGTTTTGCAAAGCTTTTATGGCTAAAAGGTGTGTCATTGGCTGTTATATGGCAAAACTCCTTGCATTTGTTTGTCAATCATCTGCTTATTGAAGAAAGAAGAAGTACATTTTCTGTAATATGAGGAAATATAGACATAGACTGAATGATTCCAGACTACTGGACACAGAGCATTTTACTTTTTACATACTACAATATATTCTCCTTCTTATATTGGGCTGTGATCATAATGATTAAAAAAAAACTTATAATACATACAGCATATATTCTATTATTTGTTATATTAATTGTTAGTTTATTTCCTGAATTCTATGAATAAAAATCCTTTTTTTAATTTTAGGTACAGCACAAGCAGAAGAATGTAAGGGCTCATTTCATTTTCAATCATTTTCTAGCTCTTCAAGATCATGTTGAGCAGATTTATCTATTTTTGAGTTTGAGGGAAAAATCATATTGTTAGATTCATTTTCAATCAGGCTAAAAATGAAATGTTTTAAAACATTAAAAAATGAAATAAAGTTCTGCTACAGAAACTCACCCGTTTTGACTTGCCAGGTTTTTTTTTTAATGCAAATTTTCTTTTGCATTATTCTTTAATAAATTGCGAAAGACGAAATCATACATTTTGATAAATCTATCTCTTAAAGTCATTAAGTGTGACATTTTGTGAAAAAAATATATATACCCCCCGCCCAGCAGTATCTCAATGTGTTACAGGAAGGAGTTACCATACCCAGGGCAAATATGCAAATGGTAAAGACCCTTCTGTCTAAAAACTAAAGCTGTAGGGATTTAAAGCCATACATTCTGTTAACCCTATGGGTCCCTACACATTTTTAGTCTGAAGAGCAGAGAGTTTCCTAGGCACAGCTGCTGTTGAAATGTATAATTCAGTTTAAATTTTACCTTTAGAGCCATGTGTCCCTGGTTGCTAGAAATAGACGAAAACTAACTTTAAGATACTAAATCTTTGTAATTCTTGTGGTTCTAGGTATGGAATTACAACCAGAAAAAGGTTAGAAGACATCTATCAAGAAATACATAAATGGTTGTATGCATTGTTATCTACAGAAATATTTTTTTAGTCAATGCTACAAATGTAATTTTGTTTCTAGAAGCTAAAAATGAGAGCCTGCACTTAACAGATATCTCTTTTGCAAACTGCAGAGAAGAAAACACATTTTTTACCCAAGGTGGCAATTAAAAGAAAATATTCGACTTGAAAGGGGGAATTTAACAATGATTTAGATGCATGTGCTAGAGCATTTAAGTACACAGAATCTTGATCCTTAGTTCTCCTTCACCAAGCTCTTTCATATAAGTCAATTAGGTGTGAATGCATGTGTGAATGCGTTAGTGTGCTCTAATGTGGGCATCTGAATGATGGGCAAAATAGACAGTATATAACTCTCCTCGCCCTTCATGAATACAACAATGATAAATGCAGGCAGGATAGTATTCTTGAGAAAAGAGCAAATACTTGTGCTCCATATCTAATACATAACTAAAACTCATCTGGTGGTATCCATTGAAGGGCCAAAAGGTACTTAGAAAACAGTTTACTAGAACACTATGAGGCAGATTTATCAAGCGTGAAATTAGAGCTGACCACTAGTGATGGCCAAATCTGTCTCAGTTTTTTTCACCAAAAAATTTGTGAAAGACACAAATTCGCAAAAACATTGCACTTTTTTTTTACAGCACAACTTTTTTTTTGCAGCCATTAAAGTCTATGGGCATAATTTCATGGTGAAACAGACAAAAAAAATCACATCTTAGTATTTTGTGACCCAGATTTAACACATTTTGGCCATATTGTTTCAATAATTCATGTTTAAAATAGGTTTACATTAATATAAACATGATATATTTAATACCTTGGTTTGAAAAAGTGGCATCATAGGGTTTTTTTTTTTTACTGATTTTAGATAACCAACAATGATGGTAAGGGTATTTCCAATTTTAGGTAAAGGATAAAATATGTTCAAACATTTTCAGAAAATGCTCTACTAGAAATCTTGCCAATTTGTTGGAGACAAAAACATAATACAAATTGCGTTATACATGCAGCTTCAATGTTAACATTTACATTTTAGCAATTTCTACCAAAGAAAATAATGAGATTACATTTATGAGAGTTAAATAAGAGATCTTTAATTGGTTTCTAATTTGGAAATATTCACCTTTTTGTGCTAGATGTACAACAGAATCAAGAAGCGACACAGGGTAAGGTGACATTTGAGTATTTTGTGACCCAATCTAACATATTTTGGCCACATAATTTCTACTGCTTCAATGCTAATATTAAAATGTTAACACTTAATACAAAATAAAATGTTGAGATTATATTCATAAGAATTAAATAAGATATCTTTAACTGGTTTCTAATTTGACAATATTTACCTTTTTATGCTAGATGGACAACAGAAACCAAAAGCAACAGAGGGTAAAATCACAGCTCAATATTATGTTACCCAGATTTGGCCATATTGTGTCAATAATCCATATTAACTTTCAAATATAATCAACTTTTACTTTAGAAAATGATGAGAATATATCAATGAGAGTTAAACAAGGTATCTTTAATTGGTTTGTAATTTGATAATATTCACCTTTTAATGCTAGATGGACAACAGAAACCAGAAGCAACAGAGGGTAAGATCACAGGTCAATATTTTGTGACGCAGGCTTAATTGGTTTCTAATTTTATACAAACCGGATTCCAAAAAAGTTGGGACACTAAACAAATTGTGAATAAAAACTGAACGCAATGATGTGGAGGTGCCAACTTCTAATATTTTATTCAGAATAGAACATAAATCACGGAACAAAAGTTTAAACTGAGAAAATGTACCATTTTAAGGGAAAAATATGTTGATTCAGAATTTCATGGTTTCAACAAATCCCAAAAAAGTTGGGACAAGTAGCAATAAGAGGCTGGTAAATAAAAAAAGTAAATTTGAGCATAACGAAAAGCTGTAAGACCAAATAACACTAA